>NC_043706.1:6649555-6733893 GCF_006229205.1 Suricata suricatta | reverse complement strand
TTCCTTCCTTTCTTTCTTATCCTGACTAGATCTTTGCACAAATTAAACACTCGAGCACAAATCACCAATGACTTCCATCCTACAAAACCCAATGGTCATAAATGTAAAATTGACCTCCATAAAACTTCTAGGAAAAAAACATGGGACAAAACTTTTGTCAACTTGGGTTAGTTAGGCAAAGATTTCTTGGGTATGACAAGAAAAGCCTAAGTCATGAAAAAAATAATATATTGCATTTCATCAAACCTAGAAACTCCTTTGCTTTGAAAAACGCCATTATGAGAAGGAAATGGCAAGCCACAGCCTGGGGAGAAAATCTTTGCAAAGCATATATCTGATAAAAACCTGATACATAGAATGCTCAGAGAACATTTATAGCTCAGTATTGAGGAAACAGACAACCCAATTAAAAGATGGACAAACTATTTGGAGAGAGAATTCACCAAAGAAATATAATAAGGATGACAGAGAAGTATACAAAAAAAATGCTCAATATCATTAATCAGTAGAGAAATGGAAGTTAAAACCATAATAATGTACCACATTTCAGAATAAAATTAAAATAATGAAAGGAAGAAAAAACCTGGAACCAATGGAACTCTCCAATCTTGCTTTTAGGATAAAAAATGGTTCACTAACTTTGGAAAACAGTTTATACACACACACACACACACACACACACACACACATATATATGTATATAAATTTCAACATGCAATTACCATATAACCCAACATTCTGCAGCCTTTGCATTTATACAAATGAAATGAAAACCTATGTTCATGCATGCAAGAATTCTATCTGAATATTTATAATGGATTTATTTGTAATCTCAAAACTGGAACCACCCTTCCCTTCCATGGGCATGGATAACAAACTGTGGTTTATGCACCCAGTGGATGCCACCCACCGGTGAATGGAAAGGGACTCCTGATGCATGAAACAGTATGATGAGTCTCATGTGCTTTATGCTAAATGCAAGTAGATTTTAGAAGCTATATACCATGTAAATTCCCTATATATGATATACTTGCAAAATTAGAGGTGCTGAAAACAGATCCATGACTTGGTAGGAGGATGGTGTTTACTAGAAAGGGGCACTTGGGAACTGGAGGTTTGATGAAAAAGTCTATGTAATGAGGATGCTGGTGATAACCAAAGTTTCTCAAAACTTACATAACCATATGCAAAAAGGAACAAATTCTACTGTATGTAAATTATACCTTATTTTAAAAAAATAGGAAAGGGGCGCCTGGGTGGCTCAGTCGGTTAAGCCTCCGGCTTCGGCTCAGGTCAGATCTCATATTCGTGGGCTCGAGCCCCGCATCAGGCTCTGTGCTGACAGCTCAGGGCCTGGAGCCTGCTTGCAGTTCTGTGTCTCCCTCTCTCTCTGCCCCTCCCCCTCTCATGCTCTGTCTCTCTCTGAATCAAAAATAAAAACATTAAAAAATTTAAAAAAAATAGGAAAAAAATTCATGGGCAATTACTTCATAACCATCTACAGTAATTGATTATCATTCAAAAATTAACCCAGTGGTCAATCCCAAGCCCTCACCTTTTACGACCTCACTGAGGTCACTCAACAAATATGACCAGTCCTTCCTTTCCTAAACTGCTTTTTCTTTTTGAAATTTTGGCTTCACAGATGATGCCCTTTTCTGGTTTCCTTTCTGCCTCAGTGGCTCCTCCTCGGCAGCCTCATTAGCTGGCCTAGAATTTGTTGACCTCATCTCTTAACCACTGTCCCTTTCACTCACTCTGCTCTCGGTATACTGGCCCCCTTGCTCCACTTCAGCCCAGCCCGGTGCTCTTCTGTTTCAGAGCCTTCCCACTTGCTAGTCCATGAACACAGAGCACAGTTCCTTGTAAGACTGAGTCTCCGTTGTTTTCAGGTTTCTGTTCAATTTTTATATCCTGAAGGCAGCCTTCCCTGGCCACCCCATCCAAAATAGCTGTTCCCAATGCCCCTGGTCTATCTGTTGTTCCTTTCATGGAACAATCTGCTTCCCATAGCACTTATCCAGAATGAACTTCGTTTATTGTCTGTCTCCCACCTGGGCACACAGTTTTCACGAGAGCGAAGGCTTCATCTGGTTGTTTGTTGTATGTCTGGTGCATAGAAGAGTCTGCACACAGCAGACCCTCAGTACACACACACACACACACACACACACACACACACACACACAGACACACACACACACACACACACACACACACACGTCTTCTTTCCTTTACTTTTTGCTATAAAGTTCTCACCTTCCCTCATCCATAAGTAAATTAACAATAGATTGGACCATAAGAAATGGTAAAATTGTCAGTGTTTATTCATTTTGGAACTACAGGATGGAAATTTCCTAAGTTCGAATTGACACCATTATATTGCTAAAAAAAAAAAAACCAGATAAAAACACACAAAGGTGCCAATGACACACATATTAACATAATATAGGTGCTAGATAGGTCAGACGCCCCGGACAGAACATTATTATATATAAACAAAACCTGGTGCTACCACCGCGACGTCTCTACCACTCCGGGAGCGTCTGCACACCAGTGGGCGGTGGCAGGACACCTGCTTCCTGAATGATAAGAAGAAATGCATGGATTTCACGCTGACAGCTTGTTAATCCATTACCTGCCAGCCACAACGTGGAGACCAATCCTCATTTTCAAAAACCCATGTTCTCTCCTGAAGTCTTATTTAAGTGATATCTGTACAATCTGTGAATGAAACCAGAGGAGAGACATGTATAAATATCACAACGGCATTCATTGACAGATATTACCCTTTTCTCTGTTAATAGAGAGAACGGGTTTTTTCATTTTTCTTTCCAGCATACCAACTATAATTAAATTTAAGAAGTGCCAAAAATTAATGCTCTCTCTTTTTTCTCTTTCTTACAAATGAAACAAATAATTCCACGGTATTTGCACCTCATACTTAATTGCAAATGGTAATCGACAGAATAAATCTTACATTAGTGTGCTGGTTTCAGTGACATCTATTTGTACTTCCAACCTTTAATACTGCAGATGGTTTATTACTGAATAATCTCTGTTTTTCAATCTCTTCAGCTGCTTTTTGCCTTTGTCAGGTTTTTTTTTTTTTTTTTTTTTTTTTAACTCAAGGTTTTTCCAGAAGCTTTGTGAGTATAATAGACCTATGGGTGTCTAAAGCCCATCAAATGGAAATGTGATGGAGTTGATATCCACATTATGGTTTTTCCAATTGGGCATCAGATTGAAGATTTCCTTCCTTATTCCTTTTCTTATTTTTTCCCATTGGCTAATGTAATCGATAAGCCTATGCATTCTTTGAGCATACTTAACACCTGATGTTTACGTTTTTGAGAAATATGGCACTAATTAAGCTTACTGTTCTGATAACTCAGTTATGTACTCAATCATCACACTCTGATGGCTCAGTCAATGACACAAATGGTCTTCTTATGAGGAGGATGTGCAAAAGTTCATTTATTAATTAGCTAGGCACCAGATGAACAAAGAATCATTACTAATAGCAAGAGAATGACTCAGTTGAGAGTGACATCTTACCCTGTGAAATCAAGGCAGAGGTTCCTTGAATATACACCACAAATACCTAAAGTTTCACCACAGATGAGATGAATTTTGACATTTAGTAGATGATTTTGTTTTTACTAGCCAATGTTGAAATATCCCAGAGCAATGAATGGACTCCTTAAAAATCTCACCATGAAGGCATTGATAAAGATTCATCAAGGAATCAATATATAGTATATTTTCAGGTTAATTCTAGTTAATTTGAAGTTTTAAAGTTAGCTGTTGGTATCTTTTTAGAACAGTGTGTTATAATTGCATGGTAGAACATACTCATGCGTGTGTGTGCATGTGTGTGTGCGTGCAGCTAAGGAAGAGATACAAATGATGGTCGCATGGTCTACAAGACCAATGTCCAATAACAAGGGCCAAATATGATGATTCTGTCTGTTGGGGGGGAAATGTGGACATCATAATCTTATCTCTTCCTTTTTATTGGGCATTTGTGGATGTTTGATTAAGTTGCATTTGTGGGCACCTGGGAGGAGTAGACACTTTAATTTACAAATGTATTTTCCTTGTTTTCAAATTATATAGGTTCTGTCGAATAAAAACATGTTCAGAAAGAGCAGAATGGGTAATAAAATGGATGTTCATGGAAATGCTCACAAAAGAAGGAACGATAAAGAATGTAAAATGTTTTTTTGAGGCAATTAATAGTTCTTTTGATGTTATTTTTGAGAGAGCAGGTGTACAAGTTGGGGAGAGGGGCCGGAGGAGGGCAGAGAGAGAGAGAGAGAGAGAGAGAGAGAGAGAGAGAGAGAGAGAATCTTAAGTAGGTTCCACAACCAGTGCAGAGCCCAATGCGGGGCTCAAATCCATGACCCTGGGATCATGACCTGAACCTGAACAGAAATCAAGAGTCGGATGCCTAAGCAACTGAGCCACCTGGGCGCCCCAATGGATTTTTTACTCTACTTACTGCAATTCCTATTGTCGGGGAGGATCCTTACATGAAACAGATACTGATTCCTGTTTCTATATCTAATTATTTTACACTAACTCAGCCTTTTAAATTTGGCAGAAATTACCTATTTTGCCTTAAAACATGCCTCCCTTGATTCTTAAATCTCCTGAGGTTGGGCTCCACTCTAACAATAGTTCTCAATGCTGGCTGGGAATTAACACCACCAAAGGTTTTAAATAAACTGTATTAGGGGCGCCTGGGTGGCTCAGTCGGTTAAGCCTCCGACTTCCGCTCAGGTCAGATCTCACGTTCGTGGGTTCGAGCCCGGCGTCGGGCTCTGTGCTGACAGCTAGCTCAGAGCCTGGAGCCTGCTTCCGGTTCTGTGTCTCCTCCTCTCTCTCTGCCCCTCCCCCTCTCATGCTCTGTCTCTCTCTGTATCAAAAATAAATAAAACATTAAAAAATAATAATAATTTTGAACTGTATTAAATAAATCCTGTAGAGGATGTTTACACTCCTCTACAGAGCTATTACATCAGAATTTCTAAAGGGTGAGACCTTGGGAGTCGTATTTTTAAAAATGTATGCCCATTTTAGCTGAAGTAAAATGTGCACATGGAAGAATGCCACTCCCATAAATGCACAGCTTAAGGAATTATCACAAAATGAGCACACCTGTGTTCTGATAAACAGCCTCCCACTTCCATGCCCTCCTACCAGGTGTTAGCACTTCTTAGAACTTCCCCAGCTAACGAACAGCCTCGGATGAGAACCACTCTATTACCTGCTAATTGTTTTCTACACCGACTTCTCTGTTCTAATTGAGTTCTGAGGAATGACTTATGAATCATTATGAAACACATACTCTAGGTTGGTGACTGCACAAACACGTTCTTGTCTTATTTTTAACCATTTAGAAGAGTCGGTATTACATCCTATAGTACAAATAAAGAAGTAGAGGCTGAAAGAGTTGGTATGATTTGTGGATATGGTACCTTAAAATGGGGGCAATGGGATGTAAACCCAGGTCAGCTTCGTGGTTATAAGTGAAAACTGGAACCAGACAGATGGGTTTGAACACCAACTCCACCACTTCCTACATGTGCAACCCTGAGGTAGCTGATTCAGTTTTCTTATCAAGAAAATAGAGAGCACAGTGTCATCTAGGCCATCACATTGTTACCCATTATAGCTCCTTGTTACAGCTCACTGTCACCCATTGGGCACAGTGCCTTGTACCTATTATTCTGGCCAGTGTTGGTCCTACATCTGACTCCAGAAACAGTTTTTCCTACTATCCCAAACCGCTTCTGAAAAGCCCAAAGCGAGGAATGACTTTTTGCCAGATCCTTAATGCTGTAACTGCTTGATTTAATTTCTGTGAGGAGAGAGGAGAAGGTGATCATAGTATATATACATTACAGTGTGTTCCCAAATTCTGAAAACCCAGGACAAACATTATCCTTGTTATGCCTTTTTCAAATTAATGATTAGACCCAATAATTTAAATTTTGAGAGATACCACCTGAAAAAGCATCCAGATATTGAAAAGAAAAATATTAAAATATTAATTAGGAATGAAACTGACATTATTTATTGATTATAAATTTACCCTACATTTTTTCCTTTTTATAAAATGGAGATCGATGATAGATAGATAGATATCTTTATAAACAGGTGAAGAAACTAGATTAAGTAAAATAAATTATGGGATTTCCTCTTCTAGTCCCTTGAGTCTGAGACTGCTTACCTACAGAGACTTTAGAACATCAAGAGATAAGGAAAATAGCATTACATCACTGTTGTCCTTTCAGGTTAGCAAACAAAAGCTGGATACAGCAAATCATGGAAGTCTGAGCCAGATACCTTTGCCTTACTAAATGACAATGTTGGGGAATTTCCACTAGAGCACGGGGCCATGCATCAGCTACTCTGCTTCCTTACTACCAGTTACCTCACATGACCCATTGTTATTGCTAACCGGGCAATTCTTCTAGGAAGAAAAAAAGAGAGGGAAAGAAAGAAATCAGAGTGGTTAATGGTCGTATTTGACATGTATTTACCCTTCTACTTGGTAATGTGAGGAGGGAGAGATCAACAGCTTTCTTTAAAACTGTCATCACTTAGATCAGACTCCTGCTTTTAGGAATTCCATAATGAAGACAAATATATTTACTGAAAGAGCCTCAGCAGAGTGTGTTAGCTCTGACTGTGACATTTAAGTTGGTCAAGTACTTCAGGCTTCAGCTGTTTTATGTGTAAAATATTTCTCTTACCTCTGATTCCCTGTGTGATTTGACTTTGGCAAGAGGAGGACAAAATCTGAGATGTCGTGGGTGTTTTTGTGGTCGTTTGCCTGTTTGTCTTCAACGCTCTAGGTTTATATCTCTCTATGTTAAGGTAGGAATTTCTAAGAGACAACAGTCAGAGACTGTCCCAGTAATCACAAACTCATTGTAATCTAGTATCAGTGCCTCTTAAAGTCAGGGACATCTACTCACATAGAGTTTTCCACAAGTTTCAGTTCAGACTCATTTACCCTGAATTCATTCACCTTTCTGGTTCTTAAACTGTTATTTTAAACAATTTTTTAAAAAGTAGGCTCCATGCCCAGTGCAGAGCCCAACACGAGGCTTGAACTCATGATACTGAGATCAAGACCTGAGCTGAGATCAAGAGTCACATGGGTAACTGACTGAGCCACCCAGGCATCCCAAAAGTTCTATTCTCTTAATCTATTAGATTGAATCCTAGAGAACATTGTTTTGACATCAAGAATTTCTTAACATTATACATTATTAGCTAAGATTTTTTGAAATTAAATATAGACTAAAATGTTAAGCAAGGGCAATCGACAAGACTACTACCATATTGGAGTTTACAGGGCGAAGGAAAACTTCCTAGTTGAACCACTCAATCGTATTTTCAGGACTCAGCCAAACTGTAGGAAACTATTAAAAACTTCTTCCCTAGAGGAATTTATATTAAGGATGACGATGAAAAGAATAGGACAGAGATGTAAGAGTTGTTTAGAAAGGATCAAGTAGTTTTCAAACATGAGCTGTCAGTACTAGTACACCACTAACTACTGTAGCTGCTCCTATCTGACAGGCACGATTGGACTAATTCCATACAAAAATGTGTGATGACAAAGAACGGTTTCGGCAGGAGGACAAAGTTTTCAATCATTTTAATAAATATAATGTATAGCAGCCACGCTGTTAAGCATATTTTGTACATAACTTAGGATTTAGCCTTGCTCTGTTTCTGGTACCCTTAAAATTACTAGAGTACATGTCCTCATATGAAATAAAGGTCAAGTTGATGGTGAGTCATTTGAAAACCAGATACTATTCTTTGGAGTTAGAAAATCTGTCATCAGTAATATAAAGCAGCATTTCCCAAAGTTAGTTTCATATAACGTCAGTCTAAAGCAGGCTTTCTCAGTTGTTGACATTTGGGCTGGATAATTATTTGTTGTGGAGGGTTGTCCTGTGTAGGGTGGGGTGTTTAGAAGTTTCCCCAAACTCTACCCACTAGACGACAGTAGCACCCAGTCATTTGTGGCGATCGACACTGTCCCCAGACGTTGCCAAACATCCACTGGGCGGGGGTGGGGGGTGGAATGATCACGTTGATACCTGCTTTTCTAATGTTTCATCCCTCCTCAAGGATTTTGTGATGGGATTTACATAACAAATTCTGCAATAATATATCTCTTAAAGATTCACATTTATTATTAGCATATGAAAGATTCTGAAAAGCCTTATTGCAAAGAAACCAATTTATTTTTGCTTAATTTAACATTTCCCAAATATTTTGACTACAGAATCATCTGTATCTCAGTAATTGTTATTAAAAATTTTTCCACTTTGTTACAAAACATTAGAAAATTCTGGTGAAATTGATTGTGTACACAAGCCATGGATTTACTTAGAAGAAATTTTTAAGCTTCAGAGTTCTTATTAAATATGTAAAGTATTATCATACCTTTATGTTAAAAAAAATCTTGGGCTGCCTGGGTGGATTTCACTCGGTTAAGCATCCGACTCCGGCTCAGGTCATGATCTCACAGTTCACAAGTTCCAGCCCCGAGTAGGGCTCTGTGCTGGCAGCTTAGAGCCTGGAGCCTGTTTTGGATTCTGGGTCTCACTCTCTCTCTGCCCCTTCCCTGCTCATGCTCAGTCTCTCATTGTGTCTCAAAAATAAATAAGTGTTAAAAATTTTTTAAAAATCTTCATTTATATAGATAGCCACAATCTCTCAAGTATAGTAAATGAACACTTTTTTTTTTTATAGCACACAATGGTTTACAAAATTATTTGGCAGATGTGAAATAATGGAAAATATATTTTTGGCTCTGCCCTCAGTTCCTGGGACAGAGCCCCTAAAACCCTTATAATTTCCTAAGTTATAGAAACACTGGGAACAGCTTTTGTTCTAATATAGGTTTCCCTCCACTATCCAAAAGTAGAACATTCCTATGAAACCTTTAGACAGCCAAAATGACCTCAAGAGAAGAAGCAATTATCATTCATTTATGTAAAAAATTTTGAGTGTTTCCAGAGCCCCCCCAAAATGACATCTCTGGGGCTTTTCTGATACCTCAGAACCCATCTTGCTAATGGATGCACAAAATAAAGCCCAGATGCTCACAGACAAAGCTCAGGCAGCTTGGTGCTGATGGGAATGTGGTTCCAGAGGAAGGAGGTTCAGGGGCCCCTCTCGCTAAAGCCATCCCAGATTCAGCCTAGAGTGTGCCGCTGATATACCAGCTTGCTGCAAAACAGACACGGATCGATATTTTCGAAAGCCTTTCACCTTTTTGTGTAAAAGCAAAAATCCTCCTTGGTTTCTTTTGGTTAGCAAAAATACACTAGTGCAGGTCTTTTCCTAAAAATGAACTTTTGAAAAGTTCAAATACAGGAGACACCTGCATTTGGTCTTTGACCCTGGCTCTTGACCCAGAGTTCTCTAAAGAATTGTACCATCCTGGGTGATAAAATTATCTCTTCTTCTGGTAAGGAAGCTCTTGTTGAATCCCAACTTCAGGATGGGGCCTGGGCACTACAAACACCAAGCCATGACTAGAAATTGGGAACTTTCAGGCCCAACCCCCATCCTTGGGGAAGGGGAGACGGGTTGGACGTTGGGCTGATGATCCAACATGTCTAGTGAGGAGGCCTCCTACAATCTCAGTAGTACAGGCATTTGAGGAGCTTCTAGGCTCAGGACCATGTGGAGTGTGGGGAGAAAGGCGTCCAGAGAGATCATGGAAACTCCATGCCCCTCCCACATATCTGTTCCACATCTCCCTTCATTTGACTGTCTATCTCTAGCCTTTGTTATACGCTTAATAATGGGCCAGTAAATGTGTTTCCCTGAGTAAATTCTAGCAAGCTTGAAGCCATGGAGAGGGTTGTGGGACTCTGATTTACACTCTGTCAGAAATACGGGTGACACCCTGTGACTTGTGATTGTTGTCCAAGGGGGTAGGGAAGGGGGCACTCTTGTGGGACCGAGCACTTGATGAGTGGGATCCCACGTGGACTCCAAATACTGTCCCAATTGAGTTGATTCATAGTTCACCAGCTGATGTCACAGAGCATCACGTGATGTGTGGGAAACCCACACATCCAGAGTCAGAGTGAAGTGTGGTAAGAGCATGAGAGCAAAGGAGAAACACAAGGAGTGTTTCCTCATTTTACAGGGGACATTCATTATTTCCTTTTCAAGATACAAATATTGGTATTATTCTTCTTTATGAGGGAAGAAACAGTTTTAAGGATGTGAAGTAACTTGCACAGGGTCTTAGTACTTCAAAATGGGAATAGAAATCTCAGCCACATTCTCAGATTTTACTTTGGATCACGATGCACATCATAGAAGTAGTCACTCAGCACAATGCTGATGGGGTACCAGCTGGGTGATGAACATGGACCCACCCTCCCTCTCCCCATCTGCACCACTGTAGAGCTTCATCAACTCAGCCTAAAGCCATCCCAGATTCACAATGACTGCTGTAGTGACAGGCACCTAATCCAGACCTGCTTAGAGTATGGCATTGGACTACTCTTCTAGAAGTCTACACTCAACGTACATTGCTCTAGTGAGAGAGTGGTCCAGGACTTCAGTGCAATCCTTTTCCAAGGAAAGCCATTTGGTCAAGTCCAGCTGATGGTCAGATGAGAAGATGTGAGATCACTGATTACCAGAAGTTTTTGCTGCCATGTGGAAAATTCATCTACATAGAAAGCCAACACATAGAAGAAAGGCTCAGAAAATTCCAGAGTAAGAGATACAGGGCTCCATTTGAACTAAAGCCAGATCTACCATGTGATGTTTCCAGTCATCTAATATTTTTCTTTATTATTTTGCCCGTTTGTGTTTGGATTTGTGTGAACTGCAATAGAACCTGTTCTTAACAGTACACCTGAAAAAAATTAGTAATGAATAATTTGTCATTTTAAAACAACTTATTGTAGTAGAAAACAAGCAATTTGACTTAAAATGTTTTATAAATTTTAACCCACCATATATTTATATTGCATCCCCTAACTTAGGTGTGTCCAAGCTAGACTGCTGTTAATCACAAACCCCAAAAACAGAATGAAAACAAATTCTAGGTGGTATGATTAGACACAATTTGTACAGTAACTCTAAAGGAATGCTAAAGATAATCAGTTAGCTGCCAGGAGAGGAAAAAACCCAAACACCCAACCAACCAAACAAACAAAAACATCTGGAGAAATCGGCATGGGTGTCGCTTCCTAAAAGGAGAAAAGTCAGGGTGAACAAAGAATTTAGTATGTAACACATTGGTATTGGCATTTAGTAATGGTTTTTAGGAAATTCATCTGAAGCAGTTAGAAAAATAAGATATCAGTTGCATAATTTTTGACAAAATAGGTGAATGATCCTGCTTAATTATCTAATTTACTGTGGAGAAGTTGGAATTGAGGGAAAGATTAAAATCAGTCCAAATATTTTTCCAGCTTTCTCCACAAATAGATTCTCATAAGAATTGTTTCTCTTTCTTTTCGAACTCTCAGACCTAGTTCATGCAGGAGGCACATTTCTTTATTATTTCTGCAGCTAATAATTATTCTAATTTGGTTAGCTTTCTGTTCTTTGAAGTCCACACACATTTCTAGTAGTGGATGACAAAGAATGCTTCTTTAAGTACTGTGGTACTTAAAGTGCCATTCAAAGAAATGACCAATCTGTAGCTGACTATATCCCAGAGTTGCTGACTTTTAAAAAATTTTAATGCTTATTGATTTTTGAGAGAGAGAGAGAGAGAGAGAGATCACAATCTGGGAGGGACAGAGAGAAAGGGAGAGAGAAAATTTGAAGCAGGCTCCTCACTGTTGGTGCAGAGCCCAATGTGAAGTTGGATGCTCAACCAACTGATCCACCCAGGTGTGCCCAGAGTTGCTAACTCTTAGTGGGGAGGAGCTGTGCAATAACAACTACCAGGAACTACTGCCTAAGACCATGAAAGCAGGTTCTGAACAATTCTGAACCCGTTTTTATTGTCTTAGGTGGTAGCTTCCATTTACAAGAAACAAACAAACTCAAATGAAGAGGATCTGACAATGGCCACCTTCCAATGGAGTCTTAAAAATAAAGGTATTTCTGGATACATGATACACCTAGAGACCTCAACAGCAATAATTTGAGGGCCTTTATCATAATGCTGTTCTGCCCCCATTATGGCATAAATATTCTCCATATGCCCACTTTTAATATTCTAGTGGAGAAACAAAGTCTCCTTAGCCTTCATTTTATATTTTTTTCTCTACCTAATTGCTCCACTTACACATAGTTTCTGTTACCTCATAACTTTGGCAGAGTCCATCATGGTCTTTCCAGGCTGATTTCTACAATATTTAACTTTGGTTTCTGCTGCTAAATGACTCACTCTGTTAGAATTTCAACTTTCAGAGAATTTCTCTTACTGAGCTCATCTTGGGTGAGACAGGCCCCACAACAAGCTTCCTCATCAGCTTTTGGATTAACAGCCCTGAGTCTGGTGTCCTCTCTCTCTCTTTTTTTTTTTATATATATATATGTTTCTATTTATTATTGAGAGACAGAGAGGGACAGAGCATGAGCATATGAGGGGGCAGAGAGAGGGGGAGACACAGAATCTGAAGCAGGCTCCAGGTTCTGAGCTGTTAGCACAGAGCCCGATACAGGGCTCAAACTCACGAACTGTGAGATCATGACCTGAGCCAAAGTCGGACACTTAACCAACTGAGCCACCCAGGCGCCCCTCTGGTGTCCTACCTTTTGGTCTGGTTGGGGTTGGCTGAGGAGGTAAAAACTTGTGAAGTAGGTGGTTGTGAGGCAGCTTATCCTGGGAGGAAATGTATCAACGGTGAGCATAGTACCTGACATGTATAATAGAATTTAGCTCTTTCTAACCAATAGAGCAAACTGCCTACATCCCACCCACACAATTTCAAAGTTGACCCAACCTAACACATTACATCTATCACATTCATTGTAAATACAGCCACATCTTGCAAATAGGATGCTGTTAGTCTCATGTCAATGTCATCTACAGCCTCTAGAGACAATGTCAAAAAGTCATAGCAAAAATTGTTTGATGATCTTAGACTCTACCAGGTAATGGTTAAGACCATTGATCTAAAGTTAAATTCTCATATCTGGGAAATTGTCTTAATCTCTTATTCTTCAGTCTCCTAATCTATAAGATGAATATGCTTCTTACCTACCCAATAATATTTGGGGGAGGGTAAAGTGAATCAATATATTTCAAGTACTTCAAAGACTATAGGAATATAAAATGTTACCTTCTATTTTAAATAACACCATTGAAATGCATTCAGTTTGTATTTGTCTTCTATCTGCACTTGTAACTTACACAAGCCCCACTAAACAGGTAATATAAAATAGTAGTAAAAACCAACAACTGTCATAACAGCCACCTTTTCTGGAAGAGAGAAATGAGAAATCTTCATTTCTCAGTACCTGGAGCTCTGCACTATTCACCTGTCTTTAGTTCTTTAGTCCTGAACATACACTTCATTTTCTCAAAGAGTTCACTAACCTTGAAACATGTGGTTTCCATGGTTAGTATTACAAGGTTATTTGATATTTGGATGGTAAGATATTTAATAGGATGAGTGACTCCAACGATATTGGCTTAATACCTACTCTCTCTTAGAGTGAAGAGTCCAGACAATCCTATTCTCCAGAAATCACAGATGAGGACTTTATTAGCAACATCACAGCACCCCCCCCCAATAACTCCAATTACCCCACCATTTCCACTTGGTTATACCTGCTTTCTGGTGCAAATTATGTTTTACTTAAAGTCTTTTTGTTACAAGTAAACAAATTCATTAAAGTAGCCTCAACATAAAAAGAGCTTCTCTTGAGGATATGTGTGTGTGGTCCAGATCTAGAATAAGACTGTGGACCAGAACTGAACCAGCTCCAGGGACCAGTTGTTCTATCTGTATCTCTCAGGGCCAATGCGACTCTGTAATTTGATGTCTTTGGTTTTTTTCTGGGTTTCTATTCTTTTATAGTTTCGGTTTGTCATATTCTTTACATGGCCTCATGGTTTCTTTCCTTAGGCCTCTTTTGACCTTCAGCATGACTACCAATTGCTTAATTTTCTCCATACTTTTCAATTAAAACTCCAGAGAAAGTGAATTTTGATAAACGTCCTATCTCACAGGTTCTATAAAGCTAGTCGGTACATTACCTTTGGTCAATACCAACTACTACTCAATCATTTATAGAGAGAAGAGAGAAGAGTTCATCATTTTACCAGGGCTACCTCTTTCTCAGGGACTGTGGGAAAGGATGCTTTACTTAGAAGGTTCTGCATGCACAGAAGATGTTATGAATAACATGTTAAATGATTCCCTAAAGAGGGTATCAAATCTTGTGCATTTATTTTTTATTTTGAAAGACCATAAAGAAAATTTTGTATATAGTGGTGTCAACTCAATAGCTTAAAATCCTCTCAAGTGGGAGTATTTTCTCCATGGGAAAGCAGCCAACACTACAAATTAGAGCTTCTTATCTCTTCTCTACTCACCAGCCCCACCATTCTTATATCTGGTTTACCAGCACTCTACTGTCTCTAACCAGTAAGAGTATTGACTGCCTCTTACTCAGTAATTTCAGGAGTGAAGAATTCTGTTGAACATGACATGCCCAGGCACACAGTTGGTTCCCATCCTCCCAGCAGCCTCCACCATCCAAAAAAAAAAAAAAAAAGGCATTTTTGCTTGTATTTCATTCTATGTCCTTGGAGTCTTCTTCACCAGAATCAAGAATTTGTTCTTTGAAACTATCGTAATATCTGGGACATATGGAATTAAAAATAAAAAACAGAGATCTTGATTACATTCTCTGCATCTGACCCTCAAACACACTCTAAAAGGGCTTGGATTTTTCCCACTCCTCTTTCAGTGCATGTCCCAATAAAAACACCTAATATAAAAAAAAGTACCTTCAGTGATTTTAAGACTTAATAATCATCCAATGCCAATCTTTTCTCTTTGACTATAGATCATAGAAACTCACTGACACTAAATAACTAAGTAGATTGGGAACAGAAAGTTAAAGCTGGACCCACTAAGTCTGTATTGAGAATACGTGACATGAGAATACAGTGACCTTTTTACTATCGCTGTTGAATTGACTTCGATATGGTTCTTTTCATCCCCACATAGCAATGAGAAAACCACCTCCCATGGAGGCTAAGTCTTACAAGAGGTTTCTCTCCCTTGCTAAGATCCTGGCTCAAAAGAAAGGTCAAGAAAACTGCATACTGATCACATTCTAAACCTTTTTGCCCAGGCTCCAGTGGAAACCTGGATTAATGAGACTGATAAACTCTGACTTACCCTTTAAGACAGTTAGAGAAAAACACCCCATGGTGATCATTCAAGGCCAATAGGAGAGGCCATCACCACTGCTCAGCTGTCTTAACTGGCTATTGTTCCATAGACACTTTTGATTCACAATAGGGAAGCGTGCAAACCTTCCTTTCTTTTTCTTTCCTTGAGTGGAAAAGGGGACTCAAAAGTCAAAATTTCCAGATTAAAGTGATAGGTCAAAGATCATTTATCATAATTATCGACAAAGTGTTTTTATCCATATCCATTTTGACGATTTTATGTTCAAATGATCCATCTATGTAACACTGGTATCTTTGAGGCTTCTTTATAGTTCTTCAACCAACGGTGACATTGACAATTGGTCAGAAAATATTTAGAGTATTTGGGGGAAAAATTCCCACTTTTGATAGAAACCCAAACAACAGATGGTTAGTGTTGGTTCATAATGAGAAGAATAGTATTTGACATATAAAAATAATGACCTGCCCAAAGATGTCCATGCCCTAACTCCTAGAATCTATGAATGTGTTATCTGATTGGTCAAAGAGATATTGCAGATTATTATCAAGGATCTTGAGATGGGGAGATTGTCTGGTATCATCTGGACGGCTCCAGTGTGTCACATGCAAAGATTTTATGAGTGAAAAAGGGTGGCAGGAAAGTCAGAGCCAGAGGAGGAGATGTGACAACAGAAGCTAGGAGTGATGCAAACATTGGCTTCTGAGATGAAGTGAAGGAACGAGGGCAGTCTTTAGGAACCACAAAAGGCAACACGGGGAATCCTCCCAGCCTAGAGCCTCCAAAAAGAATGCAATCCTGCCAATACCTCCATTTTGGACTTCTGACCTCCAGAACTGTAAGTTCATACATGTGTCTTATTTTAATATGCTAAATTTGTTATAATTTGTTATGGCACAATAGGAAACTAATCCATGGTCTAATAACTTCATTATTAAATTACTGTAAAGAACCTATGGGATGATATACATAAACCATCTAAAATATTGCTTATGGCTAAAATGAGTACTAACAAATGTTTATTGACCTACCCCTTACTTTCCAAAGAATTAGGTCACCTTTAGGCTCAGTGAAAACTCATGACTGAAAAGCGGATTATTTCCCACTTATACTCAATACAGACCATGTTATCTGCCTTAAAAATAGTTGCAACTTTAATAATTAAAAAAACCAGAAGATCTAAGATTAAGCTTACTTTCATACCATACCTAGTTTGTTGTTGGCAATCAATATGCCAGTATTCAAGAATAAAGGATTGGCTATAAAGATCTAACCCTTTGTGGATTCTAAGAACTAAAAGTAGTAAAGCCATATTTAAAAGAGTTAAGCGACATTTTGAGTTTTTTTAAAAAAAAATAAGTACGTTATTTAAAATGTGCATTGGGGTGAGCAATATGACCAACTAAATATGCCTATATTTTTGTTTTAAAATAGTCTAAAGAATGACATGTTTCATTATTGCATTGGACTTAGGAAATTTTCAATTGGTTTAAACATCACGGATATGAACTCAGAAGAAATGTTATCACTGTTACTCATCACTTGTTTATACAAAAAAATGCTTTGATATTTTTATCAAGAGAGATGATGCTTTTAATTCTTTGTATTTGTTCAAGAAAAGTTGTAACCTCAGACTACTTCTGTGAATGCAGAGATAACGATAATATTCTTCCTATCGTCAAGGACAAAAGCAAATGTGGAAAGCTCCAGATGGATATTGAGTCTATAAATTTAAACACTTTCATGAGTGAGTAGGGTGGAAAAAGCAATGTTTTTCCTGAAAGATTTTTCAGTGAGAAGTGAGTCCTTGCTAACCTGGGAATCATTATTTAGAAAATTTTAGAATGAGAAACTTTAAGAAAGAAAATAATTAGGTTGTAGCCAGAGTATTTGGCCAGGCCTCCCTCTGTACCCTGCTGGTGACCCAATGGGGGTCACACTTCTACATCTGGGCAACTTCCACATTTAGGACCACAGCTGAAATCCTACATCTCTACACAATTTAAGTGAAATCCAGCAACATGCATTTTTTAAAAAAATGTTTATTTTTTTTTGAGAGGGAGAGAGGGAGTGAGCAGGGGAGGGGAAGAGAGAGACAGAGACGGAGAGGATCCCAAGTAGGCTCTACACTGTCAGCGTGGAGCCTGATGTGAGTGAGGCTCAAATCATGAACTATGAGATCATGACCTGATTTGAAATCAAGAGTCAGATTCTTAACAGACTGAGTGAGCCAGGTACCCCAAGGTGCATTTTTTAAAACCAAGGTATATATGCCTAAAATAAAACATTGGTTACTTCTAGTAAATTTGTGTTTCATATGGTTTCAGATTAAATATATATATAATATATATAAATACCCTCAATTATGATCATAAGTACCTTGTAATCTGCTTCCCCCCCCCCATGATTGTACATGTCTATCCTCACCTAATAACATGAATCTGCTTCTGAATGCCTCATTGCTATATCAAAACACATTAAAATGAGGACATGTTTTCATTATTTTATTGGGGGAAAATATGATATATTTAATTCCACCCCATTTTTGCCGATAGAAAAATATTTCACTTGAGCAAGTTACATACATAATCAGTGACAACTTGGAAGTACACAAATACACTTTTTATTAAAAATGCAGTGCAAAGAAGGCTTATTGCACTCACCTTAGAAAGAAAAAGACCCATGAAGGTGATGGGTGGTCTAGGTGAGACACGAAGGTGTTGCTGTAGAAGGCGTTTTCTCTCTGCGCCATTTCCTCACCAGAGTTTGGTTCCACCATCATCTCGCACTCCCACTGCTTTTCCAAAGAGAATTGGACCACAGAGAAACACCTTGAAAGCAAACAAAGCTGAGACACAGGAGTGCTTCACAACATAAGAAAGCAGTGCGGACGCTCAGTGACCCAAGAGCCAAACGCCCTTGCTTGATCCAGCGCGTAGGCGCAGGGACTGTGTTCATCCAAACACCCCCACGGTTCACATCTGTTTCATACCTCGTTCTCAGACCAGCGTCCTCAGCTCTCAATTGTGTTGGCCAAACTCTCTCTGCCTGAACCAACTTTATTGGAATATTTCTTCTGAGAACCTATTTATCTTAGCATGTTTGGGGATAAATTCCTTACTATTAAAAAAAAAAAAGAAGTCAGGGAGGAGGTGGGAATTGTCCGAAAAATGGTAAAGCTTTGCAAGCACTATTTGAAGAACTTACTAACTGAACAGTCTTTATGTGAGATAAGTGTATTCGAGTGTAATTAGTTGGAGATATTACCAAAGTTATAGATCGTGGTCTTCTCTTGGGAACAATCCAGTTTAGAAAGCAAGATAGTATCCCATCTATGCTGGACAGCCACTCTGAGAAAAATTAGCTGAGTAGCACTCAGGAACTTTTGTGGGGTGTTGTAGCAATTAGATAAAAACTTAAAAACACTACATTCATAAACTTAGACCCAATAGTTCCACTTTAGAGAGCTTGTTAAAAATTAGAAATTTTTACACATGTACGATTATTGTTGTGTTACTTATAATGGTAAAGATTTGAATCTGTCTGTATGTGTAAACAGTAAAATTTGTTGCATATGCTGAGATAATTCAAAGTCATTAAAACATGTCTCAAGTAATAGTCAACACATGAAAATGCATTTGATACATTGCTAAGTTAAAACAAAATCAGATTGCAATATATTCAAATCAATCTCAATTTTGTAAAATATTTCCATAAATGTAGATTTATTATTAGAGACATTTGAACAGACATAAACCAA
Organism: Suricata suricatta; assembly: GCF_006229205.1. Classification (NCBI taxonomy): domain Eukaryota; kingdom Metazoa; phylum Chordata; class Mammalia; order Carnivora; family Herpestidae; genus Suricata; species Suricata suricatta. The sequence goes on along the minus strand of NC_043706.1, from coordinate 6,714,738 downwards.
ATATTAACTCTGGTTTGCCCTGCTGTGATGTTTTGGGTGATTAATATGTTCTTTTTTTATTCTTTTCTGTAGTCTCCCATTTTTTCCCAATAATTAAAAATACTTTAACATTTTTAAATGAATAAGGCATTCAATTGGAAGTGGTGTTAAAGATATCCTACTGCAAGAGAAGACAGAAAAGAGCTCAAGTAGGAAATATTTGGAAATAATATAGGCTATAAGAGGTCAGGGTGCTAAGGAACCAATGGTGATAAAGAACAAGGTTTCTGTGGAATTTCAAAGGGACAATTCAGCCAAATTACTCAGTGAAAAGTTAACCAAATACCCAAAATAGTAGTCGTTGGACAAATATATATATATGTTTTACTTATTTTTGAAAAAGAGATAGAGAGAGAGAGAGAGTGTGTGTGTGTGTGTGTGTGTGTGTGTGAGCAGGGGAGGGTCAGAGAAAGAGGAAGACATAGAATCCCAGACAGGCTCCAGGCTCTGAGCGAGCGGTCAGCACAGAGCCTGATGTGGGACTTGAACCCACGAACTGTGAGATCATGACCTGGGCCGAAGACAGATGCTCAACTGACTGAGCCACCCAGGCACCCCCAAATATATATATATATATTTTAAGTTTATTTATTTTGAGAAAGAGGGAGAGCATGGGTGAGCAGTGATAGGCAGAAACAGAGAGAGACAGAGAGAGACAGAAAGAGAATCGCAAACAGGCTCTGCACTGCCAGCGTAGAGCCCGATGCGGGGTTCAAACCCACGAACTGTGAGCCAAAACCAAGAGTCAGTTCCTTAACTGATCGAGCCACCCAGGTGCCCTGAACATATATTTTTAATTTGAGAAGGAAATGGATGAATTCTGGTTTTCTCCCAAATCTTCCACTTTGGTTAGTTGGATACATTCTAAAATCTCTGAAGTTTCTAAGAGTCTTAAGGTCAAGGACTGTGTATTTTTTTTTATTGCTAAGTTCTCAGAATAGCCATCATAGAACCTCATCTATTTATGAATTTCAATGTTGGCAGAAACCTGCCGTATCATAGTGGCCGTATTCAGGAGGTCGGCTTTGGCCAGAGATGTGAGTCAATATAAAGTGACTGCTTGCTCAGACTTCTGCATTCAGTATTAGGAATCCTTTAGCTTCCTATATTTTGTTTTATGAGAGTAAGTAGATACGGTACTAAGTAAATATTTATAAAAGTCAGCTCTGCCACTAGACGTATGCATAATTTTTAAAATTCAAACTCTTAGAATACACAGATATAAAGTAGAAAAGAAAAATCAACAATGTACCATTTAGAGATTTTTTTCTCTTCAACAGTATACATACATTAAAATAGATTTACCATATTTTAAAGTCTATTTCAGATGTTCAGGTCACAAGATTTTTTTAAACAGGAATATAATACATACTGTATTGAGACTTCACATGCCCAAAGTTCATAATTATCTCAAAGAATCTTTTTACTCAGAGCCACCTGGAGGCAAAATTATAAAGTAGGGAAAGTTCACATTTAGCGTTTTGTTCCCTATTACCTTTCACCTTTAGGGATGAATGTATTACCCTAGATTCTGAACCAACCTGGTTACTCACACATAGCCGTTTTGTCTTACCCCAAAATAGTTTTCTGTCTACTCCATAGGACTTGGCCCTATGTTTCTTGACAGCCCTGTTTTATTCTTCTGTCCTGAGTTCTAGCCTCTGTCCTCTGTGTAAAGTGAGATTATTCACATAGTGAGTGATTACCCCTCACCAGCAACTATGCAAAACATGATGCACCAAGCCTGCAGCAGTTACACACTTCACACGGGACTGGAAGTTGCCTGAAATAAATATGCAGTCGTAGCTACCTAGACCAGCTTTGAATGTGAAAACGGAAGATTTTATCCTGGTGGCTCTAGCTAATGAGTCCTGATGGTTTCCCACACAAGTCAAGTGGGGACTGTCACCAAAACTTCACGGGAAACAACACTGCTCTGAGTCCTCCGACTGAGGTTGCCTTCTCCTAACTGAGCTCCGAATGCTCAAGACATCACGGATGGAAGATTCATTTTCTCCCAGTTCACCACCACCCTCCCAGGAGATCAAAACATCCTTCTGGTCTGTCTCTATCTCTCAAGAATAAAAAACATTTAAATAAACATTTAAAAAATTAAAAAAAGATATCCTTCTGGCCTTGTTGAATTTCATCTTTAAATATGTTTGGGGCTTTCCTCCCTTTTGTCTGCAGTTTTGTTAGTTTATTTTTAAAATTGGTGTGGTTTAGAAAGGAAAAAACCAAACAAACCCATGAGGGTACCGGAGGCTATTTTTAAAGAACCAAGACAACTGGATAAAATTATTATTTTTTACTGCCTATTTATTTTTAAGAGAGAGAGAGTGTGTGTGTGAGCAGGAGTGGGGCGGGGGGGAGAGGGAGACAGAATCCAAAGCAGGCTCTAGGCTCTGAGCTGTCAGCACAGAGCCTGATGCGGGGGGCTCGAATCCATGAACTGCTAGATCATGACCTGAGCTGAAGTTGAACGCATAACTGACTGAGCCACCCAGGCGCCCCTAAGATTGATTTTAAATGAGAAATAAGAAGAAGAGAAAAGATGATAAATAAAGGTTCTGTATAATTTATGTTGTAGAGAGAGACTTTGCAGCCAGCTGAAATGCTGGAAACTTTATGTAGTGTTTGTTTTGTTGCTTAAGCATTTCTGCTCCCTTCTTAATTTTCTGTTTGGCTCACCTTGTAAATTAATTTTTAGCAATGGAGCATGGACATAGGTAAGTAATGAGAGACCTACCCAGAGGAAAAAGTGACATACTTCCCAAATGTAGGACTTCAGCTTCGAGGTGCCTCTGTGGAAATCTCGAGGTCATGTATAAGGGAACAGAGGAACCTTGATCACGAAGTAAGAAAATTATTGCAGAACTGATCTAAGAAATCTTCCCAGACACTTAAATGTAGACAGTGTGTTAACATGTAAAATGAAGACAATAATAAAAGACAAACAGCCTGAAATAAATATGTGTCAACTTCCTAAGAATACCCAAGTTATATTATTTATAAAAAATTTTTTTAAAGTTCAATTCCTCTTTTGTTAAAAAGTTATTAGGCTCTTTGTTGCTCTCCACAGGTATAGATTGTCTTGTCTCTGGCTCCAAGATGTGTCAGTGGAGGGGAAGACACTGACATACAGGAAAAATTGAGGGATTTTCCCAGTGTCCCCTAGTGAATTAATCAATGGGGAAAGAAAGAGGGTCCCTTTTCAAAATCTTTGGTAGGTACTTAAACAAACCATAAATTCCAATAATGGGGTATGCTTATAAGCATGTTTATAAGCCAAAATATGTATTTAAAAAGGCTATTCTCTTATTTATGTGTATATGTTTTAACTTTTTGCTTTGAACTGATTATTATAAACCTGTGTGTATATTCAATATTTTTTCAAGAAATATGCAGAATCCAAGGATTTCAGTTCTTCTAGGCTTCCCTCAACATTTGTGTTATTTGTTAAGGCTTGATTCTAGGCATAATTTCCCCTCAAATCCTGTCTGGTGACATAATCTTATTAGGGAAGATAATAATATACTTTCCTAATAAAGTACCCTTTTAACCCACACATATAAACACTTTGCTACTGATTTCCTCAAAGTCAGACAGTGAAGAGTCTATATCTCATAGGATATTGCTTTTGGAGCTAAAGTTATCATAAAACAGTAGACACAGACTTGCCCCTTACAGTTCTTATAGTTTACTCAGTGAAATGACATTTGTGTACATCCTTGAGAATTTCTGCACCCGAACACATGATTTCTATCTAGCCCTTTCATTTCCTGACATTGTCTAAATCCCTGCTCGTAGAATGAGACACAACTGGCTAGCGCAAGTGAAATGCCAAGTAAGCCACATGGAAAATAAAAGCAAAACTGAAAACTGAAAATAAATCCACTTCTTACAAACAATGTTTATAGAACACCTCCCTGTTCAAATATAAAGAATTGTAAACCTTCAAGAAGTGAATGTTCTGTACACAACATGGAGGCAGAGTCTGAGCCCTGGCTCTGGCATACCTTGTCTGGTTTTTTAAGAAGCCGTTGGACCACTACCATTATTTCACAGTGCGGTTGATACTGACATTTGGAGCAGGATAATTCTTTTCTGGGTCTGCTTAAAAATTTGCCAGAAGTTTTCCATCCTTTGTCCCTAAGTCAGTACTACCTTCCTTATTTTTTTCAAAAATTTTTATTTGTTTGTTTATTATTTATGTGTGTGTGTGTGTGTGAGAGAGAGAGAGAGAGAGAGAGAGAGAGACAGAGAGAGCACACGAGCACGTGCACAGGAGAGGCAGAGAGGGAAGGGGTAAAGGAGAGAGAGAACCCCAAGCAGGCTCCTCACTGTCAAGGCAGAGCCCAATTCGGAACTTGAACTCATGAACCATGAGGTCATGGACTAAGCCAAAACCAAGAGTTGGAAGCTTAACCAATGGAGCAACCCAGGCAACCCCTAGATTTTTAAGTGTTTATTTAAAGTCCACGTAGTAAACATATAGTGTTATCTTAGTTGCAGGTATAGAATTTAGTGATTCAACACTTCCACACATCACCCAGTGCTCATCACCAGTGCGCTTCTTAATCCCCATGACCGATTTCCCCCATCCCTCGGCCCACCTCCCATCTGGTAACCATCCGTTTGTTCTCTGTAGTCATGAGTCATTTTCTTGGTTTGTGTCTCTCTTTCTCTTTTTCTCTTTTCCCTTCATTTGGTCATTTGTTTTATATCTTAAATTCCACCTATGAGTGAAACCATATGGTTTTTATCTTTCTCTATTTCTCTCAGCATAATATTCTCTAGCTCCATCCATGCTGTTGCAAATGGCAAGATTGCATTCTTTTTGATGGCTGAGTAATAGCCCGTTGTGTATAGAACCACATTATAGCCGCACACTGAAGAAAAAGTTGTGAGACACAGACTGAGCAGATGTGCAGGGTACTTCCTCCAGCAAAACATTGGCAGCAGCAGACTGCACCTGGTCTTTATTTCATGTTCGCCAGGTATAGATGTCAAAGATTGTTAAAGCACGAAAGGAAAACACAAAGTGCCTCAAGACATAGACCAAACACACACCTGATGTTTACGTGGAAGCATGTAGGGAAGATGTGCAGTTTCTAAAGGACTGCTAGGCCTTACAGTGGTCTGTTCCCTCACTGGGAGATTATGCGGCTCTGTTGTCATAGTAAGATCCCATTCTACAGCCTTGAGACCAGAACGTTGCTGACCCTTCAGCAATTACCCCGCTCGCTTTCCCAGGGTTTACAATACGCTCTCTAGAAATAACACCACACCACATCCTCTTTATCCATTCATCAGTCGATGAGCATTTGGGCTCTTTCCATAATTTGGCTGTTGTGGACAATGCCGCTATAAACATCAGGGTGCGTGTACCCCTTTGAATTAGTGTTTTTATATTTCTTGGATAAATACCTAGTTGTACAATTGCTGGATCATGGGGTAGTTCTGCTTTTGTCTTTTTGAGGAAACTCCACACTCTTTTCCACAGTGGCTGCACCACTTTCCATTCCCAGTAACAAGCACCGTCTTCCGTTTACCTTGACAGCAACCCCCTCTCCTCAACTCTCACATTTTTCTATACGTCGGGTAGTAATATCGTCCTTGGGAGAACCTTTTTTTTTTTTTTTTTTTTTTTTTACCATTATGTGTCTTTTATTACCTTATTGGTAAATGAGATTTTTGCTTCACAAATCAATTGGCTTCCTTCTCTCTTCCTTCTCAAATTCTCCACAGCTGCCTAAACAGAGTAAGATTGTAAAGATAATGTTTTTTTGTGTGTGGTGGTGTTGACATTTTATGTTTTTATTTTTCTTGTCTCGTGACTAGGACCATTTGTATAAGATATGATTTGGTGGATATAGAAGAAGGAGATGAGAGGCAATGAAGTATACAACAGGATAAAAAATATAACGGTCTCTGCAATATTCACTTCTCAAAATCTTGCTTATCTTTCAAAGCCCAATACAAATGCCATCTGAGATATTTCATTTCATCCTCTGCTTTCTTCCTCTCTCTTAGTGAACGTCTATTATGTATATGCCAAGAATTGGAAGTAAAGACGAATTTACGGCCTCACCCAGCAACTGGGCTCAGCAAAACAAGGTGAATTTTAATGAAAACATACTAAATCTTAGCACAGGGGAGTGTGTTATAATTACATATGGATGATAAAGTTTAATTTATAAATAATTACTCCCAGCAAGAGATTAATGACATTAACTAGTGATAAAATAGAACAATTGTAACCATATACTGTGATGAAAGTTAGTGACTGTGGTCTCTCTCTCTCCCCTTCAAAATCCTGTACTGTACTCCCCCTTCCTTCTGTGATGAAATGTCCACAATGTGAGAAGTGAAATGAGAGACCCAGGCGTCTCGACCTTGAGTCAGGGTACTATTGACCTTCTGACCTTACTTCAGAAGGACTATCACCCGCTTCCAGACCATGGCCAACTGTGGGGAACTGAAATTGCAGAATGAAACAGCAAATAGGGGACTACTGTATTCCCCAGATCTCAGGATAAAGCTGTTCCTTCTTCAAAATCCGAATGTCAAGGGGTGCCTGGGGGGCAAAGTCAATTGAATGGCTGATTTCATCTCAGGTCATGATCCTGCTGAGAGTGGAGCCTGCTTGAGATTCTCTCTGTCTGTCTGTCTGTCTGTCTTTCTGTCTCTGTCTCTCTCTGTAAAAGAAAAAATAATTGAAATCAGAAGGTAGTTTCAATCCCTCCTTTTCTGTTTCAGAGAATTCTGCTGTGTCCTTCTCTTGATGTCCTGTTGGCTTCTTTCTCTGCCTCAAGTTCTTCATGTACTCGTGAAAATAGGGAAGGAGGGGCTGTTAAGAACAAAATCTAGAGTAAACTAAAGTTGATTTTGGATAGCTGCCTTTGGCCTCTCAATTTCTCTCTCTCTTTCTCTCTGTGTCACTGTCTCTCTCAGTAGATTTTATGATTTTACATCCACTTTCTTTTGTGAAACTTAATTGAGTCATACTGAAGGACATTCTCATTCATTTTGTGATTGAGCTCCATTTTTTTTAAATGGAAAGAGGGTTGGTTTGAATACCAAAAGGTAGGTGACCTTTACCCAATGATGAGATTGTAGGAGAGATTTATGATCTCAAAAGCCTTCTTGTCTACACAGACAGCAAATCCCAGCATGTCCAGGCTCTGCCACTGCCTAATTCCCTTCTGCCACATTGTTTTGCTGCAATGTTCAGTCATTGTCTTCTTCAGTATGTTTTCATTGACAGGAACATTTACAAATGAAATCCTTACTAAAGGTGAAGTAAAACGATTTTCTCCTTCAAGGTCTGAATTTAGGAACCTGTCTTTTCTCATAACAGCTGATGACATCTCTCTTGTCTAGGAACAGAAGCAAGAATCTATCTGTTGGCAGGCAGACAAAAGAGAATATACACAAGGTACTGAATGTTTGCAGGTTTGTTTTTTTCCCCAAACACCAGAGACAGGAAATGTGTGAATTAAAGTGACAATGCTAAGTGTCTAAGTGCATGGTCTTTTATTATTACATAATAATGAAAAACTGGTACTTAGAATGAACTTAGAGATCACACACTGAATGTGACTTTTCTTCCCCCCAAACCATTAAAAAAAAAAAAAGCTACACTGTTAAGTTTGGTAATATGACAGAAAAATTAAACTCGGCACTGGGGCGCCTGCCTGGGTGGCTCAGTCACTTAAGTGGCCGACATGGGCTCAGTTCAGGATCTCATGGTTCGTGAGTTCAAGCCCCATGTCAGGCTCTATGCTGACAGCTCAGAGCTCGCAGCCTGGAGACTGCTTTGGATTCTGTATCTCCCTGTCTCTCTGCCCCTTCTCCACTCGGGCTCTGTCTCTGTCTCTCTCAAAAATAAATAAAAATTAAAAATAAAATAAGGTAATCACTGTCATTTAACAGTTAATTATTTAGATCCTCTGATGCAGAGAGAAATACATGTTGAGATAGGCCCATTAATTTGGAGTCCTAGGATATTCCTCTTTATATTTTAGGTGCTTTTAAAATTATTAATTTTTGCCTTCAGAACTATGTATATACAAGCCCCCCCCCCCCAAATTTGACTGAATCAGCAGAATAACGGGTGTGGCCCCTATGTATTATAATTCCATCATTACCTAAAAAACTGGCTCCTGAGAATGGCCCAGCTTGGATCACTTTAATGATGTGTTACAAAATATATCCGAGCTGCTATAAACAAGTGCCCCTTTGTTTAAAAGAAAGAAAAAAGAGAAAAAAACAAGAACAAGTAAATTACTTCCTGTTTTAAAGTGATTACTGTTAAATAAAATTCCTAAACTTTGGACAACATTCCCTTTCCGCCACCACGCCAGCAGCCGCTCACAGCCGGGGTGAGGTGTGGATGAGTGCATGCACACAAGTCTGTCTTCTCACACACGCTATTGAGTTCACTGTGTGTCCAAAATGTTATGATTCTTCACAGTGATTGTCATTCCTATTTTAACACCGAAAAAACACAAATGGGCTGGAGACTTACAATGATGGAAGACTTTGCCTGGTCAGGTTTACTCTAGGCAAAAAGATAGTGGATTCCTGGTTGTTTAGTTTACCACCTCCTTGAAGGAAAATATTCATGCACTTGATAAAACCTATCACATAGATTTGGTGGGATTCACGGAAGGGAGAATCTGTTCGGGCACATTGCAGGTGCTCTACTGGTGGTGTCTGTTGAATCTGACTCAAATCTAATCTGTTGTTCCTTGTGAGAATCAAACCAATGTTCCAGAAGAGATCTCAACATTTGAACCAAAACCCAGACTAAATATTAGAAAATACAGACATACAACCTGGACAGTTCTATCACCTAAACAAAACAAAACAGGAACCGAAACAAAGAGTTCAACTTAAATTCAGAGGAGAAAGATATTCAAAATGACTCAGATGAATGATTGGGGATTTCCATATATACCTTCTTTTATAATATGCTCTAGCATAATGATGTGATTGGTCTTGAACTTCATTTCCCTGGCTCAAAGAGTTCCCTTGAAGTAAGCCAGTAGACTGGGGCTTAAGTTCACTCTATTTTTCTCTTCTTATCCTCCACTTTACCTTAATAATGAGATGGGTGATAGGGGAGTCTGGGGACAGAGAAAAGTGCATGGTATGATTTGCATAGGGCTTTGAACTTCAACTACATTGAGGGCAAGTACAGGTGCTAATTCATAGAAAAGAGCCCAAGTGTGATTCTATCGCTACTAGGTTTGCATCCAACCTGCTTTATGTAAATGAGAGAAAAAGGCCCACACTAGCTTTCCGGTTTATAGTCACTGAAGCTTCTACTGGACCCCACATTTTCTGAATATTTTGATATAAGTTTGAACTTCAACATGAGAAACATATAACCATATATAGTTATCTATAATATGACACATATAATGGAATATTATTCAGCCAAGAAAAGAAGGAAATTCTGACATTTGCAACAACATGGATGGACTTCAGAGGCATAAGTGAAATAAGTCAGATGTAAAAAGACAAATACTATATAATCTCACCTATATGTGGAATGTAAAAGAAATAAAGCTCATGGATACAGAGAATAGATTTGTGATTGGCACGGGGGTGGGGGGGATACAGGAAATGAGTAATCAAATGATCAAAAGGTATAAACTTCAATATTTATTTTGATTTTTAATTTTTTACTGTTTATTTATTTGAGAGAGAGAGAGAGAGAGAGAGAGAGAGAGAGAGGGAGAGAGAGGGAGAGAGAGAGAGAGAGAGAGAGAGTGTGAGCACACAAGCAGGGGAGGGGCAGAAAGAGAAGGAGACACAGAATCTGAAGCAGGCTCCAGGCACAGAGCCTGATGCAGGGCTCGAACTCATGCACTGTGAGTCACCATGCTGTGCATTGCACCCCTAGAACTTATAACAGGAGTTTGCACCTTTTAATCATTTGATCACCCATTTCACTCAATAGGTTTTTTATTTGGGGACTGTTTTCTTCAAGTCCTGCCAAATACAGTAGTCAGAACCAAAGTTAGTGGACTTAGATTTCCAATATCTTCTCCTAGGCTGATTGTTGACATACTGTCTTATGAGACTGTGTCCTCTTGGGGCACCTGAGTGGCTCGGTCAGTTAAGCATTCGATTTGGGGTCATGTCATGATCTCATGGTTTGTGAGTTCGAGCCTCACACAGAGTTCTCTGTTGTCAGCATGAAGTCCGCTCCAGATCTTTTGTCTCCCTCTCTCTCTGCCCCTCCGAGATTGATGTTACCCTACTCTGTCCTTAGCCCTTAGTCATTGTCATTTGATGACTTCCAGGTTTATTCTGCACATTCATTATAGGCCTTGTCTCCTAGTTCATGGTTTAATATTCCTTAGATATTGATATCATCCATCACACCCTTCATCACACAGCCTGCACATTAGCCCATTTTTAGGTTTGCTACCACTGCACACTGATTTTATACAATTTTCCAAGGCCCTCACAGATTTCTGGGAGAATCTAGTTAAATAAATTTTGACATATTCTTGGTACTTTGTGTTTAGAAAGGGATTTTCTTTAGTACCCAAAGTCTTCATCTTTTTATTCTTTGAAGAAAGCTAAAGAACATACAGGAATAAAGTCAGCTATGAATCTGTTATGTACTTTATAGACATACCTTGAGAGGGAATCATAAAGGAAAACATGTGAATAACAAAGTGGAAAGCAAGCAAGAAAAGCTTCATCGAGAACTAGATGAAGTTGCTGAAGATGTTTTGTGGCCTGGAAGAGGCTGGTCCTGTACGTCTCAGAATTTGAATGAATAAAAACTGGAAAAAATGAATGAAAAGAAAGGAAAATAACAAGACACCTTCCATTTGACTGGTCTCCTAGCCATATGCAAAGGGTGAATTAGGCAAAGGGTAATTTATGCAACCAGGAAAGGATGTTGGTGAAATAAAAGAGAGCCTAAGAAACATTTGCCCATTTCAGGTTGATCTCACGTGGATCCCTTTTCTTACATTCATACCAGCTTAATTCTGAGTTTCCTTTTCAAGGCCAGTATGGACTTGCCAGTGACACCAAAGGATGGAAGGGAGCTTACTCGCACATACAGAAGGTAACTCTACTTTCCTTAAGGTTGGATGTTTATTATTTTATGGATAACTGAACTGGTATAAGTTGTTTCTGAGTATCATTATGTATCATGAGTATTTATTCACAAAAATAACAGATAAAATCTAAAGATAGTCATTTGTAAGCTATGCTGCTCCCAGGCAAGGAACTTTCCTTCTGGAAATGACAGCTAATCATAAACCATGTGTCTTTTAGAAAAGCTGTAATTAGTTCAAGGTGGGGGAACATTTCATTTTCTGAGAGTATCCCAGACACTGAGAATACAGCAGTAGCAATAATAATAACAACAGAACCCTGAGTTTATTTGATTCATGGAGGATGAAAATACCATTAATCCTTTCTATTCTTTTTTTTAACATATTTATGTCAAAGCATTAGTAACAAGATTACAAATACGTGATAATAGTCATATCAATATCAATGAGAAGAATATTAAGGATGCCTTTCATGTCATGTTTACATAAAAGAAATACCCACCAAATGGTGGGGCTAAGCATGTCTTACTGGGGTAGGAGGGTGGTACTATTGACAGACTTTGAGTAGGACAGTCTGGCACAATGCAGTGAATTCAGCACCGTTGAGTCTGCCCCCTAACTGTCAGGAGCATCCTTACCCCCAGTGAGTAGGAAAACCAAGAATACCCACCCACCCAACATGCACGCACACATTTGCAAACATTCCCTGTCTGAATGGTATTACTCTGGTTGAAAGGTACGGGTATAAAATTTTTAAAAGCATATTTTCTTAAAATAAGAACGTTCTCAAGGATAGCACCTATATTTTTCTGTTTTAATCATATCTCCTCTTCCCGATCTCAAACAAGCTGCCAAAGCCAGAAAAATCCTTCTTCTTAGAATCAGCCACTTTACCAGAACAGGAAATTTTGTAAACACACAGAATAGGTGTTTGATAACACTGAGTTTCTTTCCTCCTGCCCCTTTCTCCAAGAGGAGGAACAAAACAAGGTGATATTTCGTGCTGAAATATTTGCATTATGACTTTACTGCTTATTTGAAAAGGGTAAGTCATTTTCTTACCCATCTGCTTATCAGAAGCAGCTTGTCCACTCTTGCTCCGCCACTTCGATGGACAAGGTATAATTTGTTTCATATTGTTAATGTAGAGCCGGTCTTTTCTAGCCAAGCTGCAGGCAAATTTTGATGGCAGGAGTTATCAACCTTTAAAGGAAGCCGTGTACAACAAGGCGCTGGCACTTGGCTGATTGACAGAGACTGGTATTTTATTTTTGGGCAGCGCCTAGAGCTGTTATGGCTCTGGGTTTTTGACAGCCATCATGTGTTGCTATTTCAGAAGACAATTTAACTTTAAAAATCAAGTAGCCTGAGGGTTTGGAATCATACTTAAATTTTTAATAAGTTGTCAAAAAAATACTTAGCAGGGTTTATTTGTAACTGGACCAAGCTCTACAAATTAATACGTAAACTGTCACAACCCCATTTACAGTTTCTTGTGCAAAAATACTTAAAGGGCCAGTTGGCAAGTTTGTAGTAAGAGAAGTTACAGGTCCTACCTGTTTATTCTGTTTGTGTTAGACAAGACATGCTATCCTGCGCATATTCCGGTCAGGAAGGAAACTGATATAGGCTGTATTTTGGTTGTTATCAATGTGACCAATTAAATTCTGAGATTAGACCCTGAAATAAAGCTGGTAATCATCCATAGATCATTGAGAAATCTACTTAAAATCCAGAGAGAGTCAAGGAATAGGCGGTGATGTCAGTCAGTGACTTTGTCACCTGCAAAGCAGGTTTCAGGACTGATTCTTTGATTAGTCATCTGACCAAATGTATGTACAATTTAAAATACTGATTATTCATTCAGTTGACACAAACATTATTATTGACCTGGGAAGCAGTTGGCTCTGGGCAGAATGGAAGGATCACGGGTGGTTTGGATTAGGTCTTGGATAAATGTAAAGGGTCATTATGGAATCTTCGGATACTCATTGTGTTATGTGAAAGAAGCAAAAAAAATTGAAGCAGATAGTGCTTATTTTAAAGTCTACATTTTCCTCTTATAATCCATGTGACTATGTCTAGGAGTTTTATTCCCTCTGTGTATCAGTCCTTTTGAGTAAAAATTTCCAGTACCAGTAATGATGGAAATGCTAATGATAACAGTAATAATATCTGCCTTATTACATTGTCAGAGGGATTAAGAAAATATATAAGAACCAAATTCTGCACTGATTTCTGTATCAGATCCCTGTTATTTCTTTTCTTGTCTACTCACAGTTGGGACCCAGGACCAACAGACTGGCTCCTGTAAACTTCCAGAACTTATGAAGCCTATTCAGGCTGACAAATCCATCAGCAAAATACCCAGGGCATGGTATTTGACTGTTGTCTACCAGAGTTAGTTACTATACAGCTTGCCAGAAAACAGAATCTAGACAGGAAGGTCAGTAGCGTTTTGACTAGTACGTGTTTAAAAGTTTATCCAAAATGCAGAGTGAATTTTGTATTTGCACTGTCAGAATGGCAAATGTACACATAAACTACACAGGTGCTCTGAGGATCCTATACAGTCTGATTCCCTTACCAGGGTATTAAGATATTCTGAAGAATATCTGTCCTTTAAGGAGTGGTTCAATGTAGCGAGGTGAAGTATGGAATAATGTCATTCTAAGGGATCGTGGATGACCCCAATGCAAACGCTTATGACCTATTTCAGGGACAAAGTTGTCCAGAGCAGAAGGTTCTAAAGTATTCTCATGAGAGAAAAAGAGAGAGATTATTTGGAGGTGGTGTTTGGAAAGTCCTGAATGCTCAGTAACCCATAGATCTTCAGAGTGTTTGACATTTGCAGTTAGGAGGAGAACAGAGCCTCCAGAAAACTCCACGTAGATGTGTGGAATGAGTACGAGGGCAGAGCAAGCAGGGACACAAGCTAAAGAAGTAGTGTGCACTGTAAGTAAGTGTGTGTGATTTCTTTGAAAACACAACCAAAAGTGGTGATGAATAGCTAACAAAATAGAATTGACAAAATGTTGATAGGTTTGAAACTGGGTTCCAGCTGCATGAGAGTTTGTTACTTTTATCTCTACTTCTGTGTATGTTGAAAATTTTTCATAATACAATAAAAATAAATATATACTAGCATTCTTTAAAATGTTTGCCTTGGACCACTTTGAGTAGCTAGGAAAGGCAATTAATAGTCTGTCCAGAAATCTGCATGGGTTCAAAGTATTTGTGTACATTTGCAGAGATTCCGTGGATCCCTCTTCTCCCTTTGCCTCACCTTGAAGTTCATCCATGTGCCTCTTGAGTTCAAAAGGTTCCCTGTTTATAGACAGAAAATGTCTCCAAATTGAGACCTTTGGATCTGGCGACTGTAGGACTTTGGATCAAATGAAGTTCACGGTTGTCATTCCTCAGAGCTTGCTTTAGCTCAGATCACTTTTAATTGCCACTTTTCCTAAGCACCTCCTGTTCTATGTCACATAGAACTTTCTCAAGGGTGACAGTGCTTCTCTTGCCTGTGTTCTATTTAAAGAAAGACAGGGAGCCAAGGTCAATTCAAAGGAAAGAAGTGGTTTATGATCCCATGCTGCATGGTCACAGAATTGTTTACGATAGCAGAGGCATTTTCTAAACTCCAGTGAGAGGAATTTGGAACATCACTCAACAGCTGAGTGGTATTACACATATCTGAATTAAATAGTATTCCATAAAATGGAAGCTATGTTGGTAAAAATGAGGAAAAGAAGCAAAGCACACTGTTGGGATTCTGGAGTGACAAAAAGACCAAAACTCGGTTCCAGAAATTTCTTTTGAGAGTCCAAGAAAATCACTCACTTCTGTGAGCTTTGGGGTTTTTTTTTTTTCTTCTGTAAACTGTGTGATGTATAACTCGCAGAGAAGATGAAAGAGAGAGAGTATTGATGATCTCTCCAATTAAGAGTGGCTGTGAGCGAGGTTCAAACTGGGGCTTGACCAGGTTTTTGTATAGGACTCACGACCTCATTATTTTATCTGAATAAAGCCCTCCAGCATATCAAGAATGTGGCACCGGCCATCTCTGATGTGTTTGTATAACATCATCTTCTCTGAAGTCACTTCCTTCTCCTTAGGATTGCTCTTTCTATCCTGGTTTTTTCATGTCTCCAAATACCCTGATTGACCTCCAGTCTGCCTCCAATCTTCTCACTCTATAAATGAATCCCCAGGATCCCATGTAGTTTCACTGTTTTAATTACTACCCATACACTGATGCTTCCAAGTTTAATATATATATCTCTAGCCTTGCACTTCAGACTTTGAGTGCAAATGCCAGGAAGTCAGAATTTCTGGAATTGAGCTCCTTTTCTCTGTCTCCTTCCATCCCTGTGACACTTATCACTCTTGGCTCAGTTATCACAGCTCAGATTATCACTAACCAACTTGTGGCTCCATGCAGACCTTCTCTCCCTCACCACCTAAGTCCAAGCAGCTCTTGCTGAGTCCTCCACTCATTATCTTTGCATTCTCTCCCTTCCTCTCCCTGCCCTTACTACTCCCCCAATTCAGAATGTCATCGCCTCTCCCCTAGTCTTCTGAAATAACCTGCTGGCCGGTCTCCCTAACCCCGTTGTTGTCTTCTTTCCTGATGCCAATATCTCTCAACATACGGTTAATATGAAATGTAAAGTTGGTCTTGAACCCCCTTGCTTAAAAGTCAGGTTAGCATTTAGTGGCCACTTCCATTGGACTGGCCTCCATCACCAGCTCCTCCCTGATTCATATTTTATGTTTGGGCAAAACAAACAAACAAGCAAACAAAACATGGCATCTTCTCATTCATGGAGATTTTATAACTTCTTGCCTTTGATCTTAGTATTCTGAGTATGTGAAGTATTCACTTCCATTTGTGTTTTCATGTAGTAACTCATCCTCATTCTGTAAGATTAGTTCTTCCCTGACTCTATCTCACAAACTTCTTTCCCTGGCTGGAATAGTTGTATGGCTCTGCTTTATCACATGGGAGAGCTCTATCATGACTGTTTGTTTGTCTTTTCTTTTTTTTTTTTTTTTTTGAGATTTTATTTTCAAGTAATCTCTACACCCAACATGGCACTTGAATTTACAACCCTCAGATCAAGAGTTGCACACTCTACTTACTGAACCAGCCAGGAACACCTATCATGATTCTTGAATTACTTCTGCCCATTCAGTTAGTCATACACTCTTCAACAGCAATATTCATTTTATTTTCATTCTGAATTCCTAATATGTGACACACGTTAAAATCTTAACAAATGTCTGTTGTACAAAGTTAAACTAACCATGGTCCCTATAGTCATAGAATATTTTAGGAATGCAGTAACAGATGAAAATTCTAGGAAAGCATGAAGTATAGTAGTCCCACCCCCACCTTATCTACAGGGCATACGTTTCCAATACCCTCCGTGGGTGCCAGAAACCATGGATTGTATCAAACATTATATATTCTGTGTTTTTCCTATAGATACATACCTAAGATGAAGTTTAATTTATAAATTAATCACAGTAAGTAAATACTAATTTATAAACAAATCACAGTAATTTATAAATTAAACACAGTAAGTTTAATTTGTAAATTAATCACAATGAGAATTAATAATAAAATAGAACCCTTATAATAATATGCTGTAAAAAAGTTATGTGAAAGTGGTCTCTCTCTCAAAATATCTTACTGACCTGTATTCACCTTTCTTCTCGCAATGAATGATACGAGATGATAAAATACTTGCGTGATGAGATGCAGAGAAGTGAATGATGTAGGCATGTGAAGTAGCATTAGGCTACCATTGACATTCTGATGACATGTCAGAGGGAAGTCATCTGCCATTACTGCGGTTGATTGCAGGTAACTGAAAACACAGAAAACAGGACTGTGGATAAGGGAGAGTATAGTCATAAGAATTTTCTATATCTAGCATATCCCATCATCTGCACTATTAAGTCACCTTCTTGCTGTAAAGCCAATGATTTCCCCTGAAGTGATGTTATTTCTTTATCAGCATGAGAAAGCTGAAGGCAGAGTAGTGGCAAGGGGCTGAGTCCAAAGGCCTTCTGGTTGCCAGATGTTTCCTCCACATAATCTGAAATCAAACACTTCACATGCTTTGGAAGTTCTACCAGTTAAAGATCAGTTTTGGCTCATAGAAGGGAGTGAATCATTAATTCATTTGTGTCTGCTGGAAGCTAGAATGGTTTCCTCATATTAAAGACTTGAGATAATATTGGTCAAGGAAAGAATTTTGAAGGTGCATAACAGAGAAAATGAAGAAGAGGATTTTCTTTTAAATGTAGGGCAATGGCGATAGGGACGGATCTATGTGGAGTGACAAAACGGGCCGGGATTTAAGTAGCTTGGTGGCATTATGGGCTTCCCCTTGCAGTGTGGTTACAATTACACACAGATCACTTACACCGTGGACAACTCACGTTATGGTCTCTGCAAACTGAGCTACTGGGGCGGCTGCAGCTGGCGGCTCCGGCTGGGCCTGAGGGAGGAAAGGTAAGAGCTACTGAGGCAATATGGAGCTTCAGTGGATAATACACACAAACAAATCCAGATACTATGCTCATGTCCGCCCTACTGCCTGCAGGCATCTTTCTAATGGGCGAACGCATACAATATACAGCAGCAAAATCAATTTCCGAAGTAATAAACTCTCTCAGATTCAGTGTCTAGGCACAGAACTATAAAAAAATAAGCTGTCAGAAATTCTTTATCAAATGAACATTGTGCATATAAGCATTTTCCCCCCTTGGCAGATAGAAACCACTGAGGACAGAAGTTTCTCCATCTTGAGACTTCTTTCTTATTGCTCTCATGTAAAATGGGGTCTATTTGCTGGTCCTTCACTGAAAGGATTGAGTCTTACCAGGAACATGGACCTATATTTTGAGTATATTCTGTTATGGTAAACTTCCCCCATCAAAACCACACACACACACACACACACACCCACACACACACAGGATATGACAAAGTATCCTATTTTTCTGGTTCATGAAATTATTTACAAGTATACAAAACAGAAAAAAGTATCTGAAACTTGAACTATCACAGAAAACCTGGCATATACTTTCACTTATGTTTTTTACACAGAAAAACTCTCATGACCTATCTACTAAAAATGTTTTATGTTTTGGGGCACCTGGGTGTCTGGGTCCGACTCTGAGTCGGGTTATGACAGTCACGGTTTGTGACTTCAAGCCCCGCACTGGGCTCTGTGCTGACAGCTCAGAGCCTGGATCCTGCTTCAGATTCTGTGTCTCCCTCTCTTTCTCTACCCCTCCGTCACTCACACTCTGTCTCTCAAGTACAAATAAATGTTAAAAATATTAAAAATAAATTTAAAATAAATAAATAAATACCTAAATACATAAATAAAATATCTTATATTTTATTGGTCCTTTCAGTATATTGCACTATATCTTTAGAAAGTAAAATTCCTGAAACCGGAAGATACTTTGTGGATTTGTGCCTTGAAATTTAGAAACCCTTGTCAGGGATTAAATGAGAAGGATGCACGATAACATCATGTCACAGTGACCTGTCGTTCTTGGACACAGACAAGTTTATGCTCAAAACAATACCTCTGAAGACAATCATTTACAGATTTTTCTGGAAAACTTTGTCGGCAACTGTAACATCCATGAAAGCAAACAAGATTCTCTCCTTAGGATTGAAATGATGTGTTTTAGAGTCCTCTGCTCCCGCTCTAAAACCATCCCCTGTAGTTCAGTCAGGGAATATGACAGTAGGAAATAACCAGTCTTAGCAAAATTTAAGATGAAGAGAAGCAGACTTTTTTACTCACCTTAAAACTCAAATTTACCAAAATAAACTCAAGGGGAAAAATGTTCAATAATAAGAAATAAAAGAGGTCATAGCTAGAAGAAAAGAAATCAGAAAGCTGCTCATATTTTTAGAAACTCAACCTTTCCGTGGTTTGGTTCTATAGTTAGCTGAAATAAGGTAAACATTTTTGGAAAGAAAGAGCAGACACATTCTGGCGTTATTTAAGACAAAGGAAAGCAACTTAAGGAAAAATTTCATCAATGTGTTGGTTCCTAACTGATTAAGTCCTTGTGAAAGAAGTTACCAGTCAAAAATGCTTCATCAAGGGCTGAACAAGACAGCTAATGGTCTATGTAGGTACATACTTCATGACCTGGGATAATTTAAATTAATCTTATATAACTGACAGGTGTCATCTCTCACCTATCCCATATGTAAGGGACAAAAAGAAGAGATTAAAAATAAAAGTTTCTAACTTGTTATATCAGTTCATTTCCTAAAATATATTATTTTATTAAAAAATTTTAATGTTTATTTATTTTTGAGAGAGACAGATACAGAGTATGAGCAGGGGAAGGGCAGAGAGAGAGGCAGACACAGAATCTAAAGCAGGCCTCAGGCTCTGAGCTGTCAGCACAGAGCCTGATGTGGGGCTCGAACCCATGAACTGTGAGATCGTGACCTGAGCCAAAGTAGGATGCTTAATCAACTAGCCACCCAGGTGCCCCTCCTAAAATATTTTAAATACTGACTTTTCAGGAAATTGTAGGGGATAACCCAAGTATATACTTTTTTGTTCTACATTTTCTATGATTTTAATGGAGTATTGCTGCAGCGTTCATTAATTCCAGTGGGCAGTGGTCTAAATATATATTTAAAGGGGATACGCCATTGACACACATATTCATGAGAGACACAGTCAAGTTTGGAAGCATTATTGCTGAAGAATCCAGTGGATAAAGGAAGTTGATGACAAAGCATTTCCTGAAGGACACATCCAGGATAGGAATTTACAAGGCCCATGTTTAAATCCTTGTTCAATCTCTGAGTACTGTGAGCTTGGTTAATGTGAGAAGTAAGGGAGATGATTCATTTTCAGAAACACCAAATAAAAACGTTGCTGTCTAATGAACAGTAGGTTTACAGCCCATTGGAAATATGTATGAACCCACCTCCCCATAATGGAGTCCCAAACCCTTAGACACTTTACTTCCTGGTTCTTCTTCCCCCTCTCTCTGTTTTGGGGGCTTACTTTCTCAGGTTTTGCAATGAGCATGTGCCAAAGAACAAAGGGAGGAGGGACTAAAGTCTGTGTTAACTTGGGGAGTGTACATTTGTTCCAATCAGACTACTTTTTGCCTTTCACGGGCATCGGTGACTTCTGAGTAAGGCTGTAACCTCTACAGGACTCAGCCAATGAGGAACCAAGGCAGGGGCTTGCACGCTAGGAGATAAATTGTCTGCTGTAACTGCCCCGAGTATGCCTGTCCATCAGCACCCACTCTTGCAAGAACTTTGATTAGAGCCTTGCTTCACTGTGCTCAGTCTCTTAGTTCCTCCTTTGATTGGGCCAATGGGCTTATTTCTCACAGTTAAGCCATTTAAACTGTTTCCTTATTCAATTTAGTTCAGTGTAATAAAAATATATTAAGCTCAGCAAAATTTACAATGTCTGAGTTGGGCTGAACAAGTTGTAAGGTCCATTCAAGCAAGCTTGGTGATCCTTCAACCAGCTCCTAGAGAAAGCCATGATATCTGTGCAGATGATTTACATTTAAGGAAGAGTGCTTCTTTACACCAGGCTCAGGACCTGATTTCCATTTGTCCAATATACTTCCTGCCTAAGGCAGGTGACCCAATATTACATGAGTGATGACCCAACATACGTGGGTATTGTTCTGGTTTTCTTCTGGGAAGTCACCAAGATATGTTTAGCCTAACATCAAAACCACTCTAGGACAAAGCTTTTCACGTAGAATATGGCAGGCATTAATATATACTGTTGGATTAATGAACAAGAAAAGGGAATACATAAATGTAGAAATAATTCCTTTGAGTCTTTAATCTTATGATACGTGTTGATTATTTAAGGTTATTTCTAAACCATACTAAGTGTTAGCAAGATCCATCCCCTTGCTTAAGGACTTACATCTAGTTTGAAACTGTCTTTAATCCTGTGGACCAGGAAAATGACCATTTTTACTTCCTGTAACATCTCCTCCCAAAGCCCTGAGTCAAAAACCGTAAGTGTCTGTCCATTTAAATATTGTCATAGCTAAATGTCATAGCTAAAACCAGCACTTGTTGGAACAAAATAAAACTTCACTTCTGAAATAAAGCATTCCATCCATTATAAGACTCCAGTTGCAAACCTGAGTTGGTATAAAGGTGTCTCCTCTGTACCCTCCCCTCCACCCCTCAGGCCTCTGCAGGGAGGGAAAGACCTACTGGTGAAGGCTTCCTTCCTTCCTCTGTTTCCAGAGCTTTCCTTCCTCCAGCTGGTTCCTGCTGTGTCTGATCCCCTGGGGCTGGGCCACAGGGAAAGCTGAGAGGAAAAGATAGCAGTAAAGCCCTCCAATTAACAAAACCTTTTCCCTGAGCTAGTGTCCGTGGTCTAGGGGTTTGGCAGAGTTTAAGACTCACTTTGTCCTCAGATTTGTGAATTCTTTGGAGACCCCTGTGTATTTCCTCTACCTCACCTCCACCTACCTAAGGAACTTGCCAATCTAGTTCCCTCCAATACGGCAAACTAGTGACACTTGTGAAGTCCCTCTGCAGATGGCCCTTTTGGACTCATGGATTTATCTAAGGGACACTTTGTACGCCCTTAACTTCAGAACTTTGGCCATGTGATTACTTCACAAACCTCTTCCCTTTCTCTGCCGACTCCATACACCTCTAGGTTGCCTTGGTCACCAGTCTGCTGTCATTTCCTTTTGGAAAGAGGATGACCTCTGAGGATGCAGGGGCCATTTTGGTCTTTAAAGTTTCATTCTCCTAAAGTAAGGGCCATTTCCCTCCTTTGGGTCGGGAGAGAAACACCACTCTCTTCTAGACAATGTCCTCAAGTATATTCCCCATTCCTTAGCTCCAAACTCATGTATGCCTTTCACGTGCGAGAGAAGTTTCAGAATCGTCCAGGGTGTTCTGACCACTATTTAAAACAATTCGTCCCTCTCTTGAGCTGGCAGCACCTTGCAAATGTGCTTCGCTTAACATATCCAATTAGGCATCTTCCATAAGTAACACTAGGACATTTTCCTAACTACCCTTGTTTATGTAGAGTTAAGTGTGTTTGCTGACAAGTTTCTGAGTTCTTATGAAAATAACTCTTTGAAACATTATTGTATCTGCCAATATCTTATTATTACATTGCATATGGTTTATAATTATGTAAAACTAAAATAACTGGAATGTAAAATGATGTCTCTACAGATGGCCTTTGGAACTTCAGTCTGAAGTGCCCAAACTTAGGTGTTCCATGTAGTGTTATCAAAAGCTATTAAACATTCTTACCATCCCAGTTGGAGATGCTTGTTAGTATGTTTTGCAGCTGACAACATGAAGGATCAGAAATATTGTTATTTATTTAAATACACATTAGGAATTCAGCACCAAGAAGTACCTTCTAGGGAATTATGAAGCTGCATTATCCATTTAATAGTCAACAGCCACCTGTAGCAATATACATGTAAGTTAATAGACTTCTATAAAGTGAAAAATTCTAGTTCTTACGTGCACCAGCCACATTTCAAGTGTCCGATAGTCAGAATTGCCTAGATACTACCATATTGAACAGTGCAAATATTAAAAATTATTTGTTGCACCATATAGACATTTGAGAGGAACAGCACTACTCTGAAGAAAGATGTCATGATAAAACCCGTAGGCATGAAATCAGATACTCTCCTTGATAGAGGAGGTGGAGGGATGTTTGGGGGCTGCACTGATGGATCTTTAAGGCTGAATTGAAGGTTCACACTGTTATACCCAAGTTTCCAATATTGCCCCCCAAAACCAGAGACTACCAGGGAGACTGAGTCATGCATGCAAAAGCAAAGGGCTTTATTATGAGTTTAGGTTGGTCGAACCTAAGCTTGGGCTCACAGACTTTCCCAGGTGCAGTGGATTCATGCTGAGAGCCTCCAACAAGGTGGGGTAGGGAGAGTTACAGGAAATAGTGACACAGGTATATTGACAGCAGGTTTAACTATTCATTGATATTTTTGGTGGGAGCCAATCCCAACATTTCGAGTATTGACCAATCACAGAGTGGGCCCAGGACCCTCACATAGGGTATGACTAGTCTTAAGCAATAGGTGATTGTCTTTAGGCCTGCCCTTAGAAATGTTAAAGGTGTTAACTGGTTTTTCCTGATTGGGTGTTACAAGGCTTGTCCCTCCTTCCTTGGGCAACGTGTGCCCTTCTATTGTCTAATGATTCTGAGAGGCCGACTTCAGACCTGTGTCTTTACAGCACTATATAAATGATTAGATGCCTTTTCTGGGGCAGCTCAGGTTATTTTGGTGATGTGATTTAGGAAGGTTTCCAGTTGGACAGTGTATTACAGAACCGGTTCTGCTGAATTACAAGGTTACAGCTGCTGGGAAATTATCTTGTTGCAACTAGATCTAGACCTTGCTGCCTCAGAAAACTTGAAAGAGGATCTTCCAAGGGGCAAAGTGAGGACACTTTGAACTCACTGCTAAATATTAACATTTACTTTTGAAAGAAACCCACTTGATTTACAAATGTGAGATATTTCCATTCTCTGTTCCTGTGTTCCTAAAGTAGCTCTGATTTGGTTTCAGTCACTTATTAGAACAACAAGGTCTATAGTCATGGTGGGTAAGATGGCACTGGAACTTTTCTAGGGGAAATTGTAAGGCATTTCTCTCTCTCAAATTTATTTATTCTTCTTTGCTTTTTAAAATTGACTTCTTTTGTTTCAAAAGAGCAGGAAAGGATGAGATAAAACCTGGAGACAGTGAAAAAAAATATATCCTGTTTGTCTGTTTTCTGTACAAAACAAAAGGTTAGGGCTATTATTTCTTCTCCAAAATAAAGCGAATATCTCTTTGGTCATCCATAATAGGTCAGAGCTATTTTGAACAGTTTGATGTCATTTCTACGTCCCTCAAGGAAACAAAGGGGAAAGTCAGAGGAAGGGGAAAAGGCAGCTTTGATAAGTTGTGCCAGCCACTGGTCCCCAAGAATAAAGCTTCCTGTTTTTATCATGTGGCTGAAAACAGTGAGGGGAGGGGGAAATCCACTGTGATCAATGGTATTCATTCTTTTGTTATTTTACAGTTACCTACCATCATTCCCTAAATAAACTAAACGAGGTCCCTTTTGGTGACAGCTGTGAACAATAGGTTGGTCTGGGCAAAGGTCTCTGGAAAATTACAGTCTGAGACGGAGAAGGGACAGTGACAAGCTGGAGAAAGTTCACAATATGAATACCATTCAGTCTTGAATGTCTGCCATCATTAGATTTTACGGCAATCCTATCAATGCCATCAATTAATACTTCCACTTATTGTACAAGTGGGCTCTATGACTTATAAAAAGTAATAGAAAATGTAATGCTCACAAAAATGAATTCTTTCCAAACAAGAGTGTCTTTTAAATGGACTTTTTGTGGTTCCTAAGATTGCTATAGCCATTAATCATCCAATTATTTAAAAAGACTTCTAGCAAAATGACCTCAGAGACTGCTACTGAAGGGGACTAGAACATACCACCCCAGAATGCACCACTTCGTCATGTGGATTGTTTTGAGCTGAACACACTCAAGGCTCAAAAGACTCAGGAAGAGATTTTAACTTCTCTCCTAAGTTTCTCTAGGAGTTTAGATCGAGGGCCTCGCCCAGGAAGAGAGCTGTCTCAGAGACAACTACAGAGAGCCTGGACGGGGTGTGGTCAGCTGCAGGGAGCTTGGAAGGGTCTATAAGTTCAAAGTCCTCTCTGTGTCCTGGCATCTCCCGTTGGCATGGCAAACATTCGTTTACCAAACATTTGCTCTGCCTATCTTCCTGTGAACTGTCTTCCTTCCCTTTGAAGGCCCAGACTCCCTATCCTGCTCCTTAGCTCAGGACGACATAGAAGCCTCCACTGCCTGACTTGCTCTTGAACCTCGTATCTTTCTGGCTCCCACATATATGAAGTTAAATTTGTTTCTCTCCTGTTAATCTGTCTTGGATGTTAATTAACTAATTGTTAGTTAATAAGCCAGCCAAAAGGATCCAGAAGAGTAAAGAAAACAATTTTTCTCCCCTACACTACCATTTGGAATTCATATATATGCGGTCATCTTATTTCTGGGAGTCCAGGTGCACTCCTGTAGCATTTATCAACACAGCATCAACAGGATGCCATTTCAGCATGAGCACAACACACAAATCACTGAAGAAACCCTCTTGACCTATCTCCATGTCAGACTGGCTTTCTAGTACATTCTGCTGCTGGAACAGGAAGACAGCAGAATCTGTACATTTCAGTATATGTAGGAATAATGTTTGAGACAAAGTTCTAAGTTTATTTTTCTTTATGAATATGGTTCTTTGCTTAATAGAGGATCATTAACATGGAACTATCTAGTAAGTAAGTTGCATTCTTTACTTCTTTGTCAGGACTTGGAAGACATATTTAAAGTTCCAGTCCATCATCTAAATGTTTGTTTTACTTCCTGCCAAACATCTGGATATTCAAACATATCAAGATAAAATGATGCCTTTCAATGATTTTATATGAAGCATGTAGATGTACCCTTGATTGGGAGACAAAGAACAGTAGAAATGATTTCACAGAGCTATTTATACAATTAAAGCTTGATCAAGAGGGAATGTGATTTAAACCTCTGTCCTTGGGAAAATCTTTACCATTTATAGGGGGTTGGCTTGCTATTTTAAAGTTTCTATATATTTGTTTTGTTCCATAATAGCTCCAAGCCTCCTAATGAATGAAAATACTCAAGTATTTGGAATCTCAATGGATTGCCACAGGGAATGAACAGAAGGTCTCTCTCCCTCCCCCTCCTTTTCCTGTGTTCAAGTTACAGGGCTGTGAGACAACACAGAAGCAATGTCAAGAAAACCCGTTTTGCTCCAGGGACCTGGCAGCTGAACTCTCCCCAAATGCTTTTAAAAAGAAAAAATATACATATTAAATGCCAATTTTAAACAAGCCCAAAGATTCGTGGAGCCCTTTTTCACCTCCTGATGTTGCTGTAGATATGAATGCACACCAAATGAGGTAACAGATTATGAAAAGTCGATGCTTAAAGTCTCTTGAGTTTTCTAACAAGAGATCTGGGAAGTTTAAAAGCATATCAGGTTTCTCAGAGATTATTAATTCTGGACTGCGTTTCAAAGTATATCAAGTGCTGTCTGCTTTATACCAAACAGAAGGGAATGCACTACCAGACTAAGCAGACAGAACTAATAAGAGCTCTAGTAAATCAAATTAAGAAATATTTATTGAACATCTCTGTGTCTCCAGCATTGAGCTGTTAGGTGGGTGATGTATATAAAATATAAACGAAAAGCTCTGTGGTCTCAGAAAGTTCAAATGAATTTGAAGAGATAAGACAATTGCACAGAAGAGAAATAATAATACCAAATTTGAACAGCAATTCAAAATGAATGTCTCAAGAAATGTCATAAATGACAAAAATAAACCAAAGCTGGAATATAAAAAAGTCATCATATAAATTGTTAGTCCAAAAAGGCAACCTCATGGAAATGTTGCTATGGAGAAAACCGCTCGGTTTCAAGTTATAGACGTTTATGCTTCATACATACCGGGCCTTGGCTGACTTCTATTTTGGTTCTCAGTATGATGCTGTGTTTGTAATGGCGGCAGTGACCAAACTGACTGTAGTCAATGGTGCTCATGAATGAAACTAAAAAAGTAAGTCATAAAACAAAATATATATAATAGCCAGGTCACTGCACTGCAGAGTCAGAAAAAAAAATGAGTTTTTGCTCTTGGAAAATCATGACACACACAATAACTGAAGTTTCTGTCTGAATTGCTAGGCTTTACCCCAATTATCTAGAGATCTGCCCATCTCAGAAATCTCTGAAAGGCCAAGTGATGTCACTTTCTTTCTTCTTTCTTGATTATTATGCTTATGAAGACAATCAAAAATTATTTTAACTAAGGTAAATTAAGCGTACCTTCTTTATCTTTGACCCCTGATGTCAATGACCTAGATCCTCTGGACATGTAATTGTTATTACATCATTAGAGGTACAAAAAGAGTATAAAGAAACAATAATAAGTAACCATGAAACCCAGCACAAAATAAACAAATGAAATGTTTTTAAATGAAGAGAGACTTCACAAACTCAAAGTAAACTAACTGAAACAGAGAAAGAGAGAGAGGTTGGGATAGGGCCAACTCCCTTACCTTGAAGAAACAGGGATCAAAACCTATTTTGGTCTCTAAATGATAGTTTAATATTGTTGGAAATATGGTGTTAAGACATTAAGCTAATCTCAAAGAGAGCTAAAAATAGAATGCTTACCTTGGAAAGTCCCTGCTGAAAACAACACTGAATTAGATCCTCTCCTAAAGCAGAAAATAAGTGAATAAAGCAAAGAAACTTGAATGGAAGCATACAATAAAATGAAAACAAGTTAAAACAAACACAGTATATCAACACGGGTTTGGTGGGAGACAGGTGGAAGGGGGTCATTTACTAAATGTGCTGCTTAAAATGCACGGCAGGTCTAGGGACCTCACCAAAGTCAGTCAGTATTCCAGAGCATGCAGCATCAGGAAACTTTACCGCCCATAAGCCTGAAGTAGTGGGAGGGAACAATTAGCAGGAACCCAGAAAATGGGTCTAGAAAGAGAGCCTTTGGCAGGCTGGGGCATTTGGTGGAAGGACTAAGCAATCATGTGTCCCAGCGGGATGAACCTGAATCACTCCTTGACCTTCCTCTCTTCCTGTTCTGCTCTGCCCTATTAGGAGTCTCCACTGAGTCACTCAACAGACAGCCAGAGGGCTAGAAGCCAATTAACCTGCCCACGTAATTCAGCATCCTGGAGCACAGCGTAGTGGAGACGGGGGAGCTGATGGAGAACCAGAAGGAAGATACCCAATGCACACGACAGTTACAAGAAATAATCATAACTGGGCATAATGTCCTTTGGAAGATTTGGGTTTCTTTAAAAAACTATTCCCTTGAGCTACAATTCACATACCATAAAATCCATCTTTCTAAAGCCTACAATTCCATGCTTTTGACTATAGAGTTTTACAACACGACCATATAATTTTTTGAACATTTTAATCACCCCAAACAAAATTCCATGTCTATTTCCCCCTCCCCTCAAACACTAACCCACTTTCTTTCCTTATGAGATTTTCCTATTCCAGACATTTCATATACATGAAATCCTACAGTATGTGGTCTTTATGTATCTGGCTTTTAAACTTAGCGTGATGTTTACTAGGTACATCCATGTTGTAGAAGATATCATTATTACTTCATTATTGTGACTGAATAATATTCTACTGTGTGAATTTATCAGTTTATCCATTCTTCAGTTAATGGGACATTGGTGATTCTACATTTGATGATTGTAAATAATGTTGCTATTGACATTCATTTTCAAGCTTTTGTGTGAACATATGTTTTCAATTCTCTTGTGTAAATATTTCTAGTGGAAATTGCTGGGTCATGTGGTATCTCTATGTTCAACATGTTAGGAACCACGAAACTGGTTTCCAAAGAGCTATTCCATTTTACATTGCTGCCAGCTGTCCACCAGGTTTCCATGTTCTCCAGGGCCCTGCCAACACTTGTTATTATCTGACTTTTTAAAAATCGTGGCCATCCTTAGTGAGTGTGAAGATACATCTCATGTGGTTGTGGGTTTGCATTAATGACCAACATGGTGGTTTTTAAAATGTATTTCTTGGCCATTTGTATGGTTTTGAAACGTCTGTATTCAAGTCCTTTGTCCTTTTAAAAATGGGGTTGTGTTTTTATTGTTGTGTTTTAAGAGTGCTTCAGATATTATGCATGTAAGTTCATCATAAGATAGAGGATCTGCAAATATTTTCTCCCATCCTGTGGGCTTCTTTTTCATGTTCTTGATGGTAACATTTCATTTGGATTAAGTCTGAATTATCTATTTTTGTTTTATCACATACTGGTTGGTTTGTGGCCCTCCTAGGAACTCCCCTCATGTAATCTGAAACTGACCTCCGTGAGAAGAGGGCAGAGAGAAACTGAAGACAGAGGCAGGTCACTCCAAGATGGTGGGGTGCACTTTTAATAAAACGGAAGCAACTTGCATACGAGGCTTGTCTTGGGGGGCAGCAGGATGAATGGATGACCACACCCCCACCACATCTTAAACATTTATAAAGAGGCCCTAACTGGGCTCAATCACACATACCATAGAGGTGTTTTCAACACCACATAACTATCTCAAGGTCACATCCTTGGAGCAAACTCTGGGACCAGGAAAGGCAAATGGAAACCTACACTGGGAGGACGGGGGGAGGAGGAAGAACGGCTGGGTAGCTCATGGGTCAACCAGTGGTCATGGCTTTTTGATCACATTCTCCAACAGTATTTCCTCTATTCTATCTAACATCTGAAGATGTCTAGTCCAAAGTCAAAAAAATTTATTCTTACTTTTTATTTTAAGAATTACATAGTTTTACCTCTTTAATTGGAGGTGATGGTCTAATTTGAGTTAATTTATATAGTGAACTAAGAGTTGCAACTTCATTCCTTTGCACATGGATATACAGGATTCGCAGCACCGTTCATTGAAAAGATTTACCTCCTTTGAATTGTTCTGGCACTCTTGTCAAAAACAATCTAATGATTCATGCATGGTTTTATTTCCTGATTCTCAATCTTATCCAGTAATACACTGTCAGTACAGCACTGTCTTGATTACTGTAGCTATATAGTAAGTTCTAAAACAATAAAATGTGAATCTTCCCATTTTTTTTTCCAAGATAGTTTGCCTATTCTGGATTCCTGATTTTTCATATGAATTTTAGGATCAGTTTGTCAATTTCTTGAACAAACAAGCAAAACAAAACAAACCAAAACCCAGCTGGGATTTTAGTGGAGATGGTCCTGTATCTGTGTGTTCATTTGGCAACTATCACCATATTAGCAATGATATCTTCCAAACTGAGCATGAGATGTATTTCCAATCATTTCTATCTTCTTTAATTGTTTTCAATGATATTTAATAGTTTTTAGTGTATAAGACTTGCACTTGTTAAGTAAAATTTATTTCTGAGAATTATATTCATTTTTGGTGTTATTAAAATGCAATGCTATCTTAATTTTATTTTCTGATTATTCATTGCTAGTGTATCAAAATGCAATTGATCTTTGTACACTGATCTTGTATCCTGAAACCTTGCTGAATACATTCATCAGTTCTAATAATTTTTCAGTGGATTCCATAGGACTTCTACATTCAAAAGAATACCATCTGCAAACAAAGATGGTTTTATTTCTTCTTCCCAATCAGAATGGCTTTTATTCTTTTTCCGTCTAATTGCTCTGGCCTTACGGAACTGGCAAGAATGGACATTGTTGGCTTGCTCCTGAACTTAGGGAGACTGTATCTGGTTTCCCTCAGTATGTATGACATTAGCTGTGACTTAGATTTGATGGTCCTTGTTAATTAGGGAGCTTTCATTCTATTTCTAATTTTTTTGGAACAATTTTTATCATGAAACAGTGTTAGATTTTGTCAGATTATTTTTCATGCTGCAATAGAAATCATCATGTACGCTTTGCTTTTTATTCTATTGATAAAGTGTATTGTGTTCATTGATTTTCATAAAAAAGTGAGAATGACCGCACAGGGGGAGGTGCATCATGTGGTATTGTTGCCTGCACTTGAAGCCCAGTGAGTCTGATTGACTAGATTTTGAAATTGCTTGGGACTGTTGAGTCATATATATATTTTGGGGGGGGGCATTTTCTCTCATTCTGAATAAGAATATCTATAACTGTTATCCTTTGCACTTTCCAACTTTGTATCTTGGCAAAGATAACTTATATCTTAAGTTTCCAGGTTCACAGGTGGAGAGGAATTGTACCTCCGGGTACATTGTACCCACACTTGTTTTAGAAGAAATTTGGGATGTC
The DNA here is from genome assembly GCF_006229205.1 of Suricata suricatta. Taxonomy (NCBI): domain Eukaryota; kingdom Metazoa; phylum Chordata; class Mammalia; order Carnivora; family Herpestidae; genus Suricata; species Suricata suricatta. The sequence goes on along the minus strand of NC_043706.1, from coordinate 6,683,640 downwards.
TGAGATGATGAAATATGAGCTTTTCAATGATTCTGTAATAGAATGAGACTTTGGGGGGAATGTTAAGATGAAGTAAATGTATGTGTAATATTCTACTTAATAAGGAAAACACTTTAAGTTATAGAGGCCTGGTTAATGCACATTAGAACAAACTTAACGAGAGAAAAAGGAGAAAGGAGGATGGACTGGACTTGCTGGAGGTAAGAATCCTCTGGACTGGAATTTAATTGTAAGCAAGAGACTTTTAGAATTTCAGGTGAATACTTTTCAGGGAGACACTGATGGAGAGAGAGATTATTCTGTGCATCAGCATTGCCTGTATTTGTACTAGGAATTCAGTATGTTCTTGAGATTCAATGTAAAAATCTGATGATTCCATTTTAATGTTTGTTTTCCAGGCTGTGCTCCTATGAAAGCAAGTCTACTCAGCAACCATGAACCCAGTTATATTTGGGTAAATAATGAGGCCTAACCTCTGGGTTGGTACAAGTTCTCAGTTTTACCTCCTATTCAAATTATCACACTAGGCTTGAGTTAGGAGTTTCTTTTCATCAGAATTTTCAATTTGGGGAAAAAGACTGTACAGAAAAAGGAGTTCATGGGGTTGGTAAACTTCTTGAGGTCTGACTATCCTCAAACACCAAAAACAAAAACACACACACACATGCACACACATGTGCACACATATGTGCACACACATACACACATAAACTCCTTCCAACACACAGTCATTAAACACACACACATGAGAAAAAAACAAAAACAATGTAGTGGAGTTTATACTAAGGTCAAAATTGCTGAACACGGGAGAGTGTGTGGCTGGGGCACCATATTCCAGAGAAAGAGCAATTCTGTAAGTCCAGATATGTGTTCACCAGCTAGAAGAAATCTTTTCTGCTTTGGCCGCCTGGGAGTATTTAATCCAACCTCTAAGGAAGCCCTGTTTCTTAAGAAGTTCAAGTCACTTCTGGAAGTGTGGAGAAGATTGATGGTGGCCAAGTTTGGATTAATTCGAAGTTTCTAGTTCCACAAGTGAAACTGGATCCCTGGGGACTTGGAAATTGCTGTGGGATTTTCAAATAAACAGGCTTTGGAACCACTGATACCAGCTAATAGCTAACAGAAACTTGAGAAACTGGCAGAAAGAAGCATGCCAATGACTGGTGAAAAATATTTGGTTTGAGCAAGATTTTATGGCAAAGAATAGAACGTCTCAGAGACTAGGATGTTCTGCTGACTCACTTATTCTGCAGGATCTGGCCTGAGTCCTTATCAGTGGATTAATAGGCATCCTTATCCTAGTTCTTGCTTGGCTCTCCCCTGCTTTAAAAGAAGCTTAAAAACTGATGAATTGTTGAATTTAAAATTATGCTCTAATAAAGAAAGAGCTATTCATGTTTACATTGGATTATGGGTTCTGCTAAAGTGATGGGTCATTGACCAGTGAGGTAGCACCTAGAGATTCCTACAGAGTTAGACAAGAATCATGAAAGGGTGATCTATGAGCCAGTTTGCTTACAATTCATGAATTTCATAACCAAACCTCGGAGATAATTTGGATATTCACTATCTGGTGAACTCACTAAGGTTTAGGAGGAAAAAGCTGCCACTTTAACTACACTCTGGAAGTTAGATTGAGTAACAACATTTAGATGTGAGATGTTGGGGCAGCCTTGAAAGTCAGAAGTCCTGCAAACATGCCTCTGACTCTTAAAGGTGGACCCCATCAATGCGTGTGGTGCTGGTGGTTGAAGAGCAGGTCAGTTGGTCAATGTGGGTTAGCGTACTCCTCAGAGCTAGCCAGGGACATAAAATTGGGATGATGCCTTTAAATTTGAACCCATGAGAGAGGGAACCATAATATTTTGGGCACAGGTACTAACTATACTATGAAGATTAAAGGAAGCCAATTAGCAATGGTTGGTTGTAGACAATAGAAAAGACAACGCTCTGTATTAGTATTGATGAAGGTGGCCGTGATTGGTAGGGTTGTGTTACAAAGCGGAGATGAAAGGAGGAAGGAAAATTTTGGCAAAGAAGGTTATCAGTACAATGTTAACTTGACTGGACTTTAGCAATCATTCAACACACCCTGTTCTCTTTATTAATTACCTGAGGCCTCCAAACCTCAAGTAATCTGTTATAATGAGTAGAACATATCATCTTATAACTCAGATTTACTAAAAACTGAAGTTCCCAGGTGATTGATCTCAGGGATGAAATAACTAGAGTTTGCACTGAGTGATCCATATAGTAAATTGAGATTTAAAGAATTTCTGTAGAGCCAATAATAAGGGGCAAAGCCTGGAGATACATTTGCCCAGTTCCCTGAGAGTATGAGGATTTAATTGAGAACTCAGTAGGAAGAGGATAGCAGTCACATGGTGGTATGTGTCGTTTTGTATTATGAGCCTCAAGTTAAATGGCTTTGTAATATGAAATGGGTTTGCTATGGCAATGTAGCGTGCATGGAGCCATTAACATAGAATCGTTTTAGTCATCAATCTCTTATAGTTATTTTGCAGATAAAACAAAGTCAAATAAGAGAAAGTAGACACAGACATTTGCAATTAATGTTTGCCTGGGATTATTGGCTTCCCCAGCGCTGATAGGTTTTACAAAAATGAGCAACGGTGAATGGGGATATGGACATAACACACACACACACACACACACACACACACACACACACACACACACACAAGAATGATGTCCAACAGTGGAGCCAACATTGCATTACTAATGGAATTTTCCCAGTACTGTCTGCAAAGATCTACTTCTCTGTTTGCTCTTTTTAATGTTTCCCACATCTTCCTCATCCTCCACCTCCTTTCCAAAAAAGAATTCCTTCACTGATTTAAAAACCATTTGTTCAAGGCACTTCTGAAGACCTCTAAGCCGAAAGAATATTGTTCTTTTAATTATGTGTCATGCAAACAATATAAATGTGTTAAACAAACCACAGAGTATTCATGGATCTGATCATTTCTGGCAGTCAGTGGCTAAATATCGTTAATTGTCTTCAGAATATAATATATTTGGGGTTGCCAACACACAGAGTTATAGCTACTCTAAGGGACATAAGATACCAAAGCAAAGCAACTCTTTTATGATTAAGGCATACAAAATTAGAAATAGATCTAAAACCTTTTGCTTCCTGGTTTAATATTTTGACACTATCTTTAACTTCTTTTGTATATCTACAGCATTTGGTATGGTCAGGATTACTTGGAAAAGGTGTGTCCAAAATTGACTTTCTCCATTTAGGATCTGCTGAATATAGTAGAAAACTGTAAAATAAGATAAGGCATTCTCTTAAGGGCTGGAAAACAGTATATAGGCTATATGTGGAGAGATATAATCGAAATTAGTCTTAGCCCTAAAAAATCAGTAGTATATATCATGTCTTATGTTGTAATGCTGTGATTTGTTAATGTGATTAACAAAAAAAACTGTTTCTCTCAATAAAATGTACAATATGAAGGCTAGATTTATGGAGTATGAAGTACTATGTCAAAAATAAGACTGTCAATATATTTTCCTCTCTTTATGATATGATAATCTCTAGTTTTCACTGACATTTGAAACTCAAAGCACTATGGAGACTCAAAAAAACTTTAATGGTGATTAATGCTGATTTTAAATATATATACATATTTTTTTGTGAATGCAGAACGTATTTAATAAAGTGATTTAAGATGTTCAAAAAGAGTCTCATACAAACGTAAGCAAGCTTTCTTTGAAAAATTGAATTTGCTTCTTTTAAAAAAATGACATCATACAAGATGTGTTTTTAATCAATTATCACTGCAGATAATTCAGAGGGCAACATGTATGGGAAAACAATGGCGTGATTAACTAGGCGTTGACCTCGTGTTATGGCACAGGTCCAGAGAGAGCTTATTAGTTTGAGCTGGCAGTAAATATGAAACTGCGGGCATCATAAATCACAACAGCAGGATTAATCTGAATGTGAATCAGATACAGGGGTAAAACTGAGACATTCCCAGTTAGTCCAAAAACAGCTACGTGAAGTCAGTGGAGAAAAATGATTTTTGTACAAAGGTCTGTGCACAGTTCTTTGCATTTAATCTAGAATTTTCAGTTCAGACTTTCAATTCAAGCCCTTGCAAATAATGAAAATTTTCCTTAATTAAATAAATCAGAAACATGGGCTTTTGGGATTGCTAGTGATCCTGGTCAGGACAAAAATCTTCATGAGGGTGGAGGTATATGGATTTTGCTTCTCAAAGGGTTTTTTCGCATGATACCATTAGAGGCTTGGACAACCAGCCTACCTTAAGGCTATTGTTTTAGCTCCATAAACTCATTTCGTTTGTCTGGTTCATCACAGAAATTTTCCTTCTGAGAAAAAACAGTGCAACCCATGTTTCACTGTGCCAACCAATTAAATGGCTGAACCATTTTAGATGATAAAAAGAAATTGGTTGGAAGAGCTTTGAGCCCTGTTTTGATTCTCAGGATTTCAAAAAGATCCTAGAATAATGACACTTTCAAACTGATTTTCTACATTAAGAAAGGGAAGTCTAAGAGTTTAGTGTATTTAGAGTTAGCAGGTAGATGTGTTTGTTATGTGTCACGAATATGTTAACTTTAGTTTGCAATATTTGAACATTGGTCAGACTCAACATGTTTGCATTTTCATTACCTTGTGATTTCTGGCCATAAGTTTGCAGTAATGCCACTGCTAGAGAGAAATGAAGAGAGATAAAGCATCAGCAAAGTAATTATGTGGTATGGTGGTGAAATAGCAACAATAGCATTGTTTTTATAAATATGCTTTTCTCTTTTCTTTTTAACTTAGGAAAAAATACAGTAAACCCGGCTGGATATGGAAACACAGCTCTATCAGTACACTAAATCAGAAATGTTAGCTAATCAGAAACACACATGAGGTTCAAACTCTTTGGGGTTTCTATATGAGCATTCTTCTACTTACACAGACTTATTTTTTCCACCAGATGTACTAACTACATTTTAAAAAATATATTTCCCGACTGGAGTCTGCTTATAAGCCACCTGCTGTTGCTGCTTTGATATTTTTTCATTAAGACCTATTTGTTCTTTCCCAGAGGGATCGGTAACATTCACTGTGGTGTGAGTCAGACTGATGGCTCCTTTCTCTCAGAGATGAGCTAAATGTGGGGTGCCTGATTCCAGAAGGTTCTAGAGGAGCAGAAGAGATGATGTTTGTATGTTCCAGCTCAGCCAATTCCAAAAATGTACAGACAAAAAAAATAGTCAGTTCTTGCCATGTGCACCACAGGGTTCTTCAAGCACTTTAACGGCCTTGGACATTTAGAGTGGAAATGAAGCATGAATAGAATGGCTGATGTAAAATTCTAGCTCACGTGTGATTCCTACCCTGGGATGATGATACACATTTTTTTCAACCTACATGGGAGAGGGTTAGATAAACTAGGTAAATTAAAAGATCATATCAAAGGAAGTTAAAAGAGAAAAAATATCTATTTTTATGATTGAAGAACATATGAAATTATATAGGGTCGGTGAAACTTTTATGTCATTCAATTTTGTTAGAATATAGCAATCCAATTAGATAAAATTAAATTTCAAGCCTGATTGATTTTTTTAAATATTCATTTTAAGCACTGCATTTGGTGTTTATTATATTATTCAGGAAATACCAAAGAATGTCTGCTGCAGCCAGGAATTAAATGAAACCTATACTGTCAATAGCCTAGCTGGGGTTTTGATAAAGCATGATGACATTTCTATATTATGCAGCACCATAAAATGCTAAACATACACAGAGCACAGAACTATAAGTTTCAAAAGCACGCACTGGAAGCTAGAGTGTTTTGGCATTTATAGCTGGCTAGCACGGGAAGATAATGAGGAGTTTGATACCTTGGAAATCATAACTATGAAATATATACAATAGTTTCCCATCAAGATGGATCATATATCACGCAATATTGGAGGATAATTCAAGTCTGCAATGCAATCTGCTTTTCATTTCAAGTGGAGGGCAATGTAAGCCATAATTTACCCAGGTAGTACTCACTTGGGATATAATGACAAATTTAGAGCAACTCATGACAAAAAAAATCCACATAGCAAAACATGAAAGATCTGACATCCTCTTGTCTCTCAACTTTCTTCCCCCGACTCTTCTTACCCTTCTCCATAAATGTGAAATTTTTGTGTTCATATAGACCTGTGATGAAATAGAAGTATTCCTTGAAAAACATAAAGGGACGTATACAATTATGAGCTAATAGTTCCGAAATTGTTGAAGGAGATGAAGTAGGATAAGTCACTTCAGTGAGAGCTTATTGTGGTTATCCCAACCTCCACAAAGAGTTGAATTTAAATAATTGTCTACTAAACTTACTTTCCATGTTAAGACGTGCGATGGCTCTTTATGAATACATCAATTATTTCTTTATCGAAACAACCCTTTTACATCAGATGGAAATGGAATTAGGGTGGTATAGGACCAGCACTCGTGGACTCTGGAATGAGCTGAATGGCTGATATGCTGTTGTTACTTTTCATTTCAATAATCAAAAATATATTGAGAGACAGTAGGAGGACAGAAGGAATTTTTGGTGGAAAATAAGATAGTCCTTTGTGACTGGACAAAATGGTGGGACTTTTTGGCTTCTGGCATTTTTAGTCATCTATGTAGGCTCGACCAACTGCCACTTGGGCTATCTCTTGCCGTTGGATGAAAATACACCCTGTGCAGCGGAGGTTCAGAGGAGTTTGGCAATATGGACCTGACCTTTGGCTTCATTGCTGCCTTGATTGTAATATTTTTAAATAATATCAAGATATCTTTTTGCAACTCTAAAATCTAAAGACAGTGTATGCACAATAAAGCAGTTAGAAAAACATGAGCTTTATATTTAATCTTTACAACTTTTCTTCTTCTTCTTTTTTTTTTTTTCCTATTTAGGCTAAAGCTTACACCCCCATCTTCTTCTTGTTCCTGAGAACCAAAGAAAAGTCAGTTTGGACCAGTAGTCAAGAAAGGGGCCTATCTTTACATATCTGAAAACAAATGGAATAATGTTAATGTTTTAACTTTCTGGTGCTTCAGTTTTACACTTCATTCGTGCTTATAAATATGGGGATAACCTAGCAAGACTTGGGCAAACAGAGATAACACAGAAGGTAATGGCTAAATTCCAGCATAAAGTTCTTGAGTAAAATATTATTTAAGCACACAGCACCATCGTCCCGATGTTCATTTTAGACTTTGAAGCTTAATTCTTCTTATTTTTACATAGGCTCTTCTTTCTAAAGAGATAGAAAACAGTTTTCAAGATGGCTGACATCTTGAATATTATTATTTAATTTCATTGTATTCATTCCCCCCCTTAAAATCAAGGAATCTTAATTTCCTTTCCTTTTATGTCCTCTTTGCCAATTATGTAACCATTTCAGATGTTCTACTTGAATTTCTTTATGCATTCAAAATGGTCTTTTTCATCTATTCCCTCTTAAACTTAAATCCTTAAAATTTGGGATACAAAATAAAAAATGGCCCAGTATAAAAATCAGACAAAAACTAAACATTTTCAGAAAATGATTATATAGTAAGCACTCACAAGGAAAGCTTAGGTTACATAGTCCTGCACTTTGATTTCAGAGTTTCATTTAGATTTACTTCTTTATATATACTTATAAACTCCCAGACTTGTTTCACAAAGCAATTGTCAGAATTTACAAAAACGAACATAAAAAAAGATTAAAGAAAAAAAAAGGTTGAGAGAGACAGAGTAAGAGGGATATATGGGTTACACTCTAATAAACCCTTTGATATATAGAAGCATAAATATATATAATGGACACACTGTATTTATTAAAGACAAGAAACAAATTTGGCTCCAAAGCTTTTAGCAGGTAAGGCAAAAAGGGAACTCATATCAGTTACAAGAATCACAGTGTTCCTAAGACTTACAAATAAAAACAACAGAGAAAACCATAATTGAGGAAAAACCCCAAACTAAAAATCTGAGAAATTTCTTTCATGGCTTCTCATAAACAAGTATTGGAAAATGTCATAGAAATAATCCTACGGTAAGTATAATGGCACATTTTATTGGATGGTTTCTTATGGCATTTTCTGTACAGACAACTGGCATGAAGTTACTGGACAATTTAGTGAAAAACCAATAAAGATGGTGCCAAACATTTTGGTTCCATGCCCAGTTCTTCAGTTTGATCCAAAGATAGAGTCAAAATACATGAAAGAATAAATATTTAGCATGCCTATCAAGCCTACATCCACAAACATCTCTTGACAGCCGCATTTTGATAAGGATTAAATAGCAGAGATTTAAACATTTTTACCTGTCGGAGAGAACCAGAGGGCAGCTATGTGGTGCTGCAGATTCAGGACTAAATCCTATCTCTCAATACTACCAAATAAAATAGGGTCTTCATCTCCCTTTCCTACCTGACATACAGTAAGTAAGACCTAATTTTAAAAGCTCAAGGGAATAATTGAAGCCCCCTTCTCTGGGGATCATCAGCTTTACCAACATGCACTTCTAATGTACTTGTGTGAAAACTGGATCTATGGTTAGCCACAGACTTCTGTGAAAGAGAGAAACTCAGATTCCAGGAGAATCAGTGCTACCGAGGTTTATAGGAAGTGTGCCTCGGTACCGATGTTGACGGCAAGATGTGTGTTTCTGTAGAGTTCATTGTGGTATATTTAGGGTCAGAACACCAGTCCTATTTAAGGAAGTATAGAAGTGATGTGAAATGCATCCAATGGGCTACAAGTACAGGTTTGATTTGTTTGGCTTTCCACAAAAGTAAAAAATAAAATGCTACTGCTCATTTGCCAAACGCATTAACTAGTTGGTCAACTTCATGTTGGAGGAATCCGGAGAATGTTCCATTGCTTTAAAAGTTGCATTTTTAAGGGAAAGGGTAGGCTTGTTTCCACCTCTAATCCCCAAGAGAGAAATGGTAGAGGAGAGAATTCTGAAAGAAAAGTGCAGGGTCTCTATTCTCAAGGAGAAGGGTCTTCTTATTTGCCTCTTTAGTTCCTCCCAGGGCCACATGGCATTTTTGTTTTACTCCTTTTATTATTTCTTCTTTTTTCTCCTGTAACCACTCATCCTCATAGTACTGAAAGAGTTTAAACAAAAATGACTTTGTTTGGTTCTGCAGAATTAACACGACACTCAGGCATATTTCTAATTGAATGCAGATGTTTTCTAAGCAGAGACAAGCCTCAGCCTTGTGTGCATAATTCTTACACTGCCCTAATGGAGAGATGTGAGTCCAAAATTAGCAACTTTTTAAAGCCAAATCTGGCCATGTGCCATGGAGACTTTGCTTTTGCTTTTGCTTTTTTCTTTCTTTTTTTCTTTTTCATTTTCCAAGGGCGTGCAGACAGGAGATCTTTAAACATCTATAGAGGGAGGGCCACCATGTTTCCAAGAAACTTAAGAAAGGAAGAGAGAAAGCCAAACTAACCAGTGTAGCGCTACATTTATGTTCTCCTCTGCTCTCAGAAATAAGACTGTTAAAAATTCACAAAAATGTTGTTCCCCGAGTGACAAGCCAGCAAGCTTTGGAGAGAATGAGGTCGACTCAAGGGTTCTGTTTTGACCGTTTTGAGACTGAGCTGCTGCCACGGACAGACTTGTGAACACCAGATGAAGAAAGGACGGCTCTGTGTTTTCTCAACTCCTTATTTCAACAATTTGCACTAAAGATGTTACAACCTCATTGTTCCTTCCAGATCCACGGCCATGTGCATGTCTGCTGGAATAGCAGGTTTTGAGACTGATTATGTTGTCCTTAAAAAAAATCACTTTGATTGTGGAGAACCTCATAATTAGGCAGTTTGTGTACAAGTCTGTGCTCCACAGGCCCGACCGCAGGATTGATGAAGAAAGAAGGCACAAGCGATGGAAATTCATATTTTAGATGGGGGATGCATATGCCATGTTTTCTTCCTTTCCACTGGCGAAGGATTTCAGGACAATGAAGCAAACTTTCAAAATGTAGGATTACATCTAATGTGAAAATAAATAATTCCCCCAAATTATACACTCATAATAGAGAACAAAATGCCTGCGTTGTTAAAGCGATGGTCTAATAATTCTAATGAACATTAAAAAAAGAGAAAGGTCAGCTTACACTAGCTTACACTTAGGTTTATACTTAGCAAGAGATTTGCCTTAAAGAGGAGGATTCCTGGGGGCACCTGCGTGGCTCAGTCTGTTAAGCCTCAACTCTTGATCTCAGCGCAGGTCTTGATTTCAGTGTCATGGGTTCAAGCCCCATGTGGGGCTCTGAGTTGGGTGGGAAGCCTATTTGAAAAAAGGAAAAAAAAAAGGGGGGGCTCCTGGGTGACTCAGTCACTTGAGTGTCAGACTTTGGCTCAGGTCATGATCTCATACTTTATGAGTTCGAGCCCCACATTGGGTTTGCCACTGTCAGTGCAAAGACTGCTTTGTGTCCTCTGACCCCCCTCTCTCTGCCTCTCCCCTGTTCACCCTCTCTCAAAAATAAATATACATTAAAAATAAAAGAAGATTCCTAACTTTCACCAGCATTTTCACAACCTCATCCAACCCATTGATATGAGAACATTCCTTGCTGTCCCAGGGTCATCGACTTTTTATTGATTTCAATAAAAGTTCACCTGCAAGTGTACTGTCACACTAGGTTTTAGTGATCTAGAAACATTGACCTGCTGTGGAATTTGCCTCCATGGAATTATTTTCAAGGCTCTGATTAAATAATCATTCAGATTCTACTTTAGGTAGAAAAGTGTCTCTTTGGCACATGGTTGAGAATAAGACTTTTGAGCAAAGCTCAGCATTTTGGGGAGAGAGGAAAGGAAGGATGAAATATTTCTTTCCAATTTTTTTTTTTTTGTAAATCAGGATTTGTCTTCCAAGGAAAGCTCTATTACTGAGTCAAAGTAGGTTACAATTTTGAGAGGCTAAAAGTTGAATCCACCTTCTAGAGAATTAATTCTTCTTGTGCTCAAATAATGTATGTGAAAATGGAAAAGGCAGGAGAGCATGTCCTACTGTGGGGTTTTTTTGGCCATTGGACACTTATTAATAAACAACTCACTATTTCATGAAATATTGTACATGTGGGAATCTCTGAATTTGCCGTAATAATAAGACACTGTCAGGGCACCTGGGTGGCTCAGCTGGTTAGATGGCCAACTCTTGGTTTCAGCTCAGATCATGTTCCCACAGTTTCCTGGGTTCGAGCCACATGCCAGGCTCTGAGCTGGCAGCATGGAACCTGCTTGGGATTCTCTCCCTCTGTCCTTCCTCCACTCATGATGTCTCTGTCTCTCTCAAAATAAATAAATAAAACTTAAAAAAGAAATAAGACACTGTCCTTGTGAGTTGGAAGGTTCTGATGGGTTTGGCCTATGTCCATACCTGAGAGAAGATTTGGGGCTTTCGTGACAAATAATCAGTGTGCTACCTAAAAGTAAAAATCATACTATAAAAATCTAGAAGAAAGAATTGTAGGAGACATGAGAAATATCTTTAGAAATACCCTCCGCTTGAGTATTCTAAGGGTTCAAAGACGGTAAGCTTCCATCATATCTAACATTAATTTACAAAGCCATGGCCAAGATGAGTTGAATAGAGGTGCTAACAACTTATAAAGTGAATGTAACATTTAAAAAGACCAAAAGATGCCACATCCAAAACATCAGCGAACTATTCTAACATATGCCTCTTTCAAAGCTCTGAGCAAAAGGAGACTATTTTTTTTAATGTTTATTTATTTTGAGAGAGAGAGAGAGAGAGAGAGAGAGAGAGGGAGGGAGGGAGAGGGAGAGAATGAGTGTATGTGAGTTAGGAGCAGAGAAAGAGCAAGAGAGAGAAGCCCAAGCAGGCTCCATGCTGCCAGCACAGAGCTGGATGCGGGGCCTGGACTCACAAACCGGGAGTTCATGACCTGAGTGGAAATCTAGAGTCGGACACTTAACGGACTGAGCCACCCAGGCTCCCTTAAAAGGGGATTATTTTTGAAGTATGTTCATGTTCCAATAGTGATTAAAAAAAAAGATGAAATATCTGTAATCAAGGAAAACACTGAAAGCGGGTTTCAACCATGAAGACTCACAGGGGACATGGATTGGGAGTGATGAGTTTGTTTTTCCTTCTGTGCATTACCAGCTGACACCTCGGGTTGGGTATCCTCACAACAAAAGCCTTTCTCCTCCGCTTTTGAAGTTCTGTGTGAAGCAGTTTCCAGTGCGCCTATTTTCCGGCTTCTTCGGGTTTTCATATCTGTTTGTTACCTGCTCTATTTAGTTACCACTAGAGCACCCACCTAATAGCTTTTAGCTGAATACCTTTTGCCTTTAAAGAGAATTCATAGTGTGATGTTCTCAGGTTATCCTCTAACTGATTGTTTTTAATGAATGGCTCTTCTTGTTTGCCTAAGGATTTCTGACCTTTAAGACTGTTAGTATTTCTAGGTGATATTTGCTCTGTTGATCTCTCGCTTTCATTGTCTTTGCACTCTTTGTGTGTAGTTTCTATGTTTAAACTAGTGATTTCATGTGTTTTGAAACTAAACACTTAATCTCCTTTGGTTTGTATACTTTCCAGTCTGTGCCCATGGAGGCACTTTCCCAATGCATTAGAGCGATGTTGAAATCCTGGTTTCAGATAAATTCTAGTGCTTCTTGCCAGAGGTAGATGAGGGCCACTTGATGTGGCTTAACAACTCTGGTTTATTTTCTGCTTGATCTTGGTTTATTATCCCTAAGAATATCCGACCTTGGCATTTCACTCACTCACTGAGAAGAGAGGAAAGGAAAAAAAAATATCCTACAAGATCTTCACATTATGGATTAATTTTTTTTTTTTTTACGTTCTGGGAATGAAAAGGGGTAAACTGACCCTTAAAAGAATGCTAGTTATTCGCTAAGGATAAGAACAGGTTGTAAATTACCTATCAGGAGGGTGGGGGCCAGGTTTTCTTGGTTGGGGTAAGACTGGGGGCAAGGAGACATGCCTATATTTTTCCAGTGAAATCAAGTTTTAAAAAATGCTTCAGGAAGTTCTAAAGGAGAGATGCAAACCACCAAAGGGGGGGTGTGAAAGTGGAAAGGATCAGAGAAACCTTTTTACCTTAATCATTGGCTCTGTGCTTCTGGGCTCAGAAGCGAAGTTGAATCTGTGATTCATTACCTGGACTTCCTAGGGACGCTCCTGCCCTAGGCCCACCTGCCCGCGTCCCGGCCCCACCGCCTGGCCCCTGGAGGGAGAAGGCCATGATCTCAATGATTAACTGCATCCTAGTGTGGATGCCACCCAGTCTTCCCAAATCACTCCCATGTCAGCCAAGCAATCCCATCTAGAGAGCATGGGGAGATCTCTCAGGAGTCTTGGACGAAGAAGAGCAGCCCTCACCAGTGAAGTATGTAAAGCAGCCCCAGCAGGCAAGAAAAAGCAACAAACACCATTCATTCCATCACTGGCTTTCAAAAATTGAGAACAGAAAAAAAAAAAAAGATTTAGCATTGAAGCACACTTAGGAAAGATAAATCAAGCAGCACAGCAGAAGCTGGGGGAGGAGGGAGCACGTAGAGCAAAAGTTCCCTCTGAGCCCACGGAAAGCAATAAGAGTTCTCATTTAACCTCGGAAAATGACTTGAGAATCACTTGTACTTTGAAACGATTCTAAATTGCAAACTAATTTCCCAGTGGGATATGTTGATGGCCTACTGTACACAGCATAAATAATGAGCTTGCAACCAGGACCCCAAATAAAGCAGTGCACGTTCGTGGAATTTATGAACCATTTTCCCCCCGCCTGACATTGCACTGTGAATGCTTCCAGTTAGGAGTTTTACTGTGTCAGCAGGTGAGTCCCCTGGCAGTAAGTCAAGCTTTAATGGAACATGCTGGTAGGAGTGATTATGCTGTTTGTGGGCTAAAACTCTGCTGTAGTAGGCTTCTAGAATACACGACCACAGTCTGCTACCTACCCTGATTGCAGGTGCTTCTGGATGTGGGGCTTTCACTGCGACACTTCAAATTGACCATGGCAAAGCAAAATTTCTCTTATAAAAGATTTTTAGAACTGGAAACTGTGATGACATCCAGTCAAAACTTTTTTTTTTTTTTTTTTTTTTTAATAAGGAAGAAAGCCAAGGCTTGAGGGCTTACCTGGGTGGTCAGATAATAGACATGAATAAATGATAAGACTGGGGCTCTATCCGAGGTTTCCTCTTCTAAAGGACTCTGTGCTCATCTCCCTTGAGGATGCTGCCTTGGTTGATAAACAAAAATGGCAAGTGCAATCAATTTTATAAATGCGTTTTAAAAAGTGTGACAAACGTATGAATCTGAAATATGCTTTAATAATAGAGAACAGAACACACTGCCTGGTCTATCTGAACCTCCAGTCTTCTCTGGATGTGCGTATATGTGTGTGTGTGTGTGTGTGTGTGTGTGTGTGTATGTGTGTGTGTGTGTACACACACACACACATACACACATATATATATATATCCGGATGTATATATATGTTATATATATCTGGATATACATATATATATATGCATATATATGTTTATATGTGTGTGTGTATATATATTATATATAATAAGTCTATAAGTGATTATGATGTCTTTCCAAGGCTTCACCTTCAAATTTAAAGGTATTATTAGATTGTCACTAAAGGGTTAATGTGATGTCTGTAAACCACTCACTAAGAAGACATTATGATCCTCAGCTAATCTCAAATGTGAAATCTCTTTAAGTCAGGAACAACTGAAGTTTCCCAACAAAGGCTTCTGTGTCACACGGCTTAGGAAGGTGCAGCCTAGGTCCACCCAGCTGTAGCTCTTCTGAGATCACTCAGAGGTGTCTACACTGTGGTTCCCTCCACAAGAGCAATAACCAAATTCTTAACTACCTATCCCCAGATGTTTACTCTACAACAGGGTGGGGATTGGTATGGGTTCTGCCACTCAAAGCAATTCCATTCATCAGGTACTCGAGGGCTCACACAGCTTGCAAATAGTATGGCCTTATTGACCTATTAGACCTCCAAGCCTGTGAGTGAAATCTGCATTCTAGCCTAGCATGAGGGTGGGGCCACCATTACAAAACCATCCCCCCCCCTTCCCTGGGGCTTGGGAGGTCCACAGGGGACCCTTTCCTCATTGGCTCCTTCTCCTAATCATCACAACCACTACTATAGTCAACCCTCCTTTGAAACCCTCTACATCATTCTTCATTATCAATCTCTAGAGATAAGCATCTTCCTTTTTCACAGAGACTGTTGGCCAAAAACACCTCAAACTCTGTCCCAAACCATTGTGCTTTCCTTTCCTACACCTGTACCCCTACTTTCTGGATCCCACCGTGAGTCACTGTAGACCCTGTCCATGCTCCTCCCATCGCTTTTTCCTTCTAGTAGGCAAACATGCTCAAATCTAAATCTATGCCTTCCCTGTCGACACACACACCTCTGCCACCCACTCTGGACACTTCGTACCAAAATTGTCAATGACTTTCCAGATGCTAATGACAAAGACCATGTATCAGTGACACCACTTTGTCTCAATTTTCCCGCTGTTATTCTTGACAATTCTTAGTCGGTTCCTATTTTTATCTGGTAAACGGTGGCATTCCTCAGGATTTTATCATTAACCTTTGTTTTTGTCCCATTGTACCTACTCCCTCTGGGTGAAAATATGGCTAAAATTACCATTCTTAGGAGATAACTCCCAACTGCAGACCTGTCTTCTATGATACAAACAAGTATATTTTACTGTAAACTAAACTTACTTTGCAGAAATTTACATATGAATCTATCTAAATAGATGCAAATCTGGAAACAGTACCCTTCTTACCCAAATCTATCTAACTTCCCATGTTCCTCCTCTTGATCAGTGACATAGTCAACCATCCAGTTAACTACATCAGGTGACTCGGGGATATATTCTGTACTTTTCCCGCTCCCCTAAACTTTCAATCCAATTGGTGACAACATTCTGTATATGTTCTTCCATCTTAATGTCTTCAAATCTTCTGCCTGTTCATTGTCTCAACTCTGCTCTTAGTTCAGACCAGTTGGCTTCTTCCCAGATTATAAATTACTGAAATGCCAAATAAGTGGTTTCCCTGCCTTCACCTATGTGTCCCTCCAATCCTTTCCTCCAGTGTAGACTGTGAGATGAAGAAACTTTCTTCAAATGCTTCCCACTAGTAAGGTTAAAAACCAAACTACTTAATATGACAGCAAAGGCTCTTTGTCATTTCTTGCCTTTCTACCCTATAGTCTGGGAAACATGCTAAATTGCCTGCAAGGTCCCTTCCTCTCTCATCTTTGCAAAACATTTACTCACAGCATTGTTCTTAGTGTTTGTCTTCTCCCTCCTCCGTAAGCTATGTGGCAGGAAATGGGGACCGTGTCTTTCAATAGCTCACAATGCCTGGTCCTTAGTAAGTACTCAGTGATACTTCTTAAGGGACTAGAGGTCAAGTATCTAAAATACGTTATTATAATTGTCATTATACCTTCTCATGTATATGACTTCAGTGTATTTTTAATCTTCTTGTTCAATGATATACAGTTACAAAATATCAAACAATACCTTGCATTTCTTACCTAACTCTTTAAGCTGATAAAAAACAAGTTAGTTAAGGAACTATTATTTTCCTCAGGCACATTTTTATTACATTGCATGGATTTATTTAATTTTTCTAACAACTACAAGACAGTTATTATTATCACCTCTATTTTACATATAAGAAAATTGATAGACACAGAGAAGCAAAGTAGGGATTGGAAGCCAGATGATGTGAGTGCAGAGCTCTGCTCCTTCACCACCATGATCCCCTTCCAGATCTCAATGTTGTACTGCTTTCAGATCGCACATCATCCTGGCTCTCATCCGGTCTTTTTTTGGACATTCCTTAAAACTTTATTTTGCCAGTTTCCAGAATTAAGAGCAATAAACCTCCCAATCTGAAGATGATCCCTCTTCCCAAGGCCAGCCTATTCCTGTCCTTAGCCATGTGTAATAGGTACATAGGATGGAGAACTGTCTCAATACAAAATATAAAGAGAAGATTAAGAAAAATGGCCACAAACGAATGGCAAACATACTAAAAGAGTTTGAACATTCCCTTCAGAATCCAGAAGCAGTAAAAAAATATGTTTAGCATATATTTAGAACATCTATCCAGAGAGTTCCATAAAAGATACCCAAAGGTGATTGAGATTCTTTATGTGTGTGTTTTGTGGCATTTGTTGACTGAATTTTGAGTGAAAATACATCCCAGTCAGTGCCCATGACGTGAAAAGCTCTCAATATGTTCATATGCCACTAGAATCACGTGATTCCCAAACATCCAATCACTCTAAAGTCCTTACAATAAGATGTGCTATCACTATTCTAAAATACACTCTTCCAAGTGCTAAGTTAGGGCGAAGGTGACAGAAGGAATCAATCTGTTCATTTGCTTATGCCTGCAGTTGAAAACAAAGTGAATATCGGCCAAAAAAAGTCAGTTGCCATTATTCTAAAATACCCTCCTCCCGGAATGGCTGAGTGGCTCCATCCATTAAGCACTGGACTCTTGATTTTGGCTCAGGCTCACATTTTGCGAGTTCAAGCCCTGCACCAGGCTTTGTGCTGACAACCTGCTTCGGATTCTCTCTCTCCCTCTCTCTCTCTCTTTTCTCCCTTTCTCTCAAAAGTAAATAAAGAAATGTTTTAAAATATCCTCCTCCCACATAAAGTGTGATCTCACATTTGCCGAAAATATTTATCCCAAGCTGTGAGCAAAGTTACCCTGACTCTTTGTTTTAGGTTACTAAGTCACTGTATGCAGGTAGTATGCAAGTGCAAGGTCAGGTGGCTCTCAAAACACTGGAATGTGGTGGAAATGGTATACGTTCTTATCAGGGCTGCCTCTGATGTAATCAACCAGTGATAGCTATCTACACTTAGCAATTTCGGGCTAACCTGATGGCTGTTTGCATTGGCCCTCTGGTTCCCCTGGATTGTGGAGTGTGGATCTGGGACAATGTGGCCTGGCTAAATCTGTCAAAGGAGGCAGAGGAAGTGGTGCACTGAGTTGTAGAGTCTTCGCATTTTCTTAAGTGCCAAGTAGAAACTACGAAGACATTTCACTGTCAGAGCTGTGCCTGTGCCCTGAGCTCTACGATGACATTCAAAATAAAAAATACAATTTCCTCTTAATTCTCATCACATCGTGATTTTTTTTCATTAAAAATAAGTGTTCGCCCTTTCCCTTTTTGTTGTATCCCACATGAAAAAGACATGAAACAGTTAAACAGCAAAACCCAGTATGACAGATTTTTCTCCCCCCAAAGCTATATTTTTAACTAACTCATTTACTTTTTTCTAAATATTTACTCCTGTTACCTACAATGTATCTGTCACCACACTAGGCAATAGGAATGCAGATACAAAGACATGTCCTCTTCCTGGAAGACAGATACAATGTCTTGGAGAAGACATATGAAGTTAGGGTGGGATATAAGTGCGTTTGCAGTAATATGAATAAATACTGTGTAAAACAACAATAACAATAACAACAACAACAACAAAAAACCCCTTGCAATGTACTGGGGATTAGTTGATAGCCTTAGAGAGAAAGAAATTTGCCTTAACTAGTGAATGCAAGTTCACCTGAAAAGGGGCTCTGCCTTGACCACGAGTGTAAATATATGAAGTGTCAAACTGGTCTGATCTATCTCTTGCCTTCTGCGGCTGTGGTAGAGGGTGACCACAGTGTTAGGAGGGGGTGAAGAAGAAAGAGAATTTTCTTCTGTATCAAAGACAAATCATGGGGGTGAATGACCATGAACGTTCATCTCCGAAGTCACATTTCATCTTACTTTGAGGAGGTTGATAAGTCTCTACCCATCACCTACTTCAAAGTTGGGACATATTTGCAAACATTGCAAGTACCAACATTTTCTACCATTAAATGTTTAGATTTAGCCCGTGGTAATTAGAAATCAGAAGTGGTACAAGGGAAGAATGATCACCAATGGAGGCATAGAGGACATATGGATGACACTTGACAAACTGCAGTTGGCAGAGACAGAGAATGTTCCATCATTATGTTAGAAGACTTCACACCACAACACAGTCAGTCTTTTCAGAGGCAACTACAGAAACTAAGCCATAGAATTGCAGCAATGAAGAAAGATCCAAATGAACACAACAACCAGCACCCCTCATCCCACTGCTCTGTTATACCCAAGATTTCAATATTGTCCCCAAAAACCAGAGACCGCCGGGGAGACCAAGTCACACATGCAAAAGCAAAGGGCATTTATTATTACGGGCTTATAAGCTCGGGCTCACAGACTTTACCAGCACAGTGGATCCGTGCTGAGAGCCCTGAACAAAGGCGGGGTAGGGCCTCTATAAGGTTTGGGAAGGGGGAGTTACAGGAAATTGTGACACAGGTACAGGGGTCCAATCATCACTTAACATTATTGGCAGTAACTCTAACCCTACACATTGTCCAGAGTGTTCGTTACTTTTGGCGGGACCCAATCACACATTTAGAGTATTAACCAACTACAGAGTGGACCCAGGACCCTCACGTAGGGTGTAACTAGCCTTAAGCAATAAGTGATTATCTATAGCTTCTATCTCTAGGCCTGCCCTTAGGAGTGTTAAGGGTGTTAGCTGACCTTTCCTGATTGGGTGTTACTAGGGTGGTCCTTGGTTGAGCAATCTGTGCCCTTTTATTGTCTAATGATTCTTAGAAACCAACACTTAGGCCTCCAAGGTCAGAAAGAAACTTGACCTGTCATGGAGTCAGTTTGATTCAGACCTGCGTCCTTACACTTCTAGATGAGTCTGCAAACACACATGGTGAGGAGACAATCCCACTTAAAGATTGCAGTGACACTGGCACGTTACTTGTTACTTACTTTTCATTTCATGTCAGGGCACAGGGCTCATGGCACAATGTTTAGGCACACATTTCTTGACCTGCGGGCAAGAAATTCCAAAAATACTTAGGGAGTGAATGAAATATGTTGTAGATTGTTTATTCTACAAGGTAGTTTTCTTTCCCCAAATAGGAATCCTTCATTGGTTATTATCAACTCCATGTTAAAATAATCCCTAAAGCTCTTGTTAAGGAAATGTCTTGAAAGGACACAGGTCTGAACCAAACTGACTCCATGACAGGCTTTAAGTTTCCCCTCTGACCTTAAAGACCTAAGTGTCGGTTTTCCAGAATCACTAAACAATAACAGGGAAGGGCACACATTGCTCAACAGGCGACCACCCTAGTAACACTTAATCAGAAGCGGCCAGTTAACATACTTAACATCCCTAAGGACAGGCCTAGAGATAGAACTATAGTCACTTACTGCTTAAGGCTAGGTTAACCAGTTACTCACCCCACGTGGGGGTCTTTAGCCCACCCTGTAATTGGTTATTTCCAAAAAAGCACTAAAGGTCATGATTGGGTCCTGCCAAAAGTAAGGAACACTCTGGACAATGTGTATGGTTAGAATTGTTGCTAAGGCTGTTACAATGATGATTGGGTTACTGTGCCTATGACATAATTTTCTGTAACCCTCCCCCCTTCAAACTCCATAAAAACCCTACCCAGCCTGTGATTGGGGCTCTCAGCATGGATCCACTGCATTGGTGAAGTCTGGCAGTCCGAGCTTAAGCCTGAATAAATGCCCTTTGCTTTTGCATACGTGACTCCATCTCCCTGGTGGTCTCTGGATTTGGGGGATATTGCAATCTGGGCAAAACAGTCTTAGGAGCGAAAGAGCCCACCAGACATGGCTGGCTGCTGGTGCGCTGATCCCGTTCCACAGGCCGTGAGGAGAGCTGCTGAAACGGGCATTTTCCCCACAGGCAAGCCTCCTCTTTATCTACAGTTCTTGCCTGTCTATAAATATAGCTTAAATTGACAAAAACAAAAACTGAAACCCTAAAAACAACCTGGCTGGGTCGATTCTCCTGGTGGATGGAAGACTGATAACTCTTTCGGTGAGAGAAGAGCTTAATGTGGGCAACCAAACGCTGTTACAATGGCTGTTAGGAAAAAAGTGGCCTTGTGTGCTCCATCCTTATTAATTACTGCTAGAGACATTCCTCAAAGCCCAGGCCACGTTAAAGAACAAAGAAAGGCATTCTCAGCCATTTTAGAGGAAAGGGGAGGATTTAAAAGGCTTTTAATGCTTTTTAAAAGCCATCAGAAGATAATTTAAATTTTACAGCACCCATCAAGAGGACCAATAACTGAAAGCTAAAGTAATCCAGATCTGATTACTACCAGGATTCATACCATTGACGTAGGACCAGTGATAAGATCCTAGTTCTTGCTGAATCACCGAATGAAGCTTGAATTTAGAGCAATTTTATTGCTTCATATGTTTGATAATGTTCTGTTTATTTGAATATTGGTTAAACATGTACATGTTATATATTCATTCATTAATTCAAAAAAGCATTTCCCCCTCACTATTTGAGAGGCTGTATGCTAGATGCTGGGCATACGAATATATTGATTGGTGCCTGCCCTCAAGAAGCTTAAAATCTGGCATACTGGAACTTTCTGTTGTTTTGTCCTATCGCTGTGGCTCCTCGACCATCACATTTGCCTAAGATGATGGATTCACAGCCATTGTGCAAAAAAAGTGGGGCAGAAGGACATCAGGAACAATGAAAAGATATTAAAAGTCCCGTCTCACTTCTATCAGTAGCAACTCCTTCTTAGTATTATTTTTCTTTTCAAAGGTGTCATTTTTTTTAAACAAATTAAAAACCTGTTATTAGGATACTTAAGGCCAAAACTCAGAGAGAAAAAAAAAACCACAGCCACATGGCGGTAAAAAAAATAAAACAAAACAAAATTCGAGATTCAAGGCAATGAAATCATAAATAGCTCATTGCCCGACCTAATTGTTCTTTCTCCTCTCAATGCTGCCAGTTAGCGTTTCACAATTGGAATGTTTTCCATCTGCGCCTTTCCCAGAATTGTGTGAATATAGCGGATGAAAACCATTATCACTCTGTCTTTTAGTCTTTGATCTGCTTTATGTTGACACACTCACCACCAGAAAAATGTTAACTCAGTCATCCGCTCGATGTTATAGATGCTTTACACCCCCGTGTTCAAAGGTTTCCGTCCGTATTTCAAACCGCTTTCCTCCTTCTGATAGAGAACACCTCAGATGCGTGTGCGGAAGTATGATCCAGAGGGTTGATGGCTGTGCAAGTTGGGTTGGGTTTGTTTAAATCTGAGGCATAACGTAAAGATAAAGATAATGATAATGTAAAGATAAAGTAATAAAATGTATTAACCTATCCAATACTGGTTCATGATGCTCTTTGTAAAGTCTCCCTTTCATTACTATTGTTTTAAGGAGATAACAAAATGTTCGTAGCGGAATATACAGGTATCTGTAAACCCAAGTGACCCAACTATTTCTATGTCACTATCCAGTCATGTAAGTAGAACATTTGTGCAGCTCAGTCAGTGGAATATAAGCTATTTCTACGCTGGAACAGATTTGTAGCTGATTACATTGTAGCATACAATATCACCATACCTCTTCCTAGGAAATATGCTAATTTTGTATGGCTGTTTTATGATGGCAGTGTGCAAGCAGGTGTATACGTGTGTATGCGTGCGTGTGTGTGCGTGCTTTCAGCATGTCCTTCCTTTTTCTCCAGGATTAACCAGGAAAGCATTTTCCAGAGAGCTTTATTTCTAAGCCTCACATGAACATCTGCAGCTTTCAAGGTGAAAATGATTCCTCACGGATGGTTTTAACGACAGCCAGGTAGGGCAAAGTGAAGAGGATACAGGCACACCATCTGACCACAGGCCAATTTCCTTCCTTACAAACCTTTTATATCACTTATGAGGATTTTAATTCCATCTGCTAAGCAATGCAGGTCCCCAAGGTGGAGGTCATGCCCATCCTCAGTTTCTGTCTCACTACACCATGCTCTGCAATTTCTGTGAGACTCGTTGGTGATGGAGCAAGGGACATTTGAGCTAGATGGTTCATTCTTTTATTTATTGTTTCAACAGAAAAAAAAACAACCCTTCCTGTTTTGAAAACCATTCACCCATTGCTGGATTATGATAGCTCTGTGATACTTAGACCCAAATATCCTCAACCCATCAACTCACATATTTTAGAACAGTCCCCGGTCCTTTCTACTGCGCCATTTTGGAATGATTTAAATTAGAGCATTTAAATATAATTCTTGGAAGGAAGACCATCTTTCCTTAACAAAGGAACGCTCATTGGCAGGCAGTGCAGATGGGCTGTGTTAATGTCAATTTCCTTACTTTTTACAAATGCCACCTGTGTTACCAGCATTGATTTGAAGGTGATGTAATTTTCTTGCAAATCCATTAGTTTTATAGGTTTTTGGCAAGCCCCACTGCTGTGTTGATTAGATATAGTAACTGTGTCTGTTTAAACAGGATTTTAAATGTCTGGCTCAAGTCTCTGTATTGGCTGGATAGCAAGACATACAGTGAGTGCTTTAACTTAAGGTTGTGCTAAGCAACGATTTGACATATAGCTTAGTGCTTGGCCATTTGTGATAATAAGCACTTTAATTGTGGAGTTAATTGTAGGTACCTGCAAGACATACCTTAAAGTGATCTTGACAAATAAAGGACGGACTATCCAACCTCTTATGATGGCTTTATTTTAACAATGTTTCTCAAAGTTCAGTCCTCAGACAAGCAATATCAGCATCAGCTGGGAACTTGTGAGAAATGCAAATTCTTGGCCCCATCCCAGGCCTGGTGCATCAGGAACTCTGGGAGCGGGGCCCAGGAATAATATGCTTGAACAAGCCCTCCTCGTGGTTCCTCCCAAGGTTTGAGAACTACTGCTGTAAAAGGACCTAGGACGCACTGGGATCACACTCGCTCTCTTTGGGCACCGAACGATTCAGTGTGAATTGCTTTTGTAATTACTCTTAAGGAACTAACTTCTATATCCAAATGGGTCATACCGGAAAACCATTTCATATTAACAAAATACAATCAGATCATCTCTTAATTTTTAAATATTTGCCTTTACTCTGATAGATGGTAGCTTATTATAAACATATCAGGATTGAGCTCTGGGGTGAGCAAAAGCAGCTAATCTTTATTTTCCTTATCTCTCCTTGTCTTCTCTTTTTCATTATCTAAAGAAGTGAACATCGCATGCTCCATTAAACAAGATGCAGTTTTTATTATCTTGTATCTCGTCCTGAACCCTTTCTGTAAATGCTACTTGATTACTCTTGCATGTTGAGATAGACATTTAGAATAATCAAAACATCAAGAAAGTGATGCTTGGTTAATCTATGGCAATGCAGTCTCCTCGACACAGACAAATGGGTTGGGACAGATGCAGGCCTAAGTTCTACCCGATGGGCTGAGATGACGCTTTACCGAGGGAATGAGGTAAGAGACTGGATGCTAACAAAGAAACAAACAAAATGGTAATAAATTGATTTCCCAGCAAAAGGAAGTTTAAATTCCCTGAGGAAAAAGTAGATAATTGATGATTTAGATGTCCAAAATGGATGACAGTTAAATTTTCAACGTGATTAGTTGTTCATGTGTGCATTACTTCATTCATCAAATATTAATTGAGAAGTTATCATATGTCCTATTGTTGCCTGCTTTTAGCTGAGCTGGAACTCTGTGTCCAGATTAGTGTGGCCTCAGGACAAGAGACATTTTGCGGGAGATTTGGAGGGCGGAAGTGAGACACAGTTCTCTCCGGCACCGCGTCACTTACCGCGTGGCTCTCCTTGTTGAAGGGGACAGTAGCCAGGGCCACACCACTTCCAGATCCTGTTAGATATGCTCCTCCAGTTTCTTAAATTCCTGTTCCACTTGTGGATCGACCACCATTTGAGAGCTTTCTGCTTCTCCTGCTGGTGCAACTACCCTCAAAGGAAACTGTCAGAGACCAGCATGAGTTCCAATCCATCCTTGTGGATCCCAGTTTGCTCTTAGAGTTCTCCATCCATCTGTGGTCCCTCCCCACTCCACCACACGTCTATCTCCCTTCAGAGTTGCCTGCCCTACTCATGGTGGGCCCTCCCTCAGTCTGGATGCGGGAGTAACAGCTTCTGACTCTCTTTAACTGTCTCTCATAATCTCATCAAGCCAAATCTCCACAATAAATCCATGGGTAGATATCATCCCTGGAGTTTCTGCCTTCATGACAAAACTGTGGCACAGAATTTGGCACTAGAAATGGCTCCAGGAGAGCTGAATCTGAAACAGATCGTTTCACCAAATTAGTCCGGAGTTTACTAGAATTGATCCTCTGTTTTGTTTAGATTTAAAGTACATCTATTTTTGGCAGTATTTCTGGTAGTAAATGGGGCAAAACATGAAGTGGTACAGCGTTTTGTTAAGTTATTTCCTGCAGTCAGGGACATTTGGAAGATGAGAATTCATTGATTAAGCATGTGTTGCAACTTTCCATAAACTATGGCTTCCGGGTTACAGAGATTTCCTTCTGGCTGTATTAATGGACATCTCTGCAGGGAAGCAGCAGCTGGATGCCACCTGTATTTTCATTGTGCCGCCCAAGCAGAGGAGCAGTCCTGTTGCGAGAAGCAACCTTCTCACGGCAAAAGGGATGGACCAGAGTGGTGGCAGAGCCTCTCCCCCGCATATGCCAGGCTCCAACACAGCACTGGGCCCACGAATTCCTGTTCATCAGGCAAACACGCCGCACAGCCAATCCCAAATGCTGTGGGACAGGACTGCATCATCCTCTCACAAAGAGTGAGGAAAGGTTCGCGGCCAGCAGCAATGCAACTGCCCACAGTAACTTGTTAGATGACTCAGAACAGGGTTATTATGCATCAGAGGCCTGCAAGATCAAGTGGCAAGCCATCTCAAAGCAGGGCCAAAATATAGTATAACGAAAATGAAGGGAAGACGTGAAATAAATACAAATAGGAGTTCCAGAAGGGGGAAAGTTATGGAAAAAAGCAAATAAAATAAACAAGAAATATAAAATGTCCTTGAAATAAAGAGTTCTGATTTTGCACCAGGCTATGTGGACGAGAAAAAGACACAGCTAGGAACATCCCAGTAAAATCTCTGACTCTAAGAAGAGGTTTTTTTAATGGCAATGATCCCAGCATAATTAATAAAATATCCCCCAAAGAAAAAAAAAATCAGGACATCAGCAGGCTTTTCAGACTAATACTGAAGATCAGAAGCACCAATATTAAATAAATACATAAATAAATAAGTAAAGTAGCAATCTAGAAAGAAGAGAAGAGGAAAATATGTTGTCTACAAATCCTATACCAGCCAAGGTCCCCATTTGTGGGGGGAAATATTTCCTGGAGGTTTTACAGGACTTTTGAAACAGACAACAAAATCCTGGTTTTGGCCTCTTTGTGGGGTAAGTGCAGCATAGTGGGAAAATTCATGACTATTTTAGTTTCAATAAACAGTATAAGTGTTGGATTATAAGAACAGTAACTATTTTGATTGGAAAATTTCAGTAGAATTTCCAAATTAACAAAGGAAGCATGGAAAGTATAGTTAATTGAACAGTTGAGCAAAGAACAAGAAAAGAAGGGGCGGGGGAAGAAAGCAATGTATAATAAAAGATAAAATATAAGAAAATGGAAAGAATAAAACCAAGTTTACTAGGTATTAAACTAAATATGAACAGTAAGAAACCCTGAATCTAAGAAAAATAAAAACTATATTGAAAGCAAGGAAAAGAATACTTCAAAAGAGTATCTATGTTAACATAGCTAAGAATACCTAGGTAATATTTCCCTGTTTTCTCAAGAAGGAAATGAATTGATTTAAATGCCTTTGAGATGAAAAAATAAGTAATTAAATATCCATTTTAAGGAATTAGAAAATAGAAATGCAAGAGGTAAAGGGGCGCCTGGGTGGCTCAGTTGGTTAAGCGTCTGGCTTCAGCTCAGGTCATAATCATGGTTCATGGGTTTGAGCCCCGCATCGGGCTCTATGCTGACAGCTCGCTGAGAGCCTGGAGCCTATTTTGGAATCTGTGACTCCCTCTGTCTCTGACCCTCCCCTGCTCATGCTGACTCCCTCTGTCTCTAAAAAAAAAAAAAAAAAAAGAGAGAGAGAGAGAGAGAGAGAGAAAGAAAGGAATAAATGCAAGAGGTAGGAATGAATAGAGAACAACTTAAGTTGATAAAATAGAAAGCAATCAAACACCTTTAAAGTATAGATCAATAAGTCAGTTATCCTGGGAGAAAAACCACTAAAATAGATAAGCTCCTGGAAGTCTGATTAACTGAAAGTGGATGCCCCAAGTAGATAAGATTAAGTATGAGAAGACACAAGACCAAATATGAAAAGGAAGGACAAAGTAAAAAGAGAATGCGATGCGAACATCACTGTTTGCCAAAGATGCCATTTACCAGAGAAGAGTCAAGAAAGGTGAAGCTTCTGTAATGAAAAATGGATCAGAGGAGCTTGCAGCCAAATATTCATTTACACACACCCACACGTACACAGCCACACACACCCACCCGCACATGCACACTCACACACACACACCTACATCTACATGCACACACACATGAAGGGAAAATAGCCTATCATATCATATATCTCATATCATCACTAACTGAAGTAAATATGATATTGATGTAGGAAAAGGCAAGTAGATTAGTGAAATAAGCAAAGAATGAGGATTTTAGTTTGTAGACCTTTAATACAGGGAAAAAACCAATAATTAAGTCAATGACAAAAAGATTTTTTTAAAACAACACAGGCACAACTGGCCAGCCATCTGGAGGGAAGTAAAAATGGAACCCGATCTTACACCATACATAAAAATATATTCCAGATGGACCAAAGCCTAGATTGAAAAACAAATGGACAAAGGAAAAATGGAAAACTCTATAACTCTATAAGAAGTTTAGAAAACTATACGTATCAAGACGTTAGTGGCTAGCTGACCTTCATGATCAGTTCAGGAAGACTGAAAGGTATTATAAATAAATATGGTTTATTTCATATAAACAAGAACTACATATGGAAAAATACATAATAAGGTGAAAGTATTTCTAATTTGATGACATGCAAAGAATTAATATGCAGGAGTTCTTAAAAATAGAAAAATAATTCAATAGAAAAATGGATAAAAACACAAATAATACACAGAAAACTAAAGCCTGATAGAAAATAAACACACTAAAATATTTTCATATTCTCTAGCAGTCTGATTCTGATAAATGAAAATATACAAGTTAAGGTGACAAAAAAAGTGATTACCGCAAGTGCACTAGATTGGCAGGAATTAGAAAGATCTCCAGGAATCCGATTAACAACAAAAGAGTGTGCCTATCCAAAGATGGAGGAAATGTGAAGCATGGCAGTCTTTTTAGAAGAAAAAACTGATGACATATGTTAAAATTAAAAATACAAAATGCCCTTTTAATCCAACAATTTCATTCCAGAGATCAACATAATAGAAATACAGGTACTAGCAGGTAGGAGTCTAAGTGTGAGTACCTATCGTGATATCACTTAGAGTGGCCCACACTAGAAATGTTGTAAATTCCCAAAATAGGGGAATGACACTGTTTCAGGTTAGCTGAAAGCTGAAAGCCTAATCTTGCCAAAAACCTTTCCGCTTTCCACTCTTGGGTATGATGTTAGCTGTGGGAGTTGTCATAAATGGCCTTTAGTACATTTAGGTAAACTTGTCTACTCAACATAGATTTGGAAATCCTAGCCAGAGCAAGTAGGCAAGAAAAAATATTAAAGGCCATCTAATTGGTAAGGAAGAAGTAAAATTGCATAAGTACTATTTGCAGATGAAAAGATATTATACATAGGAAAACCTAAAAATTCTACCAAAAATCTGTTAGAGATAATAAATGAATTTGATAATGTCATAGGACACAAAATCAATATACAAAAATTAGTAGTATTTCTATATACAAGTGATGAACTACAGGAGAAGTTAAGTAAACAATTTCATTTACAGCAGCTTCCAAAGGAATAGAATACTTAGGAATAAATTTAATTAATATGTGAAACATTTGTACCCTGAAAACTATAAAACACTGATGAAAGAAATGTAGGATTATACAAATAGATAGAAAGATGTCTCATGCTCATAAATTGGAAGAACTAATATTGTTAACATGTGCCAAATACTACCCAAAGCAATCTGAATATTCAGTGCAGTCCCTATCACAATTTCAATGGCAATTGTACAGAAATCTAAAGAACAATTCTGATATCTGTATGAAATCACAAAAGACTCTGAATAGTCAGGGCAACAAGAGAAAGAAGATTTCAAGCTGTATCACAAAGCTACTTTAATCATAACAATATTGTAAAGGCATGAAATGAGCATAAAATATAGATAAATGGAACAGAATCAAGAACTCAGAACTAAACCCATGCATATATGATCAATTAACAACCAAGCAGCCATAACAGATGCTGGGGAAGGAGCATTCTCTACAATACACGGTGTTGGGACAACACTGGACAGCTACATGTAAAAGAATGAAATTGGATCACTTTCTAACACCACACACACAAAAAAACTCAAAGTGGATTAAAGACTTGAATGTAAGATGTGGAAATATAAACTTCCCAGAGGAAAGCAGCAGGTAAGTTCCTTAACATCGGTCTTAATAATTTTTGGTGGGACTTTGA
Organism: Suricata suricatta; assembly: GCF_006229205.1. Taxonomy (NCBI): domain Eukaryota; kingdom Metazoa; phylum Chordata; class Mammalia; order Carnivora; family Herpestidae; genus Suricata; species Suricata suricatta. The sequence goes on along the minus strand of NC_043706.1, from coordinate 6,653,932 downwards.
TAGCAAAAGCAAAGCCAACAGAGGTAAAAATAAATAGGTGACACTACATCAAATTAAAAAGAGTCAGCACAACACAGGAAATGAGCAACAAAATTAAAAAGTAATCTGTACAATGGGAGACCATATTTGCAAACCACATATCTGATTAGGGGCTGACATCCAAAATATATTAGCAAGAAACCAAATGAACAAGTAAAAAATAGATAAGAGACCTGAATAGACATTTTTCAAGGAAAATATCCAAATGGCCAATAGGTGCATGAGAAGATGTTCAATGTCAATCATCATCAGGAAAAGGCAAATCAAAACCACAATTAGGTATCACCTCACATCTATTAGGGTGTCTGTTATCAAGAAGACAAGAGAGGGGTACCTGAGTGCTCAGTCAGTTGAGTGTGGGACCCTTGATTTTGGCTCAGGTCATGATTGCATGGTTCATGGGACTGAGCCCTGCGTTGGGATCTGTGCTGACAGCATGGAGCCTGCTTGGGATACTCTCTCCCTCTCTCTGGGCACACCCACCCCTCAATATAAATAAATAAACATTAAAAAAAGAAGACAAGAGGTAACAAACGGTGGTGCAGATGTAGAAAAAAGAAAGCGTTTGTCCACTGTATATAGGAATGTAAATTGATGGAGCCACTGTGGAGAACACTGTGGAGTTTCCTCAAGAAATTAAAAACAGAACTACCACGTGATCCAGTGATCTCACTTCTGGATCTATATCCATGGGAAAAAAATCCTTGTCTTGTGGAGATACCTGTACCCCCATATTCACTGCAGCATTATTCACAGTAGCTGAGGTATGAAAACAACCTAAGTGTTTATCAACAGATTAATGGATAAAGAAATGGGACATACATAATGGAATATTATTCAGCCTTAAAAAAGAAGGAAATTCTGTCATTTGTGACCCATGGATGAGCATTATGCTAGCTGAAATCAAGAGAAAGACAGATACTACATAGTATCACTAATATATGCAGAATTAAAAAACGTAAACATAGGAGATGATGGATTTGTTAATTCACCCAATGGGGGGATGCTTTCATAATGCTTATGCATATTAAGCCATCACCCTGTATACTTTGAATATCTTACAATTTTATTTGTTACTTATACTTCCATAAAGCTGAAAACATTAAAATTATAAATATCTATAATTGCAAAATAATGGAAGTGTGTCACCTCTTACTTCTCCACCTCCTGATTCTTATAGCATTGCTCATATTGCACAAATTTGATAATATTATACTATCACAATATGATATAAACTAAATGTTTATAGTTTATATAATAACATAGTATAAAGTATATTATAATAATATATTATTCATGTGGCAATACAAGCCAACCACAACATATAAATAGTCCGTGCATCAAAGACAAAAGTAATGAAAATTATAAAGCATTTATAAGTGAAAATGGACAAGTCTTCAATCTCCTTTCACTTTTCTGCCTCTTCCTTTTATGAGATGTTCATGTACGTAATACGTATGTAATAAACATTTTATAACATTAACATTCTCTTATAAGCACCTTATCCAGTTAGTTTTTCTTAATTCTCTGCTGGCAATGCATGATGCCGGTCCCTGGTTATGTACCCACAGTCACTCATTGTTTGTTTAGTGAAATTCCAACAGCAAACAGTGTCTTTCCACCTTTACTTCCACCAGGGCTCATGGTTACCATTTTTCCTGACTTTTTATATATTTAAAAATCTCTCCCTGTTGCCGTATCTAAAGGCGTTTTGGTTCCCACAATCTCTCTCCCAGGACTCTGTGTGTATTGATTGTTTTATTCACTTCTATCACTTAATATTCCCCCAGAGAAGAATGACGTCAAGCGTATTGATTCTCCTTGTTGATACCTTTTTGTTTTTTAATGCATAGGTCACCAAGAAAATATTTCTTTGCCTTAAAGTCCAATTACTTTAAGGACATGACTTAGTATTAATTGCCTTGTATCAATTTTTCTTAGTACATAGTATACTTTGTGTTGATGGTGTAAATTCAATTTGCAGATTCAGGTGTTATTTATTTTTGAAAACTTTACTGCTTCTATTATGGTAGGGACTATAATTCAGTTCCATTTTCTCATGTTTTTATTCTGAAAGAAGAATTAGGTATGTGCTAGATAACTTATAGCTATCATTTTCCACTTAAAAATTAATTTCGCTCAGTCTTCTATACTACTGATGCTGTTTTCTGTCACGTCTTTTGAATTTCTACTGCTACCAGTGGCTTTCATTTTTCCCTTTTTCTGTTGTTCCTTTTTTTTTATTAGTTTCAGGCTGAATAGTGCTTTAGAAACACCTTATTTAACCAGAAATACCAATTTATGATATTAATTTTTTTAATCTGCTACATAAAGAATCACATTAATTAGGGCATATAGAAATAAAAAGCCTGATGGGACACTATTATATCATTTAGGGGATAGATGATTGGTACTTAGAATCTAAATACCAGCTGTAAAAGATTATACCATTAGGATCACATTGAAATTCTCCACTCATGACATTTTTGCTTAAGATTATATATAACTAATCATGGAGGAAATCAATCAATGGCAAAATGCAGCAATAAATATTCCTAATCCAGTGCACGGTATCAGCTCTACATAGAATAGTGTCTTTTTAAAATATGAATTCTTTTCCATTTCTATTAGGTAGCTCTACAATAGTCTTTTCATCTTAGTAAAGTCTAGAGAATACAAAGCCAAGACCTTGACTTTCCTTTTTTAATTGTGAAAAGAAGAGGACTTGAATACCCAGCAATAAGTTCTCAGTAGGAACCTTCTACTGAAAATAGCCCAAAACACTGGAAAAATGCATGAAGAATGACCTTGTAAGTGTTAACGAGATCGCAAGTGATCAAGAAACACTCAAGCCCCGGAATGCACGCATGTGGGCCCCAAAGAGGTCAGCAGAGCTTTGAAACTGGCTTTACCCAAAGGGATTTGAGAAGCCAGGAGATCCTGTCCATCTGTTTTCAAGGCCTCCAGGCTCGGAGTACACGAGGAAAAGTCCATCGCCTGGAATAGGATCTCCTTTCATCAACCTGGGAGGCCAAAAGCCTGTGCCTTGAAAGAGCTATAACACTGGGAATAAACCAGTCCATGAAGATATCTACCCCACATGGATTGCAGGTGAAAATTGGCTGCCTTAACCTTGATGCTGAGCTTGGAACTGGGATAATCCCCGGAGACTTTGAACTCATAAATAGCAAGCTCTCATTCAGCTCTGCAGACCGATTCCTATCTTTGTGGTCTGAAAACCATAAATCAATGATTACACTTTAAAGTCATCCTGCATTTGTATTTATCCAGAGGCCTAGAAGAAACAAGCACAAAACCTGTCCAGAAAGCATCACTGTCTGCCGGACTTCAAATAAATCACACAAGTATAATTCTATGTGTACTGAACACAACAAATGATGTTAATAAATTCAGAAAAAAAGAAGGCACCATGAGGGAACACCAGCAGAGGAACAGACAGCAGAGGTAGATCTGCCAATGCTTCATTTACTAAGATTATCAAATAAAATATTATACAACCATGTATTTAAAAACATAAAATTTGAATATGTTGAGGAGAATAAAAATCTACAAAGAACAGATTGACAGATCTGAGGCAGAATCAAATAGCACTGCCAGAGATGAAAAGTAAAATGAGAGAAATTTTTAAAACAGGTAAATGTAGGGGCACCTGGGTGGCTTAGTCGAGTAAGCATCTGACTTCGGCTCAGGACATGATCTCACAGTTCCTGGGTTCGAGCCCCGCATTGGGCTCGGTGCTGATAGCTAGCTCAGGGCCTGGAGCCTGTCTTCGGATTCTGTGTCTCCCTCTCTTTCTGACCCTCCCCTGCTCATGCTGTCTCTCTCTCAAAAATAAATAATAAAAAGAATTTTTTTAGATAAAAAAGACAGGTAAATGTAGTGGTTGATAAGATACAGTTGAAAGAAAAATTAGTAGTCTGAAAGATTATGTAGAGGAATTATCTTGAGTATAATAGAGAGATAGAGAAATGGACAGACTGATAGAGATTCCTGGAAGGAGAGAAGACATAAAATGGGGGGAAATGTCATCATTTATAGAGATAGTGACTGAGAACCTTTCCGAATAGATGAATCCAATAGATTTTAACCCAAAATATGCAGATGTGGGAATCCCAATGTGTAGAGTGCAGTATGGAGTAGTGAAATCCAGACCTGTTCACATCAGAATGGCACTGCCATACACCACAGACACGACAGGTACAGTGAGAAGTCATTCTGATCACAGCTGCTACCACAGCTGTCATAGTTAACAGAGTAGGCTCCAACAGATTTCCAGAACTTTCTATCAACAGCAGCAGCCGCCACAGCAGCAAGATA
>NC_043706.1:6647488-6649455 GCF_006229205.1 Suricata suricatta | reverse complement strand
GTCTCCCTCTCTCTCTGCCTCTCCCCGACTCATGCTGTGTCTCTCCCGCAAAAATAAATAAAATAAAAACATTTAAAAATAGTTTCTTTGGCTATGGCAGCATTTCCTTCTTTGTTGCTTCTCCAACTCTTGCAATGTTGTCGGGACAGGTTTCTGTATTAACGGAAACCTTAATTTGAAACATTTAGAGTAGTTTCTCTTTCCTCAGACTGGACAAGGACTGAGAAAATAATTAACAGGTTTAATCTAATGCATGCAACAGTTAAAGAATACGTTTTTTTCCCAAGCACACAAGGGACATTTTATTCTTTACATTTTGTCTACCACGGTAGAAGATGGGATCTTATTTAAATCTTGCACTTTAATGGACGTTCAGTCTCTAGGTTTATAATGTGGTCTCAACCTACTTTTTTTCAGGCTGTACTTTTGATGGCAGTTTAATTTTCAGAGCCTTTGTGGTGTCATTTTGTTCCATTTCACTTTTTAGTGCTCCTTGGGCACCCATTTCAGTTGTCTGCTGATACTACATCAAGCGACAGAGGAGTTCCCAGGCCAGGCATCTCTTGATGGGGGAGAAGTTTGGTAAGACTCTCTCCCAACTCCTGATGCCAAGTGTTTCTGGGTAAGGAGGCCTATCTCAGTCCTTGGGGACAAAAGCTGTCCCGGACCAGGCCTTTGGCTTGACCACATCCCTCTTGTCTGCGCTGTTGACCTGTCCTGTTCTCTGGGTGAGGAGTTCTGCTTCTTGGTTTCTTGGACCACACTGCTTTCCGTAGCTGGCTTTCTCTTGCACCTGGGTACCTTTTGCTCGGCTAGGTAAGTCTCCTTCCCAGTGGGAGCTGCAGCGCCTCTCCCCACTACTAATTGTTGGTGGGGCTCTCAGCTAATCCCTCTTAGCGGTGGCGTCAGGATCTTCTAAGAGTGCCAGAAGGATGCCTGGTCAATCTGGAAGGAGAATAAACCTACCTGAGTCAGGGGTGGGAAGTGTTGGATCTGGGTGGCCGTCTGCTGGTTGGTGTTCCAAACCAGCTCGGTTTGGTCCACCCATGCTATTTTTAGGTTTTATAGTGACACTGAGTAAAGACAAGTGACAAGACAAGGACGCCTGGTTGTCATGTCCAGACTGGAAATATCCTTAGTATCTATCTGTTAAAGTGTATACGTAGGAGATGCCTGGGTGGCTCAGTGGGTTAAGCATCTGACTTTGGCTCAGGTCACGATCTCACGTTTCTTGAGTGTGAGTCCCTCATGGGCCCCTCAGCATAGAGCCTGCTTTCAGGCCCTCTGTCCCTCCACCTCTCAAAATAAAAAAATAAACATATAAAAAATAAAGAAAGAGTACACATATGATTCATATGTTGTTATTTAGATATTTTAAAAATAGTTTAGAATTTTATTTATTTTTTAGTATTTATTTTGAGAGAAGAATAGACAGACAGGACATGAGTGGGGAGGGGCAGAGAGAGACAGAGACACAGAATCTGAAGCAGGCTCTAGGCTCTGAGCTGTCAGCACAGAGCCTGAGGCTGGGCTCAAACTCATGAAACGTGCGATCATGACCTGAGCTGAAGTCAGAAGCTCAACCAACTGAGCCAAATAGGTGCCCCAAAATTTAGAATTGTGAGTATAAGATGCTTTCGAGGCTTAATATTTTTGATCTGTACGGTGCTCCCTTCAAACCTACTCTTGGATCACTGCCTATAGGAAACGAAAGGAAAAGTTTGCATATGAATAAAAGGATTTTTTTCTACCTGTATATTTTTCACTGTAAAACTTAGATTTGACAAACAGTGATCATTTACCATATAAGCCATTACTTCATCTACACTTTATATGTAGTACATATTATTTATTCTAATGGTTTATTGTATTCTGAATCTTATCATCTGTTTGGAAATACAGGCTGATGCTTGTTTGAGTACTATGCAGTAAATTGTAATATAATATTATTGCTTCTTTTTGCTGAG
>NC_043706.1:6645416-6647388 GCF_006229205.1 Suricata suricatta | reverse complement strand
CTCAGCAAAAAGAAGCAATAATATTATATTACAATTTACTGCATAGTACTCAAACAAGCATCAGCCTGTATTTCCAAACAGATGATAAGATTCAGAATACAATAAATCCATTAGAATAAATAATATGTACTACATATAAAGTGTAGATGAAGTAATGGCTTATATGGTAAATGATCACTGCTTGTCAAATCTAAGTTTTACAGTGAAAAATACACAGGAAGAAAAAAATCCTTTTATTCATATGCAAACTTTTCCTTTTGTTTCCTATAGGCAGTGATCCAAGAGTAGGTTTGAAGGGAGCACCGTACAGATCAAAAATATTAAGCCTCGAAAGCATCTTATACTCACAATTCTAAATTTTGGGGCACCTATTTGGCTCAGTTGGTTGAGCTTCTGACTTCAGCTCAGGTCATGATCGCACGTTTCATGAGTTTGAGCCCAGCCTCAGGCTCTGTGCTGACAGCTCAGAGCCTAGAGCCTGCTTCAGATTCTGTGTCTCTGTCTCTCTCTGCCCCTCCCCACTCATGTCCTGTCTGTCTATTCTTCTCTCAAAATAAATAAATACTAAAAAATAAATAAAATTCTAAACTATTTTTAAAATATCTAAATAACAACATATGAATCATATGTGTACTCTTTCTTTATTTTTTATATGTTTATTTTTTTATTTTGAGAGGTGGAGGGACAGAGGGCCTGAAAGCAGGCTCTATGCTGAGGGGCCCATGAGGGACTCACACTCAAGAAACGTGAGATCGTGACCTGAGCCAAAGTCAGATGCTTAACCCACTGAGCCACCCAGGCAACTCCTACGTATACACTTTAACAGATAGATACTAAGGATATTTCCAGTCTGGACATGACAACCAGGCGTCCTTGTCTTGTCACTTGTCTTTACTCAGTGTCACTATAAAACCTAAAAATAGCATGGGTGGACCAAACCGAGCTGGTTTGGAACACCAACCAGCAGACGGCCACCCAGATCCAACACTTCCCACCCCTGACTCAGGTAGGTTTATTTTCCTTCCAGATTGACCAGGCATCCTTCTGGCACTCTTAGAAGATCCTGACGCCACCGCTAAGAGGGATTAGCTGAGAGCCCCACCAACAATTAGTAGTGGGGAGAGGCGCTGCAGCTCCCACTGGGAAGGAGACTTACCTAGCCGAGCAAAAGGTACCCAGGTGCAAGAGAAAGCCAGCTACGGAAAGCAGTGTGGTCCAAGAAACCAAGAAGCAGAACTCCTCACCCAGAGAACAGGACAGGTCAACAGCGCAGACAAGAGGGATGTGGTCAAGCCAAAGGCCTGGTCCGGGACAGCTTTTGTCCCCAAGGACTGAGATAGGCCTCCTTACCCAGAAACACTTGGCATCAGGAGTTGGGAGAGAGTCTTACCAAACTTCTCCCCCATCAAGAGATGCCTGGCCTGGGAACTCCTTTGTCGCTTGATGTAGTATCAGCAGACAACTGAAATGGGTGCCCAAGGAGCACTAAAAAGTGAAATGGAACAAAATGACACCACAAAGGCTCTGAAAATTAAACTGCCATCAAAAGTACAGCCTGAAAAAAAGTAGGTTGAGACCACATTATAAACCTAGAGACTGAACGTCCATTAAAGTGCAAGATTTAAATAAGATCCCATCTTCTACCGTGGTAGACAAAATGTAAAGAATAAAATGTCCCTTGTGTGCTTGGGAAAAAAACGTATTCTTTAACTGTTGCATGCATTAGATTAAACCTGTTAATTATTTTCTCAGTCCTTGTCCAGTCTGAGGAAAGAGAAACTACTCTAAATGTTTCAAATTAAGGTTTCCATTAATACAGAAACCTGTCCCGACAACATTGCAAGAGTTGGAGAAGCAACAAAGAAGGAAATGCTGCCATAGCCAAAGAAACTATTTTTAAATGTTTTTATTTTATTTATTTTTGCGGGAGAGACACAGCATGAGTCGGGGAGAGGCAGAGAGAGAGGGAGAC
>NC_043706.1:6587761-6645316 GCF_006229205.1 Suricata suricatta | reverse complement strand
AATGGCAATATTAAATTAATGATGCAAAGAAAGAAAACAAGTTAATGTGTTTACCTAATTTCTTTTTCTCATTCTATTTTTCATAAATTCAAAACTAGAATTTCTATGCTTTTTAGTAGAAAGTAAGAAAAATATTGAAAATGGAAAATCCTGCCAAAACAAGAAATCTTTCTCTCTTTTTCTGAGTTTATTTTATTTTTAAAATTCTATTGAAATCAAAAAGACACACTCAAAATTGAAAATAGATAGTTTGTGGAGGAAGGTGAGTATCCCGTAAAATTTAAAGAATATTTTGCCTCCCAATCTTGCTATGTTCAAGTAGACATTAGAAATGAGCTTTCCCAGCTCACACGGAGTACTATTACTTTGAGCCTGATATAAATATTGCCAGGAAAATAAGATTCGTTGCAGTTCTATAAACATTCAAGAGAGTAACGGTTTTGTCACTGTATTCATAGAATTTACTTGTAGCTTTAATCTGGAATGTTTTTACCAAGTATAAATTCTTTTTAAGTACTTTATGAAAAGCAATTTCTTTCTGAGATGGGACATTGATGGCAATTTACTTTTTTATATCCTTTCAAGGTCTAGATGATGTCGTACCTGTGTGAAAAGAGTCCCATTCTGTCATCTCATAAACAGCCTTCCATCTGATGTCTGAACTCTGGCTTATTCAAGAGCGTTTGTACACACTTCACCACGCGACTATCTAAGTAAAACTGGAAGAACACTCCACTTGGAAAACAAACGTTAAAAACCATCCAACATTCTTTAGCTTTTATATCTATAAATGTCATCATTTCAAAGAAGAAAATCTTTGCAAAAATATTTTAATAAAAAATATACTTGATATGTTTTTTTTTTCAAATTCTTCCTTTAAATATTGGAAGTAACTACTTTCCAAACACACTCAAATAAATAAAGCCTTCACCAGATGTGTTGTATCTTCTTGGGTTGATGATATCCAGCCAAATCTTATGTAGCACTCACCTTTCTTCTGAAAATGCTTGCCTAACAATGCTTTTCTAGTAAATGTTTCCTTAACCATTTTTAAGGTTTAGGGTATTTTGTTTCCTTCTTTTTTGTAACTTAGCATTAAACTGTTAATGCCCTGGAGCCAATAATGCCTTTCCATTCCTGGCCCTTTGGCTATTTCTTGCCCTAAAATTTGGCCATTACCTTAATTTGCAAAAGTATTTCTAGCTTGGGTGTAAATTAAGATCACTCAAGGAAAGGATACAATGAGACCCCTGGGTGGCTCAGCTCAGTCAGTTGAGCGCCCCACTTCGGCTCAGGTCATGATCTCCAGGTTTGTGGGTTCGAGCCCTGCATCAGGCTCTGTGCTGACAGCTCAGAGCTTGGAGCCTGTCTTCAGATACTGTGTCTCCCTCTCTCTCTGACCCTCCCCTGTTCATGCTCTCTCTCAAAAATAAATAAAACATAAAAAAAAAAGTTTTTTAAAAGGAGAGGATACAACCATTTACTGAATTCTGAATTGTAATCTGAAGTCAAATATTATCATTGATAACCAAGAAAGTGGCTTATTTTTTGAGGATGGCACCCTCTTCTTTCATGAAGGGTGTACATAAATCTACCTATCTATCTATAAATACATATAACTATATCTACTTATATTTATATAGTCCTATATTTGAATATAGATATTTATATAAATATAGAGATAGATAAATACATATTTATATAAATATAGATATTTAGATACTTTTATATATTTATATAAATATAGAGATATATGGAGATATTTAATATAAAAATAGATACAGTTATAGATAGATGACAGATAGATATAGTAGATATATATCCTTCATGGAAGAAGTAGCGGTCCTATCCTCAGGAGATATGTCAATTTCTTGGTTGTGATAATATTTGACTTTAGATTACAATTCAGAATTCAGTAAATGATTGTATCTTCTTGAGTGATATATACATATATAATGTAAGTGATATATATTACATATCACAATATATAATATGCAATACATTATAAGTGATGTATATATTTACATATAAATATAGGAAGAGTTATATATATATATATAAAGTACTATATATTTATATAGTTTAAAACACAACTTATTCCCAATTCTTATTGTTTATGCTAAATTAGAACTTCCCAACACAATCACTGAACTCATAACTAGTCTGGTTTTTGTTGAAAGGAATGTTTTTTGGGTAACACTTTGCTACTCCCAAATAGCACTTAAAGAGGTTTGGCGTTGATGAAGGGAGTAACTTTATGAAATCAACAAAATACAGTGTGCTACCTCCCATTCATAGATAGGAAAATACTGTTGTTTTGTGATCTAATTACATATTTTCTCCTCACATATTAAAATCAAAGATGCAATTCTTTATTGCCATAAAAAGCTTTCCCCACATGTTGTTCTGCATGACTATCAATTATTTTTCTGATTCTTTCTGAAAACTAGTTGGTTTTGGTGGAAATTTTTGGTTCATAGTGAATCAAATATTCTCTGAAGACACCTCTTGACCTCAACAGACATCTAGCTGGCGTCTAATATGTGCCAAGTCATGGCTCCTAGAGCCCTCCCCTATCACATCCAGTCACAAGACAACACAATAATCAACCAGAGTTTGAACTGATAAAAATAAACCCAACTCCATTCCTATTCTCTAATGCATATGCCTATGCTCCCTCTCCTATAACTAACAACACCCCAAACAGCATATCCATCTGGTATTTGGCATAAACACAACATTGACTGTATTTTATTTTAATCACAAACAAATGATGCCTCTCTCCAACTTTTTAAAAATTTTTGATAGGCATTTGTTTTGGAGGCAAAAACAACATAAGTCATTTCTAGGCGAAAAACTGAACCGTTTGGTGATGATTATGGATCAATCATGACTAATATAGAACAACACATACAAATCAAGTATTTGTTTCCCACTAAATGACATGAATATACATCTCCATTCCCCCCATGAGCTTTATTCTCAATTGTCTTATTTATTATCATTAAAAAGATGTACAGTAAAGGTGCCCTATGGAATAGTATAAATTTAATGTACTAGGCACAGTCTAACAATCGTCTGCCAGGTTTCCCTCATTAAACAAATACTGCTGACGTGTTTATGTATGTTCTAATTAAAAGCCATTATTAATGGGTTGGAACTTGCTCTTAAAATGTCTCTGGCATCCATATCAGGAGTCTGATCTTATTTTAACCCAAAGACATATTTTCTACATTATTTTCCATTTAATTAAAGAGGTGTTGTTCCTATTCCCTCTCCAGTTCAGTGATATTTTAACTCTTGAAGATTTAAGTAAAATTGTTCAGTTGTTGAGTTGAAAGTGTTGTGTTGATAAGGCTCGTCAAGCATTTTCATAGTTTAAGTTCAGTAAAGTCGTGGAACTCTCCACAGAGACATTTGAGAGTAGAGATTGTTCTTATTATTTTCATAGGGTCTAACTCAGTGCCTTGCACATAGTCAGCACCTTACAAATGATCGTTGGATTGATGAGTGATGATTAGAGTCACGAAGAATATCAAGCCTCTCCGATCCTTTGAACCGAATCCTGCCTCCTGTTAGATTACCAGAAATGGTGTTTTTTTTTAATTCCCCTTCTTGAAAATGCAACTATACTCACCCAGATGGTTGCATTCATGCAGATAAATTCCTAACCTACTGGTTCCTCATATCCATTTTTAATTACCAATTGAGAATATTTAATTTTCAACGAAACCTCTGTGAAGCTCAAAGCACGCCTTTCTTATCACTGAGAAACTGCAGTGGTGGTAAGACGACCACATCCATCACATTGGGAATTAGTGCCTTCACGAGAGGTGTTATTTAAATGAACAAAATCATTCTATCTTGCAGTATTGAAGAGTGTCCGCTCCAGAATCAATGGTAATTTATTTTCATAAATGTGTGCTTCTCATGAAATGCTGTGTTTCACGTGGGTAGACCGGGAAAGCTATGTCCCCACAGTTGACCTCCATTGTCTTTGCTTCAGGAGTTGGCCAACTGAGTCACTGCATTGGTTCTAAAGACTGAAAAAGGCAGGATGTGCTGGGCTGTTTTGCCTCCCAGTCCTTGGTCTCTCCAACACCCATGATAGCGAACTCTCCATGATGTGCTAGATGGCATGGGCTGGATTATTCGTATTAGGAGGAATCTGCTGGTTGCCCTCACAGGTGGCCAAAGAATGGTCAGCAAGCAGTGGGTTGATTCTTAAAAGATTTTAGCAAAGTGAATAGTCACCATGACTTAAGTATCAGAATAACCCAAGCTGGCACCCGGGTGGCTCAGTCGGTGAAGCGTCTGACTCAGTTTTGGCTCAGATTATAACCTCATGATTTGTGAGTCTGAGCCCCATCTCTGGCTCCACGCTGACAGTGCAGAGCCACTTTGGATTCTCTCTCTCCCTCTCTCCTCACCCCTCACTCACCCTCTCTGTCTCTCTCTCAAAAGTAAATAAACTTTTAAAACTTCCTGTCACATTTATGTCCACACTGTACTGCTCGAACACATGGCATCCCAGCAGAAACCAGGAATTTCGCATTGAATGGAATTAAACTTTTTAAAACATTAGGATTATCACAACCTTTATTCCCTTCCACTTTTTCAGATCCTTAAAAACTATTAGGGGAGATAGTTTCAGCTCATTTGTGGTCTATCACCATGAGGTCAGGAGATGTCTGACTTTAACGATTAGGGGATTTCTGTTGAAAGAAATTTAATTGCACAAATTAGGCTTCTATCTTCAAAGAATATACAAGGAAAGAGGCCTCAATACCATACTGCAAGGCCACGGTGGAGTGTTTCATGAAAATTATTATTTTTGCTTTATTTGACAGAATTGAATTTTTCCACACTAGTGGGCTTTTTAAAAGTCTTTTTAGTGTTTATTTGTTTTTGAGAGAATGACAGAGACAGAGCATGAGCCAGGGAGGAACAGGGAGAGTGAGGACAGAACTTGAAGCAGGCCCCAGGCTCAGCGCTGTCAGCACAGAGCCCAAAGCGGGGCTCGAACTCACAAACTGTGAGATCATGACCTGAGCTGGAGTCAGACACTCAACCGACTGAGCCACCCAGGTGCCCCTTCACAGTAGTGTTTTTTGAGGTATAAATTACATACAATAAAATTCACCCCCTTTTAAGGTGTTCATGGCTATGAATCCTGACAAACTCACTGAGGCATGTCACTGCCATCATAGTGAAAACAGACTGTTTCCATCGTATCAGAAAGGTCTGCCTGCCACCTTTGCCATCTCCCCACCTCCAAGACCTTGGCAACCAGGGGTCCACTTTCTGTCTCTCTAGCTTGGCTGTCCCCAAGATAGCAAACACATGGATTTATATAGTCTCTGGTTTTGGGGACTGGTTTCTTTCACAAAGCCTAATGCATCTAATGTCCATCCATCTTATTGCTGCATGAAACGTTCGCTTTCTTGCTGAGTCTGTCCCACTGCGTGATGGCAACATTAATTGTAGATCTATTCCATAGTTGACAGACACTTGAGTTCTTTCCAATTTTTGATGGTTGTAAGTAAAACTGCTATGAACACATGAAAACAGGTTTCTGTATGGATATTTATTTTTTCGTTTCTTTTGGGTAAGTGGGATTTCTGGGTTGTAGAACAAGCATATGGCAATCTGGTAAAAAATTGCTGAACTATGGGCGCCTGGGTGGCTCAGTCGGTTGAGGGTCCACTTCGGCTCAGGTCATGATCTCACGGTTCGTGGGTTGGAGTCCCACTTCAGACTCTGTGCTGACAGCTCGGACGGAACCTGGAGGCTGCTCAGATTCTGTGTCTCCCTTTCTCCACCCCTCCTCTACTCACACTGTCTGTCTCTTTCTCAAAAATAAATAAAGATTAAATTTTTTAAAAATTTGCCAAGCTGTTTTTAAAACTGGTTTTACCATTTTTTCATCACCACAGAAATTTACGAAGTTACTGGTGCCCCATATTGGTTGCAATACATGATATCATTGTGTTTGTTTTTACCACTCTTATAGGCTAAATGATATCTCATTGAAGTTTTAATTTGCATTATGCTAATCACTAAGGAAGTTTAGCATATTTTGACATGTTATTTGCCATAGCACCCCTGATGAAGTGTGTGTTCAAGTCATTCAAACACAGATTTTATTTATTGAAATAACAACTCCTTAATTATTAAGTTTTTTATATGTTCTGGAAACCAGGTAGTTACCATATAATTATTTCTGAATATTTTCTACCAGTTTGTGGTTTCTTTTCATTCCTTATAGTTTTTCCCAAGGAGCAGGACTTAATTTTGATCAAGTCAACTTTAGCACTCTCCTCTTTTAGGATTCATGTGTTTTACCTGCTGAGAGACCTTCAACCGTTGCCTAACTCAAGATCTCAAAGTTAATATTTAATGCCTTGAGGTGGATTTATAAGGCTTTCTGATCCTGTATGTACAGCAGGCATGAAAGAGGTGGCCTCCCAAACTTGGCTCGTGTCACCTGTTAGACCCAGAGGGACCCTGGTGGCACTGACCAGTCCACCAAGTCTAACTGCCTCGGGGTAAACAGATGAGTAGATACAGTGTCCAAAATGGCAGAGCAAGTTCAAATGTGATCCAAGTAATGGTTAAGGACAAGGAGTTGGACGGAAGGAGGGGCTGTGAAGATCAACGCCAATGTACTGGAACACCATTACTCAGAAAATCTGGCCCCTGGTGTCAGAAATACAGCTAACATGATGATCCTCTCGTTCATGACATGACGATATTCATTTCTGAAGGAGACGATGCGGACACACAGCTTCCCGGCTCTCTCTCCCAGGGAAGCCTGATTCCAGGAGTGCTGAGGTGCAGCATGAAAGCCTGGGATTTGTTCTTGATTCAGGATCACAAGGTCTTAAAGCACTAGTTTTCAAAGTGTGATTCCAGGACCATCTGGATCAGAACCACCTGGGAGGTCATTTACTATGCAGGTTCCTGGGCTCTGCCTCAGACTTGTTGAATCTGAACTGTTTGGAAGATGGCGAGGAAGACTGTGGAATTTATATAAGCTTTCCAGGGGGCTGCTAAATACTCCTGACTTAAGGTATAACAAACATTAACCATCAAAGGATTGGGCTAGAGGGGGAAAGAAAAGAGGCAGCAGTGTGGTTTTTATTCTGTCCCTGCCTGCGGACACATTGCTGCAGATGCCAGAGCCCTGTCTGACTTTAGAAACAGAATCAATCAGTAATATGTCTGCAGAGGCAGAAAATGGAGAGAACTCCTATTTTGAACTAACGTATCAATTGGCAATATATTACATAATATAGAACATATTACCTAGATAGGCAGAGATTGATAGATGGATAGTATCAGCAGAGTAACTTGCGCAAAAGAGATGAGGTAATTACAGAAACCATATAAATACACTAATCAGAACAATATTTAACTGGAAAATTGAGTTTGTTTTGAATAAAATATTTTACCTCATCATTTTAAGCAACAGCATTGGGGAGCCTGGGTGGCTTAGTGGGTTAAGCGTCTGATCCTTGATTTCAGCTCAGGTCATGATCTCACGTTTGTGGGATCAAGCCCCACACTGGGCACTGTGCTGACAGCACGGATCCTGCTTAGGATTCTCTCTCTCCCTCTTCTCTGTTCCTCCCCTGCTCACATGCATGTTTTTTCTCTCTCTCTCTCAAAATAAATATTTTAAAAATAAAGTGGTAGCATCATCTCTAATGATGCATCAAACGTTTATGTAGTATTTAAATTAGCTTTAATATATAATTGCAATAGCATGAAAATAATAAGGTATCCCAGTAACCGAAACCTGACAAACTCTTTCATGTAGATGGTCATATGCACTAATTCTTAGAACCCCCAAAGGCTGTTTCTTCATGTTTATCTTACTTTGGGTGTGACGCATTGCTTATTATCACGTCTGTTTCTAATTTCCTGGTTTTACACACTTAACATGCACCTCTATAATGCAAGGGAAAATCTAGTCTATGAATACAAATAAAAATCTGAATAGAAATACCCTTTTTGAAATAAAACAGCAAGCGATCTTAAATCTGAGACACCAAGCCTCACCTGAATATATCAATTACAGGCCATGATTGTTTCAATAGAAAACTAAAAAGAACCACAGGCGATTTTTTTAAAGGCACAGAGCCCTGAGCTCTGGAAGGCTCTGACTTCCGCGCGAGCTGTATCTATTTCACCCGTGAAAAACAGACCTTTGCCCTCGTGGGCTGTTCTGTCTCTCGGTTCTACCCCAGTAACTCACCAGAAATGAAAAACAGACGTTGGGTTCTGTTACAGCATTATTTACAAAGAATAAATCATGTTCCTGCCTGCAAGAGAATTTGGTTTGGTTTGGTTTCTGTCGCAGGCATAAATTAACAAGGTGTCACATGAACATCGTGACCCCACTTTAATGTCAAGCAAAGCACACCAAATTCAGGGCCTCTTTCTGCAGCTCAGCGACACTCTTAACGTGGAGAATTTCCCCAGCTCAGCTGGTTTGGGGCGCAGCGAATCTGTGTCCTGACCGTGGTCTGCTGGGAGCGTTTGTACACTCGGCGACTCGCGGCTTGATGTCACGGTGCTCACAGGCTGCTGAGCCCGTGGGCCGCCTCCCTTCCTCAGCCCCAGCCCGGGCGACGCACCATGAAGACAGCGCCCTTCCAGCCAGCCGTGGGTTTGCTGCACACAGCACTACCCTGATTTGGAACGAGCTCAACTCCGCACCTCCCCTGGGTGCATAGAGCAGCAGAATGGAAGAGTGAAAACTGCCAAAATGCTAATCACAGGAAAAAAAGAAAAAGTAAGTAACAAGATCCAGATGGGGCAAAATGGACATATTTCATTTATCCTGGGAAACTCTACAGTGTATCATTTGTGATGCATAATCCACCCAGCCTTGGCCCTGTATAAACAAACACGACAGAGGCATATGCCACAAGATTATAAACAGTCGGCCACGAATGTGACGGGCCCCACACTCAGCGTTGCATACGGGGCTGTGGTTTATTCATGGGCGCTGAGGCCGCAGGCTCTTCTTCTGGCTGCTAATCAACTGTAATCTCAGCTCTCCCAACGGGGCGCAGTCCCAGCGGATCCATTCACCCTAATGAAATTCAGAGGCTTTTCACACCAAGGAATCTAAAGACCACTTTGATGCAGCTCACGCTTTCGCTGGCGAGTCAAGTTCATGGGGCAGGGTTTCGAAAGAGCCAGAAAAGCTGCTCAGTCTTCAGTGGGAAGAAACGGGCTTAAAAAAGCAAAGATTCCTAGGGTTTTGCAGACAATTCTCAAGCTCAGGAGATTTGGACGAGGGCTTCACGTCCACCAATGACTGCGTTCTTCAGGTTCCAGGACACGCATTGGGACAAACACCGACTGGATAAGTCATTAGGTACGTGCATTTATGAGTATCAGAAGTGTTTCTGAGAGTAGTCTTTCAGCTCTGCTCAGGAAGGAAATCGTCCCCCTCCTCAGGGGCCATGTGTGATGGAGTATGACCAGCCACTTAGGCCGGAACAGCGCAGCAATGTCTTGCATTATAGTCATTCAAAACACACGAGGCACAAACAGGGATTGAATATAAGCAGTGTCTTTCACTGTATGTCCCTCATGTCACCTCTGCACCCCTGACCTGTGGTTGCCACTTGGGTAGAATGTGCTCTGAGTGGTTCCAGAAGCAGTGCAGTGGGAGCTTAAGGGAGCCCGACTCAGGGACAGTTAGCTCGACATCTGACTTCATGCAAGTTACCTCAGTGCTGCCTTCCAGATCATTCTTTCTGAGACTCAAGCTCTATGTGATACTTTCTGCAAGTTGAGGCATAAAGTGAGGAAATAAATAAGAGGAATTTGGAAACCCCCAGGGTTAGATCTTCGAGTCTGTGGTCCTTGGTGGCAAAGCACACAGAAGGCAGGAAGGGTCTGGAGGAGGGTTCCTACTCTGTCTGCTCCTCCGTGAGGAAAGTCCACATACATAGATGAGATGGAATGAATGAAATGTCTAGATCTTACATAATTTTTGTGTCAGTCAAGGTTTTGCCTCTTTAATAAATTATGATTTAGTGTTTTAATAAAAAATGGCTCCTTTTTATACAATGTACCTCTAATGTACTTGGCTTGTAATTTGCTGTGGACCGACAGAACATGCTGCTCACATAATTGTCTTCTGTTCCATCCACTCTTCAGTCTTCAAGTCCAATATACATTCCAGAGTAGTGATTATGGGAAGGCAGGACACCATGGATGCCTTGTCCACATCCATAATATGGGACTGTCTGAAGCCCAGGAAATACAGCATAAATTTCACACTGCACCGTGATATGCCCCTTTGACTTTCCTCTGGTTGAAACTTCTTTTTCTTTTGAAAATGTTGTCTAATTTGTTACCATGGCTGGCACATTGTAGGAAAATCTATACCTTAATAAATCTTGGTATCCTTGTCCAAATCTGCAATGGACTGAATGTTTGTGTCTTCCCCTCCCCAAAGTCATATGTTGAAATCTTAATCCTAATATGATGGTATTCAGAAGTAGGACATTTGTGAGGGGATTATGTCAGGAGCATGGATCATTAAATAAAAAGGAGTACTTGGGGCACCTGGGTGGCTCAGTTGGTTAAGCAGCCCGTTCTTGGTTTTAGCTCATGTCTTGATCTCACAGTTTCATGAGTTCTAGCCCCACATCAGGCTCTGTGCTCACAGCATGGAGCCTGCTTGGGATTCTCTCTCTTCCTTTCACTGCCCCTCCCTCACTTGTGCTGTCTTCTTGGTATCTCTAAAAATAAATAAATTAACTTAAAAAAAAAGATTAATTCCCTTAAAAGGAAAGTCCCGAGAGCCCATGAGCTCTCTTCCCACCATGTGAGGACACAAAGAGAAGACGGCATCCATGCCTCAGGAGAGAACTCTCACCAGAATCCGAGCTTGCTGTCCTCTTGGTCTTGGCCTTCCAGTGCCCAGAACTGTGAGGATTAGTGCTTTGATGCTCATAAGCCGCCCAGTCTCTGAAGCTTTGTTATGGCAGCCCGAGCTGCCCAAGACAAGACAAATGTTTGCAAAGGAAGCATGAGTTGTTGTCATTCTCTAACATCTTTCAATCAAACGCCCCAAAGGCATAAGAAATAATCCGTTTAGTTTTTCCTATGTCACCCGAATTCCCACTTTGTGCTCTTTCCTCTTGTCTGTAGAAAACAAACTGCAGTAAAATTAGTTGTCCTACCTCGATTTCCTCTCCATGGCATCTATCCAGGAAATTCCATGGTGCCATGTTTGGGAGTGGGGAGCATTTGAGTCTTGGTCATTATTACTGTAGACTGACGTCTGTTGAGTCACATTCCATTTCACCTGCTCTGTGGACTTCAACCTATGCAGGGCACTGTGGGGCTGTCCCATGCCCTGGCCCACAAGAGATTCCCTGTTCCGGATCTCCACCACCTGCTACCATCCACCTAGCAGGCACTGGAAATATTGAGATGCTTTTATTTACTGGACTAGAATGTGGGAAACTCTATGAACATTCTCAGGCCATGAAAGACCCTGTAATATTCACTGATCTTCTAGGGTGCACAAGAAGGTGTTCCCATGATGTGCAGAACTTGCCAGTTTCCCAGAATGCTCTCTGTGGCTGAGATACACTTCTTTTGTGATCTTAGATATCCTGACCAATCCAAGAATTCTAATATTCTTCCCCCAAATGAGGTCTTCAAGACAAAATGATAAGGTTTACAAGCCTCACAAATTTTTCTCTATGTCTTTCTTTTTTTCCTCCTGCTTATTCATCTTTTCTCCCCATGTGATAAATTTTATCTAGACCTAGGGGTTAAAAACAATGCTCTGGTTTTGTATTCTTGTTGTCTTTCAGATTTATTTTCTTCTTGCGTCTTGCCTTTTTATTTGAAAGTCAAAAGCCAAGATTTTTATTCTTCCTTAGTTGCAGTCTTCAGCAGACACTTCTCATAAGGCAAGGAAGGCTGGCAGAATACTGTATTCTAGTTCGGTTGGGGTTAGGGGAGGGGTGAGGGTGGGGAGGAATAAAGGTACAGAAAGAGTGGGAAAGTCATGTTGGCTAGTAAATAAAAACAGATTCTCACCAAAATTACTTGTGATCTTATCTAAACAAATTTTTAGGTTTAATCACAGACTAGTACAAAGGATGGTAGAGTGGGTGGGATGGGGTCAATGAGTGAGTGAACCAAATTAATGAATTTGATTTTAAAAATGTGCTTTGAATCTAGGCTTTTGTTCAGTTTCCATAAACCAATTATATTTAATTTCACAAAGGCATAGACCACATGGAGCACTGAACAGAACAGATAATAAGGATAAGGAAA
The DNA here is from genome assembly GCF_006229205.1 of Suricata suricatta. Taxonomy (NCBI): domain Eukaryota; kingdom Metazoa; phylum Chordata; class Mammalia; order Carnivora; family Herpestidae; genus Suricata; species Suricata suricatta. Next base: position 6,632,992 of record NC_043706.1, on the reverse strand, counting down.
AGTGCAGATCTCTTTTGTTTTGAAATTTAGAGGTTTAAAAGTCTATAAATAACACTTGATGACCAGCCATGCATGACCTTAATTCTGAGCACTTGTCCTGGACTGTGGTGTCCTAATTCATTTTGGTACAAGGCATAACCATTTCTTTTTCTTTTCTTTAGAAACAGCCCTCCTCTTTGTATAACATTTTTTTTTGATCTGATAATTAGGGTCATTAATTGCCTTTTACCCTGGTTGTTATTTAAATCTAAGCCCCATAGGTCTTGGAAGCAGAGAGCTCCATTTCCTCCATGATGAAGCTGCTGGGGCGCAGGCACACGGGTTGGTAAGACATTCGGTAGTACAGAAGGTACAGTGCCTGCTGTGGGAGGGAGAACAGAAGTTGAGATCTGGGGCTGAGTTTACCCAAAGCTCAGAGGGTAAGAAATAGAAGCAATTATATCAAGAAACAAAGTCTCTGATCCATCATCTTTTTTAGCACATTAGAACTGGTAAGGGGAATTCTAGGACTGACTATAATTTCAAGTTTTGCTCTTCAACTTTTAGATAGCTAATATCTGGCAGTTTATTGATATGTTCCGGTTAAAATGAAGGAAGGAAGGAATGCAAGAATAAAGGAGTAAACAAACAAATAAATAAATACATAAATACATACTATGTCTTGCTTAGAGGTAAAGTGGAGGGGGATATGCTGAGTACTAAGTCTATAAAGGACATTTACATTCATCCTGTCTGTAAATATTTGTTGACTTCAATATGGGTCACACATTTTATTTTGTGTATTTCGTGTAATGTGGTATGTAGAAATGTAGTTCCTGCCTTCACTGCATTCATAATCACATGGTAGAAAGTTCAATCAAATCATATGACAAATATAAGTAAAATTGTAATTGTGCAAAGTGTGATAATGGAGAATTCTCCAGCTACAAGCTCTGCAACAGTCTCTTCCAGGAGTGGAGTTGGTGGAGAACGCTACCCAAGTCTAGAGGTGAACTCCGACTCGGTCCAAATACAGGCATGCAATGATGCTGCAGCATCATCATCGTCACATAATTTGTTTTACTTTCAACAGCAATACTAGCTTTAAAATGTTACAGTAGTTAAGTGTTGGTAAATAGTTGATAATCCACGCCTCTTAGTGACCACCTTCCCTGACTATTCTGCTCACTCCTCAGGAACATCTTGGATCATCCCAACCCAGAGCACAACCCAGTCCAACAACTAATGGGTTGACACTTAACAGATTAGTGTCTCTTGCATGCTTTTCTAGTAACTGGCATGTGTTTTGATTGACTGATTCCCATGTGTTGCATGTTAAATATTTTTTAAAGATTATTTATTTATATTTGAGAAAGAGAGAGAGTCCCAAGTAGGCTTTGCGTTGCCAGCACAGAGCCCAATGTGGGGCTCAAACCTAAGAACTGTGAGATCATGACCTGAGTGTTGGATGCTTAATTCACTGAGCTACCCAGGTGCCCCACTTTTTTACATATTTTTAATGTCACCTTTGGCCATATAGAAAAGTTTAAGATAAATTTTTATGAAAGGCTATTGTAGCTTCTCAGAAAAAACCTAAAGTTTCTAAGCAGAGAAGTTATAATTGGGAGTTAACTTGGAAACTCGGTGTGGTGGGGAGAATGCAGAGCAAGAAGAGGTACCCACAGGCCTTGGCATGTGAAGGATTGTACTCCATCTGTAAAATGAAAAGGTCAGTGTGGTTAAAGCACAAGAGGAATATGCAAAGGGTAAAATGTGGCTTGGGAGCAAATAAGAGTTAGATAACTGAAAATTTTAGAGGTCATGCAAAACTTTTGTGCCTTAGAAAATGAAATGGCAACAATGCTGGTTAGTTTTATGTGTCGACTTAACTGGGTCACCAGGTGATCAGGTATCTAGTCAAATGTTTTTCTGGGTGTGCCTATAAAGGTGTTTTTGGGTGATATTAACATTTGAAATGGTGAACTGAGAAAAAGTGAAATTTCCATCCCTTCAATCAGTTGAAGACCAAAATAAAATAAAAGGTTGACCTTCCCCAGAGCAAGAGGAAACTCCGCCTGGCTGCTTTGAGCTAGGCCCTTGATTTTTTCCTCCTAACTTCAGACTTTAATTGAAGAGTTGGCTCTTCTGGGGTCTTGAGCCTGCTGGCTTTTGGATCTGAACTTACATCATCAGGTTTTCTGGATCCCAGACCTTTGGACTCAAACTGGAACTCACACTGTCAGCTCTACTGTGTCTCTGGCTCACTGACTGCAGATCTTGGAATTTCTCAGCCTCCATAATTGCATGAGCTAATTCTTAGAATAGATTCATATATATCTCCATATCCTATTGCTTCTGTTTCTCTGGAGAACCCAGACTATTACAAGTGAAAGAATCTAATTCAGTTTTGAGAAACAGCTCTGGCTAAGGGAGAAAATACTTTAAAGGAGATAAGAATAAAGACAAAAAGACAATGAGGAAGATAATGAGTTAAGAATAAAGACAACTTGATCTACAGAAGCAATGGGAGTGCTATACCCTTTCAAGACAATTTTGGAGAGTAATGAAAAATGTCTTTATTCTGTTTTATTTTATTTTATTTTTTCAAGGGAATGGCTATTACTGGCACTTGTTGGTAGGTGGGGTCCAAATCTACTTGGCATAGCCTAAAATGTGCAGGATATTTACACTCAAAAGGGCAATTGTCTCTGTCTTACAAAACTTTGGAATGACCCATTTAAAAACACAGACTTTCATATACATGAAAAATTTGTCTTCACGTACATGAAAAATAAATGTCTAGAATCCAATTATGGTTTACATATAAACACACAGTCTGTTTCCATGACTTAAGTGTACACTGAATTTTCCAAGAATGCACCTACTAAATGGAGACCGAATTGTATTTCAATTTGTTGGGAAAGTTGCTGAGTTGGCCATTTTGGAAAATCATGTCATTGAAGGTAGTGCTGTTCTTGATGTTTGAGTTCATTACAGTGGATCTGCTACCAGCCTGCTTTTGTGGCTTTCAAATCCAGAAGGATTCTTTATGTGGGCACACACATCTGATAACATTGTTAGGTCTTCTGGTCTAGCTGTAATGCCCAAGATTTCAATATCACCCCAAAACCAGAAACCGCCAGGGAGACCGAGTCACGCATGTAAAAGCAAAGGGCATTTATTATTACGGCTTAGGCTCGCTGGGCCTAAGTTCGGTCTCACAGCCTTTACCAATGCAGTGGATCCGTGCTGAGAGCCTGGAACAAGGGCTGAGTGGGGTTTTTATGAGGTTTAGGAAGGGGAGTTATAAGAAATTGTGACATCCAATCATTATTGTATAACAGCATTGGCAGCAACTTTAACCATACACACTGTTCAGAGCATTTGTTACTTTTGGCGGGACCCAATTACAACATTTAGGGTATCTTTGAAATTAGCCAATTACAGAACGCGTTCAGGGTCTTGTTTGGTGACTATCGGGTTAACTTTAACATTCGGTAACAGGGTCCTATCTAAAGTTCCCATCTGCAGGTCTCACCCTTAGGAATGTGGGGAGAGGTAGCTGGCCTTTCCTGATTGGATATTGCAAAGTGGTCTCTTCTCTAGGCAATGTGTAACTGCCTAATAGTTCTGGGGAAACTGAACCTTAGACCTTCTAGCTTAGAGGGGGACCTCTGTCATGGAGTCTGTTAGGTTCAGACTTTGTCCTTACATAGCTAAGCCTGATACTTGCATATTGGGATGCATATTATTTTAATATAATTTTCTTCTATTTGTACTTTATATTATAGTTAAAATAGTTTTGTTTTATGTTGAAACTTTATGTGTAAGTGTGGTTATATTAGGTACAATTTATTTCAGTATAGTAAGGGAGGTATTATAAAATATTTTCTATCAGTGGGAGGTGTTGATCTGAGACAGTTGAAAATCACTAGCCTTGCATTTATGTTTCTATCAGTGGATATGGAAAAAATGTGAATGGAGTCCAAAGAAATTTCAGTGGTACAATTAACAAGAAATGATGAGAGATTGAGTGTGAGGGTGAGATTAATGGGAAGTGAAGAAAGAGTCAAAGATGACTCACAGAGTATGGCTTGCATTGAGAAATGGATAGAGGGGCCATTTACTGTGTTGAGAGACCCTGGAAGAGGACCCAGCCTGGAAAGATCAACATGAGTTAAGTTTTGGCGCATAGGAGAGACAGGACTAAGAGTCAGAGAAAAGGTCTAGGCTAGCAAAGTAAATTCAAAAGTCATCACATATGGCCAAAGTAAGGCCATGAAACTAAAGATGAGATTTCATTTCATTATATCTGAGCCTTGGAGAATTCCAACACTTACGACACTTGACATTAAATTCATACCACAATGTGTTAGAGAGACATTATTTACCATTCCCATTTTATGACTGGGAAAAGTGATACTAATAGAGATCACTCTAACTAAAGGCAGCAAGGGAGGAAGTAGCAGACTTGGGGGTTGGGGGTTGAAAAATGAAGTCTAAATCCATTTTCCTTGCCTTTTGAGAGTATTAGTGAATAAACAAAATCTCTAAAAAAACTTTACTTTGGGGGGAGCATAAATCATAATGTATATATATTATATTATAGTTGGGAGTCAATTCTCCATGGATCTCCTCTGTTTTTGCACATCTTGCTAGAGAGGCTTTGACTGCCCTTTTCCTGGCCATTATTAACAAGAATATCTATACTGTGAAGAGCCTTGGAAGACAGAGATACTATCTTACTGTGAAACAAAGAGCAGGCATTTATTGCACACTATAAAAGAATTTGAATTCTCTAAGTTTAGGGTTTATTGCATGTAACACTATACAGTGGGTGTGTAAGCATCCATCTGGGCCCACTTACATTGCCTCCTCAAGGCTTAAAGCAAGGGAAAGTAGTGCAAATATGCTGACTTTCATGTGGCTCACTGTGGAATGAAGAAAGAAAATCCTTTCTCTCTGACCCAGCCTGGTAATTGTTGCCAGAATTCATGATATGGCGGTTGGCTCACTTGTTAGCTTTCAAGTAGAGTAAGAGCTTGAAAATTCCTGAGAATCACAGATATTCCTCAACTTACAATGGGGTTACCTCCTGACAGACCCAGCATTAGGTTGAAAAATTATTAAGTCAAAAATGTATTGAATACCCCCAACCTACGCAACATCATCTCTCAGTCAGCCTACCTTAAACATGCTCAGAACAATCACATTAGCCTACAGTTGGGTGGAATCATCTAACACAAAGCCTGTTTGAGAGTAGAGTGTTGCATAGGTACTGTATTGAATCCTGTACTGAAGGTGAAGACAGAAAGGTTGTGCTGGTATAGAATGGCTGTAGGTGGGTCACTTGTTCATCCTAATGATCGTGTGGCTGACTCTGGACTGCAGCCACCACTACTGCCCTGCATCACAAGAGAGATGGCACTGCATAGGTTAGGCTGGGAAGAGATCCAAATTCAAAATCTGAAGAACAGTTTCTACTGAATACTTTTGTACCACTGTAAAGTGGGAAAATTGCAAGTTGAGTCATCGCAAGTTGGGAACCGTTGGTATACAGTGGACCAAATACTTACGTAGTGTGCTGGAAAAGGAGAAGGCCTACAGGAAGAAAAGAAGAAAGAGGACAGTGTAAGGGGAACACATGTCTCAAGGTGGGGTTGAGGGTTCTTATTTTATTTCACTTCATTTTATTTTATTGTTTTAGTAATCTCTACACCAACATGGGGCTCGAACTTATGGTCTCAAGATGAATAGTCACATGCTCTTCCAACTGAGCCACCCAGGGTTCTAATTTTAAGTAGCATGCTTGGTATCTCACCTTAAGAGGTAGGCAAGGACTTGGAGTAGTTGTTCTGCAAATACAGGAGAGACGAATATCTCACACTGAAAACAGAGTCACTGTGGGTTCTCTAAGGCCAGAATATGGTCAGTAAGGGGAGGAATGGGGTAAGGTCTGAGACATAGCACGATCCACCTCATGGCATTTGAGGACTTTACTTTTGATTCTGAGTGAGAAGGGAAGTGACTAGCAAGCAGCAGAGGAAGATGGTCTAAGTTCTACATTGAAATGCTCTGCAGAGATCCTACAAGGGAGCAATGATAGGAGTAGAGAGCCAGCGTAGGAGACATGTACACTTTATTGGCCAAGGGTTTTGTTGCACTGTTTACCTACACATTTAGGCCAGGGTAAGACAATCTTGCTTTTATAAAAATATATGTCATAGGAATACTTGCTCCCTACAGCTCGAGTTAGAGTACATTTAAAATCCCCTCTCTGTAAACTATGCCGAATTCACTAGTCTCTAGGAACAAGGAAAATTTTTCTGAATCTGCATATTTTGTCATATTCAGGAGAACAATAAGACCATGGGCGACATGGACCAACAGCTTTGATGAAGGTGATGATGGATGCTGAAAAAAACTAAATCGACAGCATTTACCAACCGAGTGGGTGTTGACCCTACCAGGTATCTTGCCTTTTTTAAAATACTAATGACTTTGGGATGCTAGTAGATAACATTAGCCCAGCAGGTGCAGTAGATGATTCTGAACGAGGGAATTACTTTAATACAAGCTACTCTTTCATTTTTGCCTATTTAGACACAATATGATTGGAATTTCACTTGTGCCTGTTGGCACCTGCAACATTATCTTTCTTAAATGCCACAAAATAGATTTTCCACACTGCTCCAACCAGGAAACTTCATTAGGGCGTCTCTGAGGAGCCCAAGAAGGAAAGATTTTGGTCACAGAATCAGCACTGGAACAACTTCTACATCAGTGGTTCACGGACGAATGTGAACCAGAATTTCACTGTCGTCTTATAGAAGATTTAGACCAAAGGGTAATTGTCACTAAATCGGTGCATGTTCTAAATACAGGTCTGACTGTACCTCAGGGACAAAGCAGGTGGGCCACCACTGCCACCATGCAAAACATAACTGGGAACAAAACGCAAAATGACCAGCAAATGAGCTGAAGGATGGAATTTGGAAGGAGCAGGCAATTTCCAGTTTGCCTAGGGTAAGCAAAACTTCCACAGTCAACCTGCTGACTAAATGGATCGACAAATTCAAACATTTTCAGGTTAGGGAGAAAGAAAAATTCGCAAATAAACTGACAATGGATTTAACAGGGTTTAGCCTGAGGTGGTTTAAGATTTTGAACAGCATTTGCCTCGGAAATGGGGGCCATCTTGAGACAAACACTGGCTGTGGGTCAGCTTTTCTGTTACTTACAGACCCCTGGGTTCACTGACTCGCCAAATTACTGTTGATTACTCCAGCATTTTCTAATTGGGTCACAAAAATAGGCGGGCTTCCTCTGAGAAAGCATTGTGTATACATAGCAGGCTCGCACAAATCAAATAGTCTGTTTTTTGTCTTCTGTCATTAAAAATATTGAAGTGTGCCATGCACATGACACAATGAAAATATTCAAACTGCAGGGAGAGGTGTATTCAAATACAAATATAGCTTAAAACGTCTTTGCACACTGCCGGCATATATTTCACACAGAAATGTGTGTTCAAATATTAACAAAACTACCTGGAGTTTTTACATTATGTCTCAGAGGCTGTTTTGAGGTATATTAGCACCCATAAGCTGTCCATGGAACACTTGGCTATAGTTCTATATCACAGTCACAGGCAAGCATTCTACCTAAGTGATTTGATAAAAGCGCGATTCTATTATAGCTTTGGGTGGAGCTTGTGTCCCTCACCAGAAGAACATGATTGTACATTCCACTCTGAGGTCAGGACGTCACCAGCCAGAGGTACAAACCAGAGCTACAAGCCATCGATGGAGCTATAACTCACGGAACTGGTAAAAATTAGTCCCCAGTACAAAATCTCATCCAAATCCCCCCTTTGAGAGATAGGTCCCTTCTTACAGTTAAAAGAGTTCCGTCTTTTAATTCTATGCAGAGAAAACAGGTTTTGGCCGACCAAGAACAGGATGCTTTGTGTTTGAGCGGGACATGGGAGCGATGACACATGGGAGGGATTCACAGAGATGAACTTTGTCGGGGGAGGAGAGAGCACCCAGGGCCTGTCTTCAGCAGGAAAGCCCTTGTTTTCTCTCGTCACTTACAAAGGGGACTGGAGGATATGGAAGTGGTTTGGGATAAGAGGAAAGCCACCAACTCCGCTGTAGCAGGCATTGATGAGTTGTCAAAGGAGTTCATGTCTAAGGGCCTTATTTTCTCAGAGAATTGGGAGGCAAAGTGCTTTGCCGACAGTGAAGCAGGCAATGGAAAGTCATAGGTTTAAGAAAAGAATTGAGGGCTTAGCGCTGTCAAAGCAGAGAACGAAATGGTAGTCTTAAGAAGGAACCCAGTAAGACTGCAGGACAGAATACATGCTCCCCGTGAGTTTCTTTGTGTTTTGCAAATGAGTTTGACGCACAATTGCAAGAGAAAAGAGCTCCAGAAATATTTTGAGCACAATATCTATCTTTGAAAACTTTGTAGTCTTTTAAGGTAACTAGCTACCTTAAGGGGGAGTCCTTGAATTAAACACACCCATGTTGTCACATCTCATATAAATGCACACTCTGAGGGTTACATTAATTTGCATATGTAATAAAGTGACACATAACAACAGAACTACGCATACATAGTACCAACATCAAATTCCTGGTTTCAATACTGTACTATAATTTACTGTAACCACTGCACACAATTAGGTAAGCGTCCAGGTACTATCTTTGCAACTTCTTGTGAATCTAGAATTATTACAAACTAAAAGGAAAGAAAAACACAACACAACACACAAAAAATACTCCTTTTCATAGAGTTGAACATACTTTTTGGTGTAGTCTCTAAGCCACAAGGTAAAACTGCATTTAGCATCAATTTCCATGCTGTCAGCCATTTTAAAAACAAATAATGCAATGATGCTGAAAATGAGAACCCTAAGATACATATTAGAAATACGGCGCTAGGCCTTCTGTAGATAAACACGCAGACTTGTTCCAGAGGGAAGTATATCACCCCACATTTATTAAGAGAGGTTTAACTTTATCCATCACAAATCATGTAACAAGGACCTGCAACCACCTTTAATTGATTAGAAAGGAGTTGAGAATGTTATTTCAAGTACACAGGGTACAAAAGAACATATCAATTGTTGCCTGAATACCAAGAACAACTATTGGTTTCCAACTACAATTTGTGCCTTTGAACATGAGAAAAGCCCAGCGGGGTATAACTGAACCACAAATAAATCCCAAGCCATTTGGTTACGGTGCGTCCCTCCAGCTCTGAATAAAGAAATGAAGGAGTGCCACCAGGACTTCACCTTTGTATCAACAACTGTACACAGATAACCCTAGAAAAACATCTCTAGTGAGTAAGTATATAGGAATATTTTAAAATTCTAATCTCCTTGGGGCGCCTGGGTGGCTCATTCCATTAAGTGTATGACTTTGGCTCAGGTCATGATCTCATGGTTCATGGGTTCGAGCCCCGTGTCAGGCACTGTGCTGACAGCTCAGAGCCTGGAGCCTGCTTCGGATTCTGTGTCTCCTCTCTCTCTGCCCCATCCCCACTCATGCTCTGTCTCTCTCTCAAAAATAAAAGCATTAAAAAATAATAAACTAGAATTCAAATCGCCTAGAGGATGATGGAAAAGATTTTCTTTATGTTGGACATTTAACCAAATCTAGTTCTCATTATAATTATTCCTCCAGACTTGAATCAATAAAAATGCCATTCTTTTCATACACCTTATGCACATTTTAGACGCTGATGTTTTCAAAGAGCTAAAGTGCTTTTCCGTACACAAATGGTTTCTTAACGCTGCCTCAGAGAGACTACGGTTGGCTGGAGGGGATGTTTTAATTATCTAAAAATATAATTGTTTTTAGTTCATTTTCCTAATTATTTTAAAGCCTTTAAAAATGGAAAGTTATGCTTATTTGATGTCTCAAGTACTTTCTCACTCCATAAGTTGGAGGCACAGTCCCTGAGTCAGACACTCAGTGCCTCCAGATGTGCTGAGCTGGCATTGTTGTCGGGTGTCATTTTATTCTTGGTTTCCTGATTTTGAGAAAGAGGAAGACATCAGAAGTAACAGCTGGAATATAAACAGCAGTAATGCTGATAAATTACTAAACAATGTGTATTATTTTGATGAATTGTCAGGAAAACTGGAGGGGCTGCAAAATATAATTTTTTATAAAAAAGAAAACACCACCTTTAGCTTGAGCACAGGATAAAACAGTAAAGCAGTTTTATGGTTTTAAATACTGTCTGTACGCTAATGATCACACTAGTTCAATGTCTGCTGTGAGCTTCAGAGTCATAACTGCAGTGCCTTTACAGAATCTCCATTCAGATTTCTTGCTTCAACACATTTCATGCCAAAAACAGGTCTGATATTCTTGCAAAATTTCCTCTTACTGTACTTTTACCTGTCTTCATTGATGGCGAACCAGTTGCTGAGGGGAAAACCCTGAGTCAGTCTTGGATCTCATCTTTCTCTCACAGTATCCAGTTCCAAAAGGGTGCTGGCTGTACCTTCAGATATATCCAAAGTCCTACCATTTCTTCACTGACTCCACCTTCATCCCGGGGGCCATTTTTTTCCTCGCAGAGGTTTGTAACTTCAATGGACTCTGTCTTCCTGCTCCACTGCATGCCCTTCCAGAGTTTTGTCTCAGTGGCTCAGCTGGATCAATCATTTCACTCCTTCTCAAAACTTATAATGGTTAATGCTTTCGCTCTGAAACAAAGTCTGCACTGTGGCAACGGCATCTTCTGAAGTAGGCCCCCCATCACCTCCGCTTCCTCCATGAGGCTCCCTTTTACTCCAGCCATGCCAGATACCTCCTTGTATCTCAGGCATTTTTTGGATCTCAGGTCTTTGCAGTGGCTGTTCCTCTTGCCTGAAGTGCCTGTCCCCTTTAATACACATAAAAACTTCCTGAGATACTTCAAGTTCTTCCATAGATTATGTTCCAAGGAAGTTTTTCCAGACCATTCTAAAACAGGCAAAAAAGGCACCACAGATTGATAGGAAAATAGAGCGGTTTGGGATAGAATGAAATGATCCAAAAGCACTGAAATAGTTCTGCACCTTCTTATAAAGTTACACATACACAAACCATATTTCCCAGGGATTCCATGTCTAGTTATTTATTCAAGATAAATGAAAAGCACAGGGTATATGGTGGGGGGTGCAGAGTAACACAGTAGGAAGCCCTGGACCCCTGGACCCAAACATATCAATTCAGCAATAGTTCATGGCGAATTCCCTTTGTGAGAAGTCAGAAACTAATTCAAGGTCTCCTGCACTGTGAAAAAAAAATGAATAATTGAACTCAGTGAAGCCAGTAGGGAGAACTGACACACTTTTTCATCAGAATCCCTGCTCTTATACAAATAGGAAGAGATCTCTATCAGAGGAGAGACACAGTTAGTTTGTGAGTGCCATGCCACACCCTTTCCAAAAGGGTTCTCAGACGACAGGCTTCTGTCTCACCAGCCTTGGAAATCTGACAGATCTGCCATAGTCTGGCCACCCAGAGAATGGCTTGGGTTGGTAGATGCCATTGATCTTTCTCTCTGCTCAGTCTAGAGCAAGCAGTTTGAAAATCCCAGTTCTCAGCTTCCCCTGGGGGAGGAGAAGTACTGATCCATGTGTCCAGTGCCTTAACTTCCCCAAAGCTGCCTAAAGAACTAGGATATATCTAACCAATATGGGGTCAGCTGGCTGGCTCAGCTGGTAGAACATGCAACTCTTGATCTTGGGGTCATGCTTTCAAGCCCCAGGTTGGGTGTAGAGAGTACTTACAAAAACAAAAACAAAAACAAAACATCTTGCCTAAACAATGTCTGTCTAGTGAGTCTGGAGTTCTAATGAGTCTGGCACAGTCTAGCCAGTTTGGGGAGAATGGAGGCAATGGTTCTAATCAGTAGACAATGTTGGTATCTCCCTTGATCAGCACAGAGTGAATGGATAACAACATTACTCAGTTTTCTTCTAGGGAAGAAAATATTCGATCTACACATCCACTCCTGCATCTTTTCCAAGGTTGCCTTATGAACTAACATCTGTCTTTCCAGTCTTAGAGCTCTGACAGATCTTATAGAGTCCAGCTGCCTGAGGATGAATGAGGACAGCAGCTCAGGATGGTAGATGCCGTAGTTAACCCCTGGCTCAGCACAGAACAAAAGGACAAACCAGAGCTGCCTGCTTCTCTCTGGGAGGGGAAGATTTGGCAGAGGTCCCCAGAATCCCTGGATAGGCTAATAGGTGAGGGTGTTCTCCTGTATGAAAACAGTCTTTGAAGACTTGGGGAAGTTCCGATGTTGTCTAATGCACATACAATGGACTTATGTAATTTATCTGAAAGAAAATAAAAATAACTCCTAGAAAGATGCTCACTGAGGTTAAGAGAACAATGTAGGAACAAAATGAACTTTCAACAAAGAGAAAATATTTTAAAGTACCAAGGAGAAAACATATAGCTGAAGAAGATAATAAATAAACTGAAAAGCTTACCAGAGGGGTTCAACTGGAGACTAGGTCGACCAGAAGAAAGGATCAGAAAACTCAATGACATGTCATTAGAAATAAAACAGTCAGAGAAACAAAAATGAAAAAGAATGATGAAGAGTGAAGAAAGCTTAAGGAAACAATCAGGTGGACAAATTTACTTATATAGGAGTCCCAGAAGGATAGGAGAGAGGGAGAGGACTAGAAAGCTTATTCAAAGAAATAATGGCTGAAAACATCCAAATTTGGGAGAAGACATGAGCATCCAGATCTACAAAGCCCAAAATAACCCAGATTAAGAGGATTCTAAAGAATTCACACTAAGACAAATTCTAGTCAAATTGTCAAAAGTCAAAGACAAACAGAGAATCTTGAAAGCAGCAAGAGGAAAGCAACTTTTTCATCCACAAGGTAACTCTGAGAAGAGTATCAGTGGATTTCTTGGCAGAAACCTTGTAGACTAGAAGGGAGTAGAACTGAAGGGAGAAATTGATAGCAATAAAATAATGATAGCATGCTTAAAGATCATGCTTTCGATACTGAACAGAACATCAAGTCAATTAACAGGAAACAGGATGTGAATAACATTTTGGACCCAAATGGACCTAAGAGACATATACATTCCACCCAACAGCAACAACATATGCTTTTTTCTAAAATCCCACACAAGCATTTCTCCAGGCTGGATCACATGTTAGGTCACAAAATAAGTCATAACCAATCTGAGAATATTAGGATTATACCAAGTGTCTTTTCTGACCAAAGTGGAATAAAACTAGAAATCAACAGCAGAAAGAAAACTAAAAATTAATTAATTAATTAGTTAATTAAAGAGCCATCAATATGTTGACATTAAACAACAGATTCTTGACAAACCATTGGGCCAAACAAGGAATCAAAAAGAAAATTAGAAAATACCTCAAGACAAATGAAAATGAACACACAGCATAAACCTTATGGAACACAATAAAACAGAACTAAGATGGAAGTTTGTGGTGATAAACACCTACGTTAAGAAAGAAGAAATATCTCAAATAATAACTTAACCTTATATTTCAAGAAACTAAAAAAGGAGACCAAAGCTTAGCAAAAAGAAAGAAATGTCATAGATTAGAGCATAAATAAATGAAGTAGAAATAAAAGGGAATAGGAAAAAAATCAACAAAACTAAGTTAGTTTTTTGCAAAGATAAATAAAAGTGACCAACACTTAGCTAGATTAAGATAAAAAATGAGATGACTCAAATAAATTAGAAATGTAAGAAGAAACATTATAACCGGTGTCACCAAAATAGAAAGGATTATAAGAGACTATTATGAATAATCAAATGCAATAAACTGTATAACCAGGAAGGAATGGACAAATTCTTACTAATAATATAATCTACCAAGACTGAATCATGTAGAAATAGAAAGTCCAAACAGACTTATAACTGGTAACAACACTGGTTACCCTGACTGTATGGTAATCAAAAACCTATTCTTTCCCCACTACTTATTAAGTAAGAACGTAGACATATGGAAAGAATATGGAAGTATTGGAAGTATTAACAATGTTAAAATATCCATATTACCCAAAATGATCTACAGTGTCAGTTCAATCTCTATCAGAATCTCAATTATATTTTTATTGAAATTGAAAAAAATAATTTACATGAAAATACAAAAAAACTCAGTATAGCCAAATCAACCATGTGAAAGCCTCACACTTCCTGATAGCCAGAGTACTCAAAACAGTTATTTTTGGCCAAACTACAGACAGATATATAAGCTAATGGAACAGAAAAAAGATCCCACAAATAAATCTATGCATATATGAGCAACTGATCTTGGACAAGATTTGCCGAGAATACAGTGGGAAAAAGTCTCCAACAAATGACGGTGGGAAAATGGATATCCACATGCTAAAAACTGAAATAGGACACTTGTTACACCATATACAAAAATATGTACTCAAAGTGGATTAAAAATTTAAATGTAAAACCCAGAACTGTAAAACTTCTAGAAGAAAATATAGAGGTAAGCTTTATGACATTGGCCTTGGCAATGGTGTCATCTTTAGGCCACCAAAAGTACAGATAACAAGACCACACACACAAAAGAAAGAAAACAGTTGGGTCTACATCAAACTAAAGAACGTCAGTATAGCAAAGGAAAAGTCAACAGAGTGAAAGGCAATCTAAGGAATGGGACACAATATTTGCAAGCTTTATTCAGATAATGAGTTCAAGGAACTCATATAACCGAATAGTAAACATAACATGATTTAAAAATGGGCTAAGAATATGAATAGTGTTGGTCAGCATATGGAGAAATTAGAAGCCTTACACACTGCTAGTGGGAATGCAAAATGGTAGAGGTGCTATGGAACCGCATGAAGGTTCTTCCATGTATTTAAAATAGAATTACCATATGATCCAGAAATCTTACTTTTGGGTGTCTGCTCCAAAGAAGTAGAGTCTGGATTTTGAAGAGATATTAGCATTTCTATGTTCAGTGTAGCATCACTCACAGTAGCCAAGATGTGGAAGCAACCTAAATGTCCACAAGCAGATGAATGGATGAAGAAAATGTGATATAGGTATATATAGAGTACTATTCAGCCTTATAAAAGAAGGAAATTCTATGATATGTGACTATGTGGATGTAACCTTGAAGATATTACGCTAAGTGAAATAAGCCATCACAGAAAGACAAATGGTGCATGAGACTACTTTTATGAGGTCCAAAATAATGAA
The DNA here is from genome assembly GCF_006229205.1 of Suricata suricatta. Lineage (NCBI taxonomy): Eukaryota > Metazoa > Chordata > Mammalia > Carnivora > Herpestidae > Suricata > Suricata suricatta. The sequence continues at coordinate 6,617,771 of NC_043706.1, read as the reverse complement.
ATGCATAGAATGAAAGAGTGAAATGGTAGTTGCCAGAGGCTGGGAGGAGGGTGAAATGAGGAATTACTAATCAATCAGCAAAGATTTTAGTGAAGATAGTTGAATACGCTCTAGAGATCAGCAGTACAACAGTGTACCTTTACTCAACAAGAATGTATTACGTGTGTAAAAAGTTTTTGAGAGGGCAGGAATGCATGAAAAAAAAAAAGAAAAGAAAAAACAAGTGGTATTCATATAACAGAATACTATCCAGCATTATAAAAAAATGAACTAATAACAAACACCATAGCGTGGATAAGTCTTAGAAACATTTTATTGAGCCAACAAAAGCCATATGTAAAATGTACATACTGGATGTGTTTATTTACATGATGGTCTAGAAAGCTCAAAAGTATTCTAATGTGGATAAAAGCAGAGACACAGTATCTATGTCCAGGACTGGGGTGGTGGAGGATGAGGGTGGTATTACCTGCAAAATTTTAGTGGTGAAGGAAATATTCCATATCTTGATGGTAGTGACAATTACAAGAATGTATATATTTGTCATAAATCCCTGAATTATATGGGTTAGTTTCATTGTATGTAAATTAAACTCCAGTAAAGATGACTTTAAAATGGGAACAAAATAAACTCAATTTATTTACTATATATCAAGAAACAAAGAACCCCCAAGAATCAATAATAACATATACTACATTCCCTGAACTAATGCCATCAATATAGAAATCAATACTGAAAAGACAGTTTATATAAGTCCAGTGGAATTGAGAAAAAAAGATACATATTTATTTTCTATTGTTACTTTAATATTTATACACTACTTAATGAATATTTATTTAATATATGTTATATAATAAACTGAGAGGTAAGGCAGTCAACAATATGGATACTATGAAGTATGTAGTACTGTGCTGCAATGAATACATTACACATTTAAAAATTTGTGGATTGCCACTAAGAAGGTACTTAGAATAAATTTTTTCTATATATGTATTCATTATGTAACAAAAATAACTAAAATAATTTTGCTAATTTCACAATTGACAATCCTATACACCTAAAAATCAGAGGAAATAAAAGGAAGAGAATAACAAACCTAAAACAGAATATAAGAAGCAAAAATATATAGATGACTAACAAATTCAACGTTGGGTCTTTGAAATACAAATATAATAGACACGTCTCCTACATTGACTGGGAAAAGAAGAGAAGGTACAATATATTGCATTAGGATAGATAGAGTAAAAATGAAACTAAAATGCAATGTACATTGAATGATATTATTCAATCAATTATTAAACTTCATGGACTGGGCAATTTAAAAAAATAATCACCAAAATCTAATTAAGAATGAATGGGAAACACGTATTAGTGAAAAGTATTAAAAGCAAAAGGATCAGAAGCCAGAAATCTTCCATTACTTCAAAAGAAACAATTTTACAGGATGATCAAAGATCAAATAATTCCTATTTTAATAAAATTGCCAAACTGGAAAATGATAGTAAAAATTTAAATACTTATGTATTCTCATTAAAATGAGATGCAAAACTAATCAATAAAAATGTTGACAAACCGAGTCTCTTAGCTTATAAAAACTATGGGGTTTTCTCCAAGAATGCAAAAATAATTGAACAAGAAAATAATGATCAATATTATTATCTCAAGTTAACAGATTTTAAAAAGGAAAAATAGGGATGTCTGGGTGGCTCAGTCAATTGAGCATCCAACTTTGGCTCAAATCATGATCTCACAGTTCATGGGGTTCTAGCCCTAAGTTGGGCTATCCATTGTCAGCACAGAGTCCGCTTTAGATCCTCTGTTCCTCCCCCCATCTGCCCCTCCCTTGCTCATGTGCTCTCTTCCTCTCTCAAAAATAAATAAACATTAAAATAAATAAATGAGGGGTGCCTGGGTGGTTCAGTTGGTTAAGCCTTCGACTTTGGCTCAGGTCAGATCTCAAGTTCGTGGGTTCAAGCCCCGCGTCAGGCTCTGTGCTGACAGCTGGCTCAGGGCCTGGAGCCTGCTTCCAGTTCTGTGTCTCCTTCTCTCTCTGCCCCTCCCCCTCTCATGCTCTGTCTCTCTCTGTATCAAAAATAAATAAAACATTAAAAAATAAAATAAAATAAATAAATGAATGAATAAATAGATGGAAAAATATTGGCTCCCCTCAATAACCATAGATAATAGTCAATGGTTAATAATTACAAAAAAATCTCAGCAAATAAAAAATAAAGATTATTGATAAGCTGATAAAAGGAAGCTTCCAAAAACTTACAAAAAGTATCTAATTTGATACTGACATGTTACACACATTCCCACATGAGTCCAACTACAATGAGGATATGCAGTGCTTCTATTAACGTGTAACATTGTACTGGTGGTCCTGGTCCATAGAACGAGGGAGGAAAGAGAAGAGGCATCAACATCTATTATTGAAAAATCCAAAAGTCACTGTTTGCAAAAGACCATAGATTTCCAATGAACCTATAGTTGAAACTATAAAACACTATTTAAAAATGCTATCCAAATAATTAACATGATAACAGCAATAGAAATAGCAATGACAACATATCCGTATAGTACACCTGTGAGAAACAGTTGGGAGCAAAACACAGAATTCACGATAGCAGCTGCTCCCATCTAGAGAGGAAGGGAGAGAAAGAAACGGGACCATGTGAAGAACTAAGGGATTATCAATTCCTTTAATATTTGAGATTACAAAATTGGTCCCAGAAGAAAAGATGATAATGTGAGCACAGTGTTTTAGAGGGATATTTCTTAGAGCATCTTCAGTACTTTTCTGTGTTTTATCCATTTTTCAAAATAACTTATTAAATTAATATCAATCAATCAATCAATTAAGAGCCAAATGGCTTCCATCAACCTTCTTGATGTGGGATAGAAGCAAAGAAACAAGCATGCATCACTGTTGTCTGCAGACAGCATTGGGAATGCATAATGAGGGCACTGTGAACAACTGAACATTCTTGGAAGAGCCCGGGATCCTCCGTGGAGGAGGGGCAGGAAGACAAGCAGAGTGACGAGGCCACAGACACCAGCCTGACTCCTTTGCTAAGACTCAGTCTTGGTGAATGCTGTGAATGCTGGTCCTGTCCGTAGCCCAGGATGGCTTTGCCTTTAGCTGCCCTACAATGGTATAAACACTTGGTTGTGTCGTAGCCTCACCAAAGGTCACAATGACACTCACAGAGAGAGTCAGTTAGATTAACAAATTATCAATTTGTTGAGTCCCTTGTGCATGGAGTGACATGCCCACAAAGCATCTCTTTGTGGTCCAGCAGCTGCCCCGTCCCCCATTCACAGCTCTCTTAATCATGTGCTCTGCTCTCTGTTAGATGTCTAAGTTTCAGAGCCATTGGGGATGGGAAAAACATTGGTAGAAAATGTTGCCTACTCTTTGAGAATTGAAAGGGCCACAAATGAGAATGGGAAACGCATCTCTGAACCAGTGTCAGGATATTTTATTGCTGTTTTAATTACGATATAATATAGCCACATTGTTCTGAATGTAACACCAGGGCTATTTTTCACTTTCTTGTGCATTCTTCTTTTCTGCATGTCAAAGATCCTAAGCTAAATCGAAACAAAATGGCAACTTTTTGACTCCTCAAAGTATTTTAAACTTGCACTTAAAGAGGGAAGAGTTGTGGTCCATCAAGCGAGTCCTCCTGTTTCTTGACTTCGTCTTCTTTCTCTTCTAGTAAGAAGTTAGGAAGAAATAAGGCAAAACAATTCAACATGGTTCTAATGTCTACTTCTAGTGGTTCTAGTGTCTACTTCTGGTAGGGTGCAAAGGTTGGAAGGTTGAAGTGACAAGACACTAGATTGCCTGATGTTTCAGATATCAAGTGGGTTTTCCAGAGGAGTTGACATTTCTTCACCCCAGGGCTGAATCTTGATTAATCTAAGCAAATTCTGATAATTTCTTTCCCTGATTGTCACTATTTTTTTAAGGAAAGGAATGCCATGTAATTCTGGCCAATGATGGTAGCTGGGAGCTTCTGGGAAACCTATTCTTGATCTTAAAAAGAGACACAAGTCAAGGACAAATTCTCTTCCCTTTCTCCAGCTTTTTGCTCTGGAGTGGAGGTTGGATCTGTCTCTGCTGAGCTGTGACTAGGACCAGTCAAGGCCAGCAGAGTAGGAAGGGGGAAAGAGCAATGACCCCACAATGGAGGCCACCAGTCCTGAAATCATCTTCCCTCTGCAGCTCTTCTTCTGAGAAACAGTGCTAGTAGGTTTTCTGTTGGTGTGAGTTTTAGATCATTTGCACTTCATTGTTTTTCCTTGTTTGATAAAGCAGTCTGGCTAATCTGACACATGAGTGATACTGTGATTCTGCAGACATACGTAGGATTTAGAGGACAACTGTCTGAGTTTGAATCCTGCCTATCTGTTTCTAACTTGGAGAACTTGAGTCAGTGACTTAACTCCATTCATTTGTTCATTGAGTCACTAAGTCAGACTGCAGACATTTATTGGCTCTCTATTCTGCCCTGGATCCCACAGTCCTCAAGGGTGAGAGAATGGTACATAAAGCAATACAAGAAACAGCCAGCTTAGATTGCTCTGAGCTCTAATAAACTTAGAGGAAGAAAGAGACAGAGATAGTGTTACTTACCTTCTTGTCTAAGATCCCAGACTTCTGATCTCTCCCAAGTAGTGACGCTGGGCGAGGGATACCATGTGGATCTGTAAGTACGTGTTTCATTTTTCAAGAGTGTCTCTTAGCATTCAGTGGGAGAAGTAAAACCCAGTAACGTCCAGAACGTCTTCCGAGCATACAGGATCAAGTTAAGCTTTTTGTATGGAAGGAATTTTTTTTCCCAAGTAGTGTGCCGGGGCCATCACAGAGATGAGAGAGCCAACTGTACATTGAACAGGACTTTTTCATTTCCTTTTATTTTTTCTCGGGCAAACCAGTGTCACATCCCATTCAATAACATCATCAGTTACCTGCAGCAGAACTCCCCTGAAATACTCTACAGATTGTCACAGAAACTGGAGAGAGCTAGACTTTACAGAATCCATGGCATTTCTTTCATCTGATATTATTATACGGCCATTACTAAAAATAATGGGGATCTCATCCCCAGGACAACCAAGAGTGAGCGATGTGCAGTTAGTTTGCTCAGATTCCTTCTGTGTTTTTGTCTTTCCTTCTATTGTGGCGAAAAGAATGCAAAACATTCCAGTAGTAGTACTTTTCCTCCTCAGGGTTGGTTAGCTCCTATATAGCTCTCATAATCTCTCACTCTGTCTCCCATCCAAGTACTAACCAGGCCTGACCCTGCTTAGCTTCTGAGATCAGCCAAGATCAGGCACATTCAGGGTGGTAAGGCCGTAGACTATCTTATCTTACTCTGTCTCAATGACTGATTTGAACATGTTCTCCTTTACTAATATAAATATTTCTACTACTTATCTTTATTTTTTTAATGTTTATGTATTTTGAGAGAAAGAGCGAGAGAGAGAGAAAGCAAGCAAGTGAGCAGGGGTGGGGCAGAGAGACAGGGAGAGAGGGAAATCCCAAGCAGGCTCTGTTTCAGCAGCTTAGAACTTGACAACTCACTTGAACCCAGGAACCGTGAGATCATGACCTGAGCTGAGATAAATAGTCAGATGCTTAACCGATTGGGCCACCCAGATGCCCCTTGACTATTTATCTTTAAACCTACCCTCTCCTCCTGTGAGAAGCATTCTCCAAAATGGTGTTGGCAGTGATAAAAATTGTAGCAGATCTACTAGTTTATCATGAGAGTTGAAAGGAGAGGCACCCATATGGGTGTTTTATTAACTGTCAATTATAATGTAGCAGCTAAATTTAAATATGGATAACTAAATTGATAAATCCTTTAAAAAATACACTATTCAGATCTAAAGCCCTCAGATTTTAATAGAAAAAGGCAAGTTTCTGAATGCTTATTTATTTTATAAACTTTTTTGTCCTCTATGTTTAATCAAGATATATATGGGGTAAACATTTTTTTAAATTTCTCAGACTTTAAAAATATATCTTGGCAGAGTGCTGAACATTTAAAAAATTTTTTTTACATTTTTATTTATTTTTGAGAGACAGAAAAGGCAGAGAGTGAACAGGGCAGGGGCAGAGAGAGAAAGAGACACAGAATCCGAAGCAGACTCCAGGCTCTGAGCTGTGAGCACAGAGCCCAATGTCAGGCTCAAACCTACAAACCATGAGATCATGACCTGAGCTGAGGTTGAATGCTCAACTGACTGAGCCACCCAGACACCCCTAAACATTTTAAGTTGTTTTTATTATTTTTAATGTTTATTTTTGAGAGAGAGACAGACAGAGCGTGAGTGGGGGAGCAGCAGAGAGGGAAACACAGAATCCAAAGCTGTCAGCACAGAGCCCGATGTAGGGCTCGAACCCACAAACTGTGAGATCATGACCTGAGCCAGAGTTGGACGCTTAACCAACTGAGCCACCCAGGCAACCCTTAAGTTGTTTTGTAATATCATGCAGCATAAAATAGTATATTCAATCCACTCAGGTATCCAAAAGGAAACCAAAATAGGGACTCAGATACTTGTATGCCAATGTTTATAGCAGCATTATTCACAATAAATGAAAGGTGGAAATAACCCAAATGTCCATCAACAGAAGAATGGATTAAAAAATGTGGTATATAGAGACACAGGAATATAACTCAGCCATGTACAGGATTTAGTGTTCTGGCACATGTGATAACATGGATGAACCCTGAAAACATTATGCTAAGTAAAATAAGCTAAACATAAAAGAACAATAATGCATAGTTCCACTTACATACATGGATATAATGTAATAAAGCAAATTGATAAAGACAGGAAGTAGAGGTTACAGGGGGCAGGGATTGAGGGTAAGGGTGGTTGGAGAATTATTGCTTAATGGTAAAGAATTTCTGTTGGGATGATACAACAATCAGGGACTAGAGCATAGAGATTTTGGAACATTGTGAACATAATTAACACCACTGAACTGTATGCCTAAAAGTGGTTAAAATGGCACATTTTATGTTATCTTTGTATTTAACTACAAAAACAAAACAACCAAAAATTGTACATTTGCATAAATGTTTCTATTGGAAACCATGTTATTGTACTTAAGATTTTACTTTCTTTTTTTTAATAGTTTATTGTCAAATTGGTCTCCATGTAACACCCAGTGCTTCTCCCCACAAGTGCCCCCCACCATGACCATCACCTCCTCCTTCCCCTTCCCCATTCAGTCCATGTTTTATTTTCAGTCTTCAGTAGTCTTTCATGATTTGTGTCCCTCATTCTCCCCAGCTCTCTTTCCCCTTTCCTCTCCCTATGGTCCTCTGTTAGGTTTCTCCTGTTAGACCTATGAGGGCAAACATATACTTTCAAACTGATCTTTGTTAGTCTAGTGAGAAATGTACTTGAATTGCACAGTTCATTAGAAAGTGAGACACAAAACATTCTGACCCATATATATCTGATCATCCTCTTACGTCCTTTGCTTTGATTAAAACCTGAGTGGCCACATGTTTCCTGCCCAGGTTGGGAGCCTGCACAGTGATGACCTTCAATTCTTATTTTAATTTGCTTGCCCCTCCCAAACAAAACTAGAGTTTAGATCCTCAATAAAAGTTTTTTTTAAAATATAAATTCATTCTATCCATGCATTCTGAGGACAAGACAAACAAGACTGCAGAAAGGACAAATGGTCCACAGTACTGGACACGACTTTTCCTCAGCCCTTCAGACCAGCCAAGTGATTCTAATGAAAAGTTCTGATACTACATGTCTGTAATTTCTAATGCCTAAGTAGTGAGGTTCTGCTTACTATTTCTCTTTTCTCATTCACGTGAATAATTATCACCTGATGTTTCTCTCTGAGTTTTTCTGTGATGAAAACTTAGGTACTGTTTCGCCCTATCTGCAAATATTAGCCTAATACTTCCCCCTGGTTGCCCTCAGTATCCATCTAACAACAAATCTCTATGCCACCCTTACCTCCAACTTAAAAGTCAAGTTCGTTTTGCCAAAATTCCAACAATAATCATCAGGATTATATGAAGAGAAGCTCGCGGGTTTGCAAGTTGGATTTGGGGGAAGCAGACGGTGGGGTGTCTGCAATGAGAGGAATCCATTTCGGGCCCTGAGACATTTTGGCCCCTGAGACGGTAGGAAAGCAATTCCAGAGCCTCCCCACAAACAACTGTGACCACTCAAAGTGTCTCTACTCCTGGGGTGGGGAAGGACGATGGTTTGGAAGGTCATTAGGAGTGGGCTCGGAGACTGCAGCTCAGTCCTCGAGGCCAGTAAGAAGGTGCGTGCCCCAGAAACCACAAGAGCTTCACTGAGGAAAGCCTTTGAACCATGGAAAAAATCATGTTACTGGTAAAGAATGACATTTTCTGCACCACCAAGTGATATCAGCAAGTGACATCACCACAGCTTATGGATAACTTCCAGAAGACGGGAGTTTACTTGATTTCATTCTTGGGTACCCTTCCAGGTGATGTGGACAGAAAGTACTTGATATTTCACTGGAGTCTAAGAATAGTTCCCTGGACTAGAATTTATTTGTTTTTTTGTTATTTAGAAAGCAAAGGCACCAAGAAGTGGGCTGTGCACTGAGAATGCTAAAAAGAATAAGACAAGTGAGAGGCATCTTTAGGGACAAGTGAGGAATCCTATTTCTTCTGAAAAGCAATAGCTTATAACTATATTGTGTGTTGAAAAATGTGATGAGTGGGCTGGCCATAGTTTAGAGAGAGAAGTCAAAAAGAATTTTGGAGGGGGAGGTAAGGTTTAGACTGAAAAATACAATAAGATCTTGAATTAATCACAGCAGACAAAAGTTGGGTTGGGAAGGAGCTGCTGGGAGAGAGTCACGGGCAGACAAAATATCACTTTTACTTTTGTGGAGTTGACCCAAATCCAGTATATTGTATGGACATAATTGATGGTTTTACAAAGTGTCATTTTATTTTCCACACTATTTTGTTATAAGGGTTAAAGGGTCAATAACTAAAAAGCTTCCAAAGATAATTACATTTTTCATAGAGAAAATTCCTGGTCCATGCTAATTTGAATAGTCCCATTGCCAAAGAAATTGTTTGTTCCCTATACTGGAGTGTGTGTGTGTGTGTGTGTGTGTGTGTGTGTGTGTGAGAGAGAGAGAGAGAGAGAGAGAGAGAGACAGAGAGAGACAGAGAGAGACAGAGAGACAGAGAGAGAGAGAGAGACAGAGAGAGAGACAGAGAAAGAAGGGAATGGATACCCCAAGCCAAAGGCTGATATGACCAAGGAGAAGAAAGAGTGTGTAAAGTTGGCAGGCCATGGATGCCACCATTGTCACCTCATAGCAGCAGGTAGAGTGGCATTCCCTACCACTTATCTGGGCCACTTTTAGATAGGAGGGAATGGAAAATGATCCCTGACATCATGGGACTTACAGGCTAGGTGAGAATATGAACTTTAAATGCGTAATTACAAATTTCAGTGAGGGAAGCAAAACCTAATATAGAGATAGATAAATAGACAGATGGATAGATAGGTAGATAGATAGATAGATAATACAGAGAGAGAGATAGAGAGAGAGATAATACTCCCAATTAGGTAGAGAGTGTCTGCAGGGCTGATGCAAGAGCTTGAAATCTGTAGGGTGGGCAGTTGAAGAGGGAAATGGATTTAAAGAACAAGTTGGAAGCATGACCCAGGGCCCCTGAAACCCAGGACAGGGTTGTTGCCTCTGATGCTGGAGGTATGGGTGGCCTGCAGAGTCCAGGGGTCTTGATCACACATGTGACCTGGCAGCCAGAGGAGCCATGCGGGTGAAGAGGAAGCTGGATCAGTCACAGGACGGGCCACCTTGCATGATGGAGGTGAGCTTGCTATTAGCAACTGTGTATGTGACCCACCAAACAACCACAGCACCCCTCCTGGAATCCCAATCTCCCATAAGGACCCTTTTTGCACCTCACGCTCTTTGAAAACTTATAGGAAAAGGAATTCTGGGAAACACAGGTCAGCAGAATTAAACTGAAAACACATTACACAACAACACAAAAGTGTTAGACAGTAGACAGATGATCATGGCAGGCAAGAGAAGATAGTCAATGGAGAGAACCCAAGAGGCTTCTGGGTGCTGATCATGTTCCGTTTTTGAAATCTGGATGCTGGTGACATAGATATGTGCACTTTGTGAGCACAGACTGGGGCGCTTATGATATGTGTGTTTTCCCCATGTAGGTTGCACTGCAATAAAAAGTAAAAAAATAAGGGCGCCTGGGGGACTCAGTCAGTTAAGCATCCGATTTTAGCTCAGGTCATGATCTCACGGATCACTGAGTTCAAGCTCTGCATTGGGCTCTGTGCTGACAGCTCAGAGATTCTGTATCTCCCTCTCATTCTGCCCTGCCCAAGCTGGTGCTCTGTTTCTGTCTCTCAAAAATACATAAATGTTAAAAAAAAAAAACCTAAACAAAAGACAATAAAAAATCCCAATTATCACAAACATGGTGACCACTATAAATGGGTAATACAGATAGGATGAAAGCTAATAAATAAATGGAGCTAACCTAACGAAGGGCTCAGAAAGGATCTTCTACATAGTTAACTTTGAGAGCAAAGGGGCACCTGGGTGGTTCAGTTGGTTAGGTGTCCGGCTTCGGCTCAGGTCATGATCTCATGGTTCGTGAGTTCCAGCCCTGCAGTGGGCTCTGTGCTGACAGCTAGCTCAGAGCCTGGAGCCTGCTTCTGATTCTGTGTCTCCCTCTCTCTCTGACCCTCCCCTCTCGTGCTGTCTCTCTCTGTCTCTCAAAAAAAAACCATTAAAAAAAGAGGAGACTGTTGTGCACACACAGGTGCACAGAAGCAAGGACGTGCGGATAAGGGAATGAGGAAAAGAAGAGAGAGTCAAAGGATGAGAATGAGAAGAACAACATGAGTGATGCCCATATTGCTGCTTTATTCCTCACAAGCAAGTAGTTGTATACCGACAGCCACAGGTGTAAACAATCCCTGAAGATTGCCAAAGCTTGAGGCACAATCAACATTTTAACTCTTGCCTGCCATGATCATCTGTCTACTGTCTAACACTTTTGTGTTGTTGTGTAATGTGTTTTCAGTTTAATTCTGCTGACCTGTGTTTCCCAGAATTCCTTTTCCTATAAGTTTTCAAAGAGCGTGAGGTGCAAAAAAGGTCATTTGTACATTCGTAATCTAATCCCAGAGAAACTGGGGGCAACTGCAAGGGTTGCAAGGGCACGAGAACTTTTGCTCAATCGCACTCTCCCTACTGGCTCCTTGCTGCTGCCTCCCACAGGAGACCAAGGCTGAAGAAGCAGTTGTTCTGATGAAGGTGGTGGACAGAGATTATTAGATAAAGAGCATGGGTGTATCTGGAGCACGGTGGCTTGAGGGGGGTGGGAGGGAGGGAGAAAGGAGGTCTGAAGAAAACACAGAGATGGAATAATGGCACCTTAGTCTGCTCAGGCTGCAATAGCAAAATGTCACAACTAGAGTGGCTTAAACAACAGACATTCATTTTCTCAGTTCTGGAGGCTGAAATTCCATGGGCCGAGTGTCAGGGTGGTTGGGTTCTGGTGAGAGCCTTCTTCTAGCTCGCAGATGGCTCACGGGGATTTTCCTCTGTGCTTGCTGGATTATGACCTCACCTTTATGATCTCACTTAACCTTCATCTCTTGTTAAAGGTTTTGTCTCCAAATACAGTTATAATGGGAGCAAGACTCTCACAAGTGGATTCTAGGGCAGAAAATTTAGTCCGTAGCAAAGGGAGAGCTCTATGTGCCACAAAAACTCTCTACTCTGTCTTATACCAAAGAAGAGTGTATATAAGATTTTTATGTGAGTCTTCTCTTTTGAAATTTTATAACACCACTTTGTAGATTAGTGAGGGTGACCGGATAAAGGCAAAGGAAATCCATTAGAAGGAAGTTTCAATGTTTCAGCACAGGTTGGGTGGGGGTGGTGGTTGCTGAGGCCAGAAAATTAAGTGTGCTGCTGAATGGGTACAATGGCACATAAATCTTGTGCATGAATCCAGACTCTATTGCTTTTCACCTGATGCTTTGGGGCAGTGACTTGCCTGGTGAATATATCAATTTTTCCATTGTCTATGATGAATAGACACGTGAAGGGATGCTCAACATCACCCATCATCAGGGAAATTCAAATCAAAACTACAATGAGATATCACTTCACACCTGTCAGAATGGCTAAAATCAACAACACAAGAAACAGCAGGTGTTGGTGAGGATGTGGCGAAAGGGGAAGCCTCCTACACCATTGGTAGGAATGTGGTGTAGGCACCATGGAAAACAGTATGGAGGTTCCTCAAAAAGTTAAAATAGAACTATCCTACACTACTGGGTATTTACCCAAGGAATACAAAAACATGAATTCAAAGGGATACATGTACCCCTATGTTTATTACAGCATTATTACAATAGCCAAATTGTGGAAGCAGTCTAAGAGTCCATCTATAGATGAATGGATAAACAGGATGTGGTATATATATATACAATGGAATGTTATTCAGCCATGAAAAAGAATGTAATCTTGCCATGTGGAATGAAATGGATGGAGCTAGAAAGAATAAAGTTAAAGCAAAATAACTCAGAGAAAGACAGATGCATATGATTTCACTCATATGTGGAATTTAACAAATGAACAAAGGGGAAAAAAAGAAAAAGAGAGACAGAGACAAACCAAGAAATAGACTCTTAATTATGGAGAACGAACTGACGGTTAGCAGAAGGTAGGTGGCGAAACAGGTGATGAAGATTAAGGAGGGCACTTGTCATGATGCGCACTGAGAGTTGTATGGAAGTGTTGAATCACTATACAGTAAAATTTCGGTCTGCGAGCATAATTCATTCCAGAAACACACTTCTAATCGAAAGCACTTGTACATCCGAGCGAATTTCAAGAACCATCGGCTCAGTTGTGATCATGGGATGTTCAGCATCACATACGACTTGTATTGCAAGATGTCACTCGTTTATCAAGTTAAAATGTATTAGAAATGTTTGCTTGTCTTGTGGCACACTTGTAGAACAAGTTACTCGTAATCAAAGGTTGGACTGTATCATACACGTGAAACTAATATGACACTGTATGTTAACAATACTGAAATTAAAACAAAAACTTGATAAAAAATTTTCCCAACTATAAACTTGAAGCCATAACAGAATGTACTTCATGACATGTCACAGGTTGGGCTCCTTGGGAAGCAGACGCTGTAAAGTAACTGTGTCCAGGAAGTGTCTTGGAGAGTGTAGTTTACAGGATTGGGCAGAGGGCAAGTTTAAGTGTGACAATGTCACACAAAGGCCTCAGCCAAATATTTTTTAATGTTTATTTATTTTTAGAGACTGACAGCTTGTGAGCAGGGTAGGGGCAGAGAAAGAAGGAGACAGAATCTGAAGGAGGCTTCAGGCTCTGAGCTGTGGGCATAGAGCTGGAGGCAGGGCTCAAACCCACCCTGACATGAGCCAAAGTCTGGTGCTTAACCGACTGAGCCACTCAGGCAGCCCCGTTCAGCCAATTTTAATGCATGCTTGGAGAAGGATGGTCTCCTCGCCTGGGCCCTTTCACATTGGAGACAGGGTTTGCATTTCATCTTGTGTATCCACCAAGCATTGGGAAGGACTGTGGCATGGGGTGAGGCCCATCAACCAAGGGTTGATGGCTGAGAAGTGTACCAATCCCACCAACGGCTAAGGGAGTGAGTGCTTCCACAGAGGGGGGCGTGGTGTGACACGGCTCTACATGGCATCCCTACAGGGCTTCAGTGAGGCCTACAGGAGTGAGGGTGGACTGCTGCGTATGGGAGTCCCTTGCGTATCACATTAGCTTCGCGTGTTAACAATGAAGATCATTCCTATAGAGTAAGTCAGAGAGACTTCCAGGACCTATTTGCAAGGACCAGAGTAGTTTATGTTATGTGATATACTTACTCCTTCGGGGGAAGAAAAAGGAAGAGCAAATGGTACTATTTGCAGAAATGAAACAAAAGAAGAATAGTAAGTACAAATGAAAGTAATGATTTATAGAGAATGTGTATGTTGGGAGAAGGGTATAAGGTGCAGTTTCTCACTCCCACAAGCAGTTATATTCAGACAGATAAGTGTAATATGGGAAAGGCTCAGGAGGGGAAGCAAAACTTCCATGTGAAATATTTTCTAATGGTTTTGAGATTTGAATAATGAAAATAAACTATTTTTTAAATTGGTCAGAATTCTAAAAATGCCTCAACTGGGGCGCCTGGGTGGCTCAGTCAGTTAAGCAGCTGACTTTGGCTTAGGTCATGATCTCACATTTCATGGGTTCAAGCCCCACGTCAGGCTCTGTGCTGACACCTCGGAGCCGGGAGCCTGCTTCAGATTCTGTGTCTCCCTCTCTGTCTCTGTGCCTCCCCCACTCATGCTCTTTTTCTCTTTGTCCCAATAATAAATAAACATAAAAAAACTCCCCAACTAAATTAAAAAAAGACATATGTATATAATACTATATATGTTATATATGTTTTACATTACTATATAGATACTAAGTATATATTATATATTAATCTATATATTATACATATAGAACATAAATACATAGAAAAAATCAATTCATATCAAATGCCATTAAAATTAATCCACTTCATCTAAACTAGAAATAAAAGCATTAGAATAAAGAACAACTTTGGCTATCCACACTTAGGAGGCTGATGTTTAGTATAAAAAAATAGAACAAAATTAAATTTAAAAAAGCAAATAAGCAGTTTTTGTTAAAAGTGGTTTTGATTAAAAAGTAGCCTTGCTAATTTTATTTGTTACTATTTTGAAACTAGTCCTCTTTCACTGAGGGACCATATAATTAACAAATTATGTTAATGATGTTAAGACTCAAGAACAGACAAACTAAGTGAAATACTAAGATATTAAAACTGAATTGAAAATACCAACATAAACTAATGGGATTTGAATATATCCTTTTTCTAGCAATAGAGTCTAGAAGTAACATTGTCTCCATATAAATGAGAACACATAGAGACTATTTCTTGCCTGTGAAATTGGGCTTTTTTTGGAAATGGGTGATTCCAGTTTTAGGGCAAAGAAGGTACAAGATAAACATAGAAAGCAAGAAATATACATATATATATATATATATATTTAATTGGACCTGTTTTCAACAATGACCCAACTGTCTGTATGAAAGTCATAAGGCATCTACAAGAAATTACTAAGAATAATAAGTAAATTTAATAAAGTCAAAGAATACAAGATGAAAATACAAAAGCATCTGTATTTTTTAAAATAATGTCAAGGAATAATTGGAAATTGAAATAAAAATAATACCTTATAATATAAAAATGTGTGGGATAGACTTAACAATATACGTATTCAATTATATTTTATATGCTAATGGTAAACAACTGGGAAAAGATATTTTAAAACCTCTCTTTATAATAGCATCAAAAATACTTAGAAATAAATAACATCAGCTATACTACTTCTCTAAAAAATGCAAAAATGGTTCTAAGTTAATGGAGACATAAATTGATATATAAGCATGTTAAGAAATGGTATCCACAAATTAATTTATCAGTTCAATGCAATCAAAACCATAATCTCAGCCAACATTTTTGTAGAAACTGACAGACTTTCTCAAATTTATATGGAAATCCAAGAGCTCAGAAGAACCTGAAGCAATCTTGGAAATGGAAAATAAAATTGAAAACTTAAACTACTGACTTCCAGACTTACTACAAAGCTACCATAATCAAGACAGAGAGATATTGGCATAAAAATACACAAAGAGAGTAATGGAACAGAATATAGAATCTAGAAGCAGGTGAACAGTATGAACGCAAATCGATTTTGACAAAGGCACCAGAAAGATTTAGTGGGCAAAAGGACATTTCTTTAACAATGGTGCTATAAGAATGGTATACATGAAAAAAAAAGTTGGATGCCTCAATATAAAAAAAAAAAAGAATCTCAATCCTTACCTCAAATCGTATATAAAAATTAATTTAGGAGAGATCATAGTCCTAAATGTGCAAGTTAAAGCCATGAGCTTTTAGAAGAAAGTAAAAGAGATTATCTTCACAATTTGGGTATAGGCAAAGATATAATATCTTTATCTCTATATATGCATATGTTATGTGTATGTCTAAAAGCTATGTGTATATATGTGTATATATACAGATAACTTTCATCTAATCTGTAGATACCAAGGTCAAGAGTCAGGCACCATCCAAGGGAAGAGATCTGAGATAGACTGACGTGGAGATAGTAATTGAGAGTTTCAAGACTGGCTGAGCTATGTTTGGGTTAGAGAAGACAGCCAAAGCAATATGAACATTAAAGTATCTGGTAGAGAAAACACTGGTGAAGCAATCAGAGAAGACACACCAAAGAAGTCACAAGCATATAGTCTCGTAGAAGATGGAAAGGTCCAGCAATACCAGGACTGAAAACATGTGTCTGAATGGTTTACATCAGGATCATTGGTGATGTTATTGACAGCATTTCTGGTGAAATCCCAGAGCAGAATATGGACTGGTATATCACATCTCCATGACTCCTTTCTGTCTTCCAACATAAAATACTGCATTTAAACTTATGTGAGATTTTTTAATTTAAGTGGATAAAACCACCTTAGGGAACTCCCCATTAGATCACTTATGCAAGAAGATTGCAAGGGACTCTCTATTAAATAGATATCATATTAGATAATATTATTAATTACACAATCAGGAAAAAATGAACAAGATTACAAAACATAAAATACTATATTCAAGGATGAGTCAGAACAATTGGATACAGTTGCTCCCTTACCATGAAGACTTTGGAGGTGTCTATACAATACCACAAAACTAACCAATGGACATTGCCAAAATGAAGGTAAGAGAAACAGGAACTAGTAGAAAAATACACCCTAATTTATGTGTTGCAGGTCAATTAGGGCACATGATATAATAGTAAACTCTAATAAAATATTAAGAACAATTACAATAACTAATAATTTTAAAGTACATTTCTATCAGGAAGTACTGAATATTTAGATAGTTTGAAAGGGAAATTAGGCTTGTATTTGCATACACTTTCAAGGTTTACCCTCCTTGAAATACCATTGTATTTGACAATTGTAGTTGACATTGAGCATTGTAGTTGACAAATGGGGAAAAACTTACAGACTAACAAAATCAGTAACAGCTTAGTGAGAAGTTCCAATCTGGAGGTTTAAAAAAAAAAAAACAGTTAATGCCTCTACCCATGTATTTATATCCACCTGATTGGGGTAAATGTAAACCCAGAATTCTATCTGCTTGCTGAATCTCTTTCTGCCAGACATCAGTGAATGTTCAAGGTGTCTTTATATTTTCTCCGAACGCTACAAGGAAACTTTGGCACTAGAGAACAGACAGCATGTAAAGAGCACACTCTAAGGACATGGCTTTCATGGCCATTACCCACCACCTGTTAGAAATCTCTCTGAATCATAGAAGGCTCTGTGGCCGAGTCAGATCCGTCAGGTTGGATACTCAGGTTGATCTTAATATGGCAGTCTACTTGTTGGAGAGCCCAAGGGCATGACAAAGGAGGGAAAATAAATGAGCTATTACAATAGAAAAAAAATTCCCTTCATTCTGTCATTTGTAATATAGGAGCTAAACTTGAGTTCAGGGCATATATGTCTGCAGTAAGATTTCATTTTACCATTTAATGAACCCACACGGAAATTGTTTAATACAAGAACTCCTAGGATAGTTCATGCAAATGGAGGAAGCAATCAATTCAAAAGAGCTGTTAGACTAATGCCTTCCAGTGACTATAATAAACTGAAATGCAAAACAGACCCCTCCAGAAGCTCTCAGTTAGCTTCAGGTCACTGAGCCAGAGAGACATCGCGCTGGTGAAGGGGAACTGGCATCACCCTTTATATTTTTTCAAGTTTATGGGAGATCGTCTTGATGTGAAACTCATTTGATAGGTTTCCCTTCTGCCCAGAAAACAAACAAAAACAGACACTGAAAGAACTATTTTGCTTCAGAGAAATCTAATTATGCCAAGAGATAAATTTGAATGGATTGTTTCTAAAGGATCCATGTGAGGGGTGACTGGGTGGCTCAGCAGGTTAAGCATCTGACTCTTGATCTCAGCTCAGATCATGATCTCATAGTTCATGAGATTGAGCCCTGCACCAGGCTCTGTGCTGGCAGCCCACAGCTGACTTGGGATTCTGTCTCTCTCTCTGTCTCTACCCACCCCCTACTTGTACTCTCAGTCTCTCTCTTTCTCTCGCTCTCAAAATAAATAAACAAACTTAAAAAAAAATTGGATCCATATGATGTAGTCCTGAAGTGTCCAGTGAGTTTTGGACTGCATTCATATCTTAAGCTCTCTGTTTGCAAAGATTAATAGTTTCATTTGGTAAAGTTCTCTGAAGCCATTGGATTAAATGCCGACTGAAGTTCAATGTTTGATTGTTTATCTTTTCATCTGGCATCATGGTTTCTAAAATGCAACCCTACAGATTGTGCACCATATGTTTTCAAGTACAGGACTATTTTCCAGAAGTATTTGCCTCTTATATTCAATAACGGAATTACTTGTCTGCTAGATGCTGTGTAATTTTGCTATGCAATTATAATAAATTTTGAGAGCTGACATTTCTCTCTTTTTGAAAGAAGAGTTTTGTAAATGGAGAAAGAGTATTCATACATTTAACCCCCTAAGACTGGGATCCACCCCCGCTGGTATAAAAATGACATAAGACGAACAGCAGATTGATCGATTGGGTTACCTGTGGCATTTGATCAAAAAGGGTCGTTTGAGTACAAAGGAACAAGATGAATGAATTTTCCTGGATTATGGAACTACTCACTTACATGTTTGTGGGGATGATTACTCTGATCTATAGGGGACTTCATAATCATGGAACCATATACACAAACGAAACACTATTCCTATCTATCTAAAACAGAGGTATATAGGTGGGTGTGTGGGTGTACACATTTTCAAACTCACTGAACATTTAAAATAGGTGAATGTAAATCATACCTACATAAAGTTGATTAAAGATATGATTTTGTCATTTCCTACATATTCAAACCTACAAAGCTACATCTTAAATATTTAGTCATGTTTCTGTCATAAAAAAAGAAAAATAATATTTTTATGCAACAGAATAAAATAGCTTTGAACAACATCAAATATACAATTTCCCTGTTTCACAACATATTAGCAACTTTGGGTAAGGTAGCCAAAATAATTAACTTGTGTTTAACTTTCTAATCAAATTGAATATACTAATTGCCGTGGGATTTTTTCTAGATTAAGTTCTTCCACTTAGTCCCTAGTTTCTTTTTTTCCCCCTCATATTTCAGATCTTAGAATTGGTGTTGGAAAACAATTTACATATTCAACTTGAGAACAAGAGTTCTATTTGTATTAACAGTTTATAATTCTATTTACATTACATACACCTAGAAAGAAATCAAGCAACGAATCTATTTGTATTATGAATACGTTGTCATTTGCTAGTAGAGGATATTTATTTGTGTTCTTGCTTACATAGTCTTTTGACAACTTAATTTTTATCCACGACTTTTCTCTTTCAGAACTATTACAAATCATCATTTGGAAGGGACGTAAGAAGGTCACTTGGCATCATTAATATTTTATATCATCGAAGTTCTTTCTGTCATTAGACCACATCATTTGACACCTTTCCATATTGCATTAAAGCATTTCCATTTTGAAACATAAAAACCTCAATTTTGAAAATAGTTTAGGAAAATAAAATAATAAAAAATAAAATGGAGCAATTTAAGAAACTAATGCTTTCAACAGTATGCAAAAGGGAAAAAGCAGGTTCAAAAAATAATTCAAATGAATTCAATTGCAGACACAAGATGATTGTTGGACAAGAAGAAATGTCCATCAGAGGATAATTAGGAGAACCAATCAGGTGGGTCAAACGTACATTTTTGGGAAAAGATTTATCTGTATAAATTTCTAGTCAGAGAATTAGCAATTGACATGCACATTTTGTGCACCGTATGTTTCTAGATTGTGACAGCTATGGCCATTACATTCTTGCAAGTCTTTTTTTTTTAATGTTTTATTCATTTATTTTTGAGAGACAGAGAAAGACAGTGCGAGCAGGGGAGGGTCAGAGAGGGAGAGAGATATAAAGAATCTGAAGCAGGCTCCAGGTTCTGAGCTAGCTGTCTACACAGAGCCTGATGCGGGGCTCGAACCCACGAACTGTGAGATCATGACCTGAGCTGAAGCCGAGCGCTTAACCGACTGAGCCACCCAGGAGTCCCTACACTCTTGCAAGTCTTAAATAATCATGGTTTTACTTTTGTATGATTTTTGCTTGGGAGACCTAAACATGGCGTTTCACTAAGTTTTTATTTGTCTGATTATTAATGAAGCTGGAACATTTTTGATCATGTGTTTGCTGGCTCTTTTATTTCTTCGTCAATAAGTTTAAACAATATTTCTTGAGAACCTACTGTGATGAAGAATCAACACTGATGTCTTTGTGCAACATATATACCAATAAATGCTTACTCTAATTCTTTGATGATTTTCTACCAGTACATTTATTATTCATCTATTAACATTTAAGGTGTATCATCATTTGATTGACTATATTTTTAATCTTTATTAATTCTATGTAGTTTTTTTACCCAATAATATTTCCCCAGAATGATTTCCAAAGAAGGTATTGATGTATAGAAGGATGTTTCTTACTTATAATTATCTTGTGATTTACTAAAAAGTTTTTTTAATGTGTATTTATTATTGAGAGAGAGAGAGAGAGAGAGACAGAACATGAGCAAGGGAGGGACAGAGAGAGGGGAAGACACAGAATCTGAAGCAGGCTCCAGGCTCTGAGCTCTCAGCACAGAGCCTGATGGGGGGTTGAACTCACAGACCCTGAGATCATGACCTGAACTGAAGTAGGACACTGAACTGACTGAGCCACCCAGGAGCCCCTTCTTTATTAAAAAATTTGTTTTCAATATTAACTTATTTTTGCGTGAGAGTAACAGAGAGAGAGAGAGAGAGAGAGAGAGAGAGAGAGATAGAACAGGGGCAGAGAGAGGGGGAGACACAGAGTCCAAAGCAGGCTCTGGGGTCTGAGCTGTCAGCACAGAGTCCAACATGGAGCCTGGAACTCATGAACGGTGAGATCATTACCTGAGCCAAAGTCAGACACTCAATTGACTGAGCCACCCAGGCGCCCCCTTTTTACCTGCTTCTGACTGAGTTTTTACACAACAAAATGTGTTCCTTCAGAGTTTGAAAACATTAAGATTGCATTTTACTGTGAATTCCAAGTGAGCCAGAACTGGACCTACTCCCATGCCGTGCTCAGCCCAGTTAGTTATTTTCTCAAGGGTCTTTATAAATAGGCTATTGAATAAACTGGTCTTATTGGAATAATTATCTTTCACCACCCTTGCGCTTCTGTTTGCAGAATCTAGGGACGAAGTTAGAACAACAAGGGCAAATTCAAGTGGGGTTCAGAATGCAGGCTGCAGTTTCCCTCAGAATCACAGCCCTAAGCCACGTTGGCTCCAAGCCTGGGCTTTCTGCTGAAGCAAACGGAGGGCAGGCAGGAGCGAGGGCTCTAGCAATCAGCTAACAAATGCAATTACTCAACTGTCAAGCTGAACACTGTCAGGGGAAAATTTACTTCATGTGTAGTTTTTGTTTGTGGGTGTATTTTTGTTTTTGTTTTTCATAAAATCCTCGTCAGAAGGAACATTCCATTGTACTCAGGCCATACGGTCCCCAGGAGGTAATCCTTCCAGGTGTCCCTGTTGCTACATGTCATGTCTCCTCTGCCTAACAACACAGAATTGTCCAGTGAGAAAAACACGTAAAGTAATAGATTTTTAATATAAAGTATATCATTTGCGCCCCAGCTATTCTGTTTGCCTCAATACTTTTCTTGCCGTGGCTTCTACACTGTGTGAAGTCTCTGTACTGTTGGATTATTTTGGTCTACTTGATGATATATATATACCATGTCCAAAGTCGGCTCCATGACTCTCCGATGCTGAACTGATTCAACATCCCTTCAACTGCTACTGTGTCAATACCCTACCCATCGTTTCACCCCATGGCAATCGTCACCTGGCTCTGACTTGCAGAGCTGAGTAACTTCCAACTTGACGGTTCCCAGCCATCTCATTTTGAATATCTTATAATTGCATAGCTTCCTCCAGCCCAGAAATCTGAGAAAATCCAGAGAGGGAAGGGAAATTTCTGACCCTCCCCTAGGAAGAATGACCTAACTTCAATCTATTTGTGTGATGACTCTAGATGGTTTCTTAAATATGAACCTCGTGGTCCCTTTCACTGTCGCATAAGTACCGCACGCTAACTGATCGTGGTCCCTTTCAAATTAATCAACTAAGAAAGACGGTGAATTTAATCTAATAAAGAATATTTTTCTCATATTTTCTAAATCATTTTTAGAAATGAGTTTTCAAAGTTATGTGTCTTCCTTTGAGCAACAAGGAAGGAGAGTGAAAAGCCTTTATTCCTGAGTTGATTTGATTTTTTTTAAGTCATCAAGCTTCATAAGATTATTATGTTTTAGGGAGATGGGAAGTTATTACAAACGAACAGCAATGTTTCTCTGTATTACTTGATAATATTTTGGTGTTATTTGCAAACTCCTAATAATTTGAACTTCTGAATTGGGATTTAAATGTATAAAATATTCAGAATATTTATAAAAAACCCAGAGTGAGTAATTTAATAAAGAGAACAGTCCATTGGGATGTGCTGTGCTGTGTTTTAGAAAGCAGTTCTATCTTGGTAACTGTATACCAGTAGCAATGACCAGACCTAGTTCCTAGGTCTTATTTGCTAATACCATCCTCTTAGTTTTTCATTTCTATTTTTATTTATTTATTTTTTTGAGAGAGAGACAGCATGCACACATGCATGCAAGCAGTGCGGGAGGGGGAGGGGCGCATAGGGAGAGGGAGAAAGAATCGTAAGCAGACTCCATGCTCAGCACAGAGCCCTATGCAGCACTTGAGCTCCTGAACCATGAGATCACAACTTGAGCCAAAATCAAGAGTCAGATGCATAACCGACTGAGCCTCTCAGGCGCAGCCCCCCACCCCCATCCTGTCATCAAAGGAACCACACAGAGCTCCTTGGAGAAATGGCCGATTCCAGGAATGCAGCATAAAAATAGTAACAGTAGTGTCAGAAAGTAAGGATATGCTCAAAATGAAGCCAAACCAAACACAAAAACAACTAAATTAAATCGAATGTTATTGACTCGGTCTCTCTCAAAACCTGTATCCTCACATTGATGAGAGTATGTCAAAGGAATATAGGGGCAAAATGAAAGAGCTCCCAGTGGCCAAGTTGATACTGATACAAATAAGTGATGGCCACACATACAACTACTGAGACAAACAAGTGATAAATATCAAGTCAGTATTCTGACTGGATACGGTATCTGATACAAGTATGTGATTGAATAGGTACATAAGTGGGGAAAGAATAAATAAACTTCCACTGTAGAAGAATTCCAAATAATTTATGTAAATCCTCCATCTTTGGGAGGATTTACACAAATCCTCACTCCTTACTAGTCAGCTGCAGGTGCTGACTGCCTTCCAGAAGTTTCCATATGAAGAGCCAGAGAAAACAAATGTAGGAACCTGACAAACACTAGTATTATTATTCACATCTCCATCATTTTAATGTAATGTCCTATTTCTGTACCAGGATCCCATCCCAGATACCACTTTACATTTATTTTTCTTGTCTCCTTAGACTTCCTCTTTCTTGGCTGTGACAATTTCTCAGAGTTTTTCTATTTCTTTTCTGGTGACCTTGACTGGTTTGAAGAGTGCTGGTCAGGTATTTTTAGAATCCCCCCCCCACTGGGATGCGTGTGATGTTTTCCTCATAATTAGAGGGGTGTGGGTTCTTGAGAAGGCCACAGGTGAAAAGTGCATTTTCATCACATCATAGCAAGAGTACATATTTTCAACAGGACTAATCACTGTTGGTGTTGACCTTGATCAGCCAGCGTAGGTAGTATTTGTCAGGTTTCTTCCCTGAAATGTGATTCTTTCCACTCCTTCCTTTTCATACTTTTCTCTCTGGGACAGCCCACATGTAAGGAAATTGATTGTCAGATATACATGAATTCTTTGTACTATCTTCATGATTTTCTGTAAATCTAAAACGGTTCTAAAATTTACAGTTTGGTTTAAAAAGTCAACCAGCTCTACTACTTTTTATGATAGTCCCTATATAAAGTGGAAACGGGTGAGAACCTGAGTTCGATAGAGCAGCTTCAGTAGATGAAATATTATTTATTCAGTCTATCTAAAAACATAGAACTTTGCTACTGCTAAGCAAATCAATAAAAATCTTTGATCATGTTGAATTGTGCCTCCTTCTTACATTTAGCCCCAGGAAAATAAATCCTAGGCATGAGAATGGCAAATAAAGATTTTCACTTAAAAACATATTAATAGTGGCTTGAAGATTAGAAAAAAATTGGTGTTTTTGATTTTATGCAGGCCGGTGGTCTCTATGCAGAGCACTAATGTTTGGACCCAACCAGCTAAACTATTTAGTGTGTTTCTTATTTTAGATTCATTGCATGTGAAGGGATTCAATAGAGGGAGATACACCGGTGTTCAACCATTTTGCCCAATAGCACTGCTGAGCTCCTTCTTCCTTTGAATGCATCACGTTAACTAGCTTTAACCTCAGCACATACAGAAAATTCCAGCTTCTGAAATGTGTTTAAAATGCAATGAATGTTTGCTCTTTCATCTAGAATGTATACATTTTAAAAAGCACACATAAAATGTGTCTCTCTCCTAGCAACATTTGCCTAGGTAAAATCATCTCAAATGGAGTTCTTTTCCAGTAAAATTTTCAAATCATGAAGGTTAGACTGTCTTTTCCTTTCTGGATAATCAGATATCCTGAACTGTCATCTTGCAGGTTTCCAAGGATATGAAAGAGTCAATATTATAAAAAACACTTCTGATGTAACAGGTCCTGTATTCAGAAAGCACCAGAGAACAGAAAACATAATCTTCAGAATAAGAATCAGAATACTCGCAGCAGGTTTCATTCGTATTAGCAAATTTTAGGATTTCTAATCCCTAATTCCAGTGATAATATATTCAGCAGTATTACCTTACTTTCTGATAATTTGTTCTATTATATAGTTTGCTTTCTAAGAATCCTTTGTAACACCTTCAAGATTAAACTAAGATGTGTTCATGCCAAAACAGAATGTTAAAAAAAATTGTTACCAGAATTCATGCAATGCAGGCTGGAAAACAATGTACTGTTCTCAAACTTTGAGATGTCATATATGATATTCTAGGTGTTGACATTCTTTAATGTACCACTCAAAATGCATATTTCTTAACTATAATGATCTGATCTGTTAGACTCTGAATTGCTAGCATATAGGAAGAGTAGATATAAAGATAATGTTTTTCTTCCTTTTTGTGATATAATACATGAGAAAGATAAATAATTCTTTTAATTTCCATTTTTTCCCTAAATTCTTAAGCACTGCTTCTCATTGCCCACCCTGTTTCCCCATAGTTTATAAGAAAACCTAGTTATTTGTTGTGTCTTTTCTTGTATATTCAGCTCATTTTCTTCCATTTAAGGAGAAGAGTATGGAAAACTCTTCCCCCAAACAGTAGATATTAAAAATTATCCCCTTAAGAGCTTCAATTTAGAAAAAGGACCTGCAGCTGGATGTAAAATGTGCAACTATGTTTTTATTCTCCTGCACTACTGATAACCAGATCAATGCTTTTTTTTTTTTTTGAATGCAACTAGGAAATGTAATGAATCCAAAGCCGATTTTTCTCTTCCAGATTATAAATAGAGGAGAGCACATAATCGTGTCAAACTACGGACATGTATTATCCATTTTTATGAAAAATATAATGCTTAGAGGAGTGAAATTTATATATTTTTGGTGACTTTTGTTAACAAGTATATGAGATGTTGATCTCTTTGAATTAAAACCTCACACTGAAAAACAAAATTGTAGGCAAACCTACAAAAAACAAACTTAAAAAAAAAACAAAGCACTAAACAAACTCAACAAAAAACCTTACCAAAATAAATTCAACACTATAAACAAACCCATCTTACTTATTAAACTGGAAATTAAATGAAGAAACATCAAAATATTTGAGCTGGCAGACCCAGTGATCTCTTACTGCTCTAAACTTCAGTGCAAAAGACAAGGAGATATTGAAATGTCAGTAAAAATTCCATTTTGCAGTACTCTTGTTAAACAAGAAAAGGCATTTGTCTTTGGCATTGAATTATTTAAGAGGCAAGAGCAAAGGTAGAAAAATAATTGACTCTATAAAAAAAACCAGGTAATTCAATTGACCACACTGGCTACAGGGAGAAAGGTCTAGCAGCAGTTGTGGGGTCTGCTAGAGGAAACTTTTCTAGTTAGACTCAAGACATCACTCATTCATCCAATAAATTATGACTGAAGAGAATTACCTCATGTAGGCAAGTTCTCATTGGCTGGTCAAAGAGAGAAGAAAAAAGAAAAATCCTGGCAAATTTATTTTTTTTAATGTTTTTTATTTATTTTTGAGAGACAGAGAGAGACAGTGCGAGCAGGGGAGAGTCAGAGAGAGAGGGAGATACAGAATCTGAAGCAGGCTCCAGGCTCTGAGCTAGCGCTCAGCACAGAGCCTGATGCAGGGCTCAAACCCACAAACCGTGAGATCATGACCTGAGCCAAAGCCGGATGCTTAACTGACTGAAAATCCTGGCAAATTTAATCTCATTGACGGTTACATATATTTGAATTGTGATGGTTTCAGCCACACTGTTCAGAAAGTCTTATGAGCTCTCTGCTCTGGACAGTATCAATTATTTCCTTGGACTCCTTTGTTCGATTTAGTCCTAAGAGCAAGGCAGATCCTGCTCTGAGTTTTCTCCTAGTCAGTGTGAAGAAAAGGAGAGTAGCTTATTCCATTGGGTTATTATATCAGTAGAAATGACTAAATCTGTCTTAAATGATAAGCAACATAAGGTAAAATTATCTGTATTAAAATATGCAGTTGGTCATTTAACAGTTTTATGGCACAGCTATAGCATAATCATATATGTTGTATATATAAAATTGTGTTCCTAGGAAATGCTGTTCTAAGTTTTTTTCATTCAAGTGCCTATCTTCTTTCTATGAAAATATTCATTTCTTATTTGCTTTTCCCAGAATTTCCAATCTAAAGCCATCAATCATTCATGCTAAAAAAAATATTAAGCTGAAGTAATCTCCAAATCCTCCTAATTTTCCAAAAACTAAGACATTCCTTGAGTGTCCAGATAACTAGTATTTTTACATTGAGAACAGACCATCCTTCTTACAAAACTTAAATGGGCCAATAATTATTTCATTTTTTATTAAACACAGAAATTTGAACTAGAAACTCTGCTGGCTATTTTAGGGTGTCATGGTCATTATGTACAAGTGGGTTTTTTTAGTGCAATTATATTCTCACGGGAGACCAATGCCAAGGTCAGTGGTCCTCCAGATGGTAAACTCTGAAACGATGGGCATCTCCCAAAGGCCAGAACTACAGAACTTCAATGTTCAAGAAAGAAGGTCAGAAAAGTCAGCATGCAGTATAAGACCATTATATCATGAACATGCAGGGCTGTCCCAAAGAGAAGACAGTGACTCTTCACCAAGCTCATAACAAGAAACATTCCTTGTTATGTTAGTTCTAACACCAAAAGGCCAAATGTAAAGTCAAACTGAGTTTGAGTCCATATACTCATTTACACATAGCTCTACACAAACGCAAGATCTCATATTAGAAATGTAAAAAGAATCAAAGTATTATTGCTGATACTCTGGTTTCTCTTCAGATTGCATAAATCTTTCGCCTTTTACAAAGTATTATTGCTGATGTTCAAGGTACTACCTGAAGTCATTTAAAAACTAACGATTGTCTCTGTCAATAGGTCTAGAATTTCTGGTTCATATTATCCCCATTTATGAGTAAGAAGGTGAAACGGGGCATGAGACAACTCTTTTAAAGACCTAGAATCCAAAATACTTCTCTGACCTATCAGGGACAATGTAACTATCTTGAAAAATACAAATGTATCCCTTCTTTGATTCAGCAAAATACATTGAGTTTATACTTGGTGCTTGCCTGTATATCATATGTACTTGGTTGTTTTTGTATGTACTAGAATATCATGGTGAGTCTGACAAACAAGATCCCTGCTTTTAAGGAAGATATGAGGAAAGACAGCAATAAACAAGTAAGTGAATAATAAATCAAATAATTTCAGGCTGTGATAACTGCCATCTGTGAAGAAAATGGAAAAGAAAATTGTACAAGGAAGTGGCTGGAAGATTGTCACTTTCAACTAAGGGAAGACTCTCCGAACTTTGATTATATGTTAATTATGATCACAAACCAAAGGAAGATTTTAAACAGGTATACATAGTATCATTTACTTTTTTTCCCCTAAAGAGCTGATTTATTATCTTGAGGAGAACAGATTGTAGGTTCAGGGCTGAGCAAATGTGGCAATCTCAAGACAACAGACCAAGAGAGGTAGCAGTAAAAATGAAGAAAAGCGGCAGGAGATGGGATATATTTTCAAGGCAGAGTCAAGAGGATTTATGGATGCATTGGGTAGCATGGATGTTGAGACAAAGAACAAGATTAACATTGTTTCTAGATTTAGCAATCATTCGCAATTCAGTGGGTGACATTCCCATTTACTGAGATAGGAGAGATTGGAGAAGAATATTTTACTGAAGGTGAATTTTATTGTTTTATTAAAAAATTTTTTTAATGTTTTATTTATTTTTGAGAGAGACAGTGTGAGTAGGGGAGGGTCAAAAAGAAGGAGACATGGAATTGGAAAACAGGCTCTAGGCTCTGAGCTGTCAGCACAGAGCCTGATGCAGGGCCCGAACCCACACCATGAGATCATGACCTAAGCTGAAGTTGGATGCTTAACCAACTGAGCCACCTGGGCGCCCCTCTAGAGTGGTTTTTTGCCCAAAGTAGTGCCCTCATCATGTGGCACATGAGTTGACACAGTTGATGACAGTCATCCAGTCCTTTTATACTAAGTGAAGCCTACTAGTGAGATGCCTGGGAGCCCTTCCAGAAATAGTTGCCATTCAGAGGAAAGGTAAGAACACCTACAATTTTATGTAGTAGCAGACTGTGCTCACCCTCTCAACTTTAATTCTATATTGGGGAGCCAGCAATTACTTCTTGCAATTGGGTTTCTTATGAAGCCAAATCTGAGATAGAGCATCAAGAAGACATTGAGAACAAACTGAGGGCTAAAGAGGGAGGAGGGAAGGGAAAGGGGGGTGATGGCCATGGAGAGGGACATTTGTAGGGAAGAGCACTGGGTGTTATGTGGAAACCAACATGGTAATAAACTATTTAAAAAAAAAAGAAACTTATGAGGAAGTGGTCTTGGGATCAACATCTGTTGAGTAGTGGGATTGGATAAACGGGGTAATGAGACTGTGATACAGTTATGGCATGGATACCACCGACCCTGTAGGGAACTTTGAAGCAGGGATAGTCCTTTTTTTTTTTTCCCCCAAAAAGTAATTTGGAAATGGCAGCTGACTATATGAACTAGAACACTTTGGAGCGGTCAGGGTAAGATATACCTTTTTAGGAGTCATCACTATGAAGATATTTAAAGTCAAAGGTTGGTTGGGTAGAACATGTAGCTGGAAAGGAACACATAGCACAGAACTCAGCAGGTTCAGCTCAGAACTCAGAAATGGAGAAGCAAGCCAGAGAGAATGGTTAGAAGCTGCTCTTGAAGTTGGAGAAGTCACGGAAGTCATGGGAGTTCTATTTGCCTATTTATATACTTATAATAAATATTAATGTAATAAAACATTAATGTAATAAATCAATTT
>NC_043706.1:6578947-6587661 GCF_006229205.1 Suricata suricatta | reverse complement strand
TGTGTGTGTGTGTGTGTGTGTGTGTGTGTGTGTGTGGCTCTTTTCTTTCTGTATAAATCTGTGCAAGCTGCAGATTTAAGTTCAATCCCTGCTCTATAGGAGGTAAGAGATAATGAATTACGGTTTCTAACAAAGAAGATTACTCAGAGCATCTTTGGAAGAGGCAGAGAAGTGGGGCAGTAGGCTAGTCTTTCATTAAACACATCTAGGACTTCCCTGAAAAATCCTTTCCCTCATCTCTATAAATTTAAGGGGGAAATACTGAAAATCTGGGAAGTCTGAAAATTGTATTGTTTTCAGAATAAGGAACAGATCACAGAAATCCGTGAATAAAAGCCCTCTTTCTGCCACAAAAATATCACATGGTTTATTTGCTTAAAAACACATAACGAGGGGTTGTGTGAGGAATTAGGGTAAAACGCAAGGCAGAAGGGAAAGCATGCCAAGCAGATAGTTGCCAATGACCTAAAACAGATGCCAAGTTAATCTGGGGGCCAATTTGTCAAACATTCTCTTTGAACTGCAAATTTCAAAACTACGGAAATTTCAGCTTGAAATATCAAGCTGTCTCTGGGAAAGATCCCTCTGATAATCAAGATTATAATTATAGTGGAGGTGATGAAACATGTTCTATAATCTATACTTTAGTTGATGCTGTCTATTTAATTCATCTGTTTTCTCCTCTCTTTACCCCATTATCTTTCCAAATTTTCTATCAATTTCTTGGACAAGTCATTTATGTCATGTTACCCAGGCTACTGTATAAAAGAACATCAATGCCAAGAACCAAAGAAAATTTGTTATCAGGGGACCAGCAGCCTGCAAATCACTGTGACTGGTAGAAACATTCTTGCTGTTGTTAACAAATTGTGTCAAAAGCACGTACAAAGAAATTCAAATATGCTAATGTTACAAATCCACTTTGACATCCCAGAGCAGATTCATGCCTGGACCTCGGAATCAGCACTGAGGTAGATAGATAACAGATATTTATCTGTTATTTTAGTCATTCACTGGTCTAAGATATTTTATTATCTTTTTCTACCCTATCATGTAGGGTAGAAATGGAAAAATGGAGGTGGGAAGAAGGTTAAATTAAGATGAAACTATCAGGTATTCCTAAAACACTATCTTCAGCTGAAAATGTGCTCAGGGTAGTTAGCAATTGCGATGTTTCCATGGCAGAATTTGATAAACAATTTTGAATTAATCAAAAGACCGACTCCCTATGCAGACACTCTGTTCTGTACAATCAATCCCACTTTAAAATAAGAAACAGAATGCTGATCTTTCAAATCTGGGATAATTCCTTCTAATTCTGCAAGCCAGGATTGTACATGGATGCTTCTGTGTGTCCTAAATGTGGTCCACACCAGATAAGGACAAAATTGTGGATTTTGTGGCCAAATCATGCTATATATATATAGAAAGTAATTCATCAATAACACAAAGAATATAAAGTGCTTGCTGGAAGTAAATGGGAAGATGGGGTAGGAAGGAAATGCACGTTTACTAAGAACTTAGAGAATGCAAGACACTCCCTACGTGAAATGCCCACCTCAGATTTTCATGTGATCATTCATTCTTATCTCAGACCCTGTTCCAAGTACTTGTGATACAAATGTGAGATAACTGGGTTTTTAAAACACTGATGAAATTTGTGTTTGATAAGGAAAGAGAGATGTTGTAAGAAATATAATAAATAACTAATCTTAATACTCCCTGAGAAGACAAATAGTGTTGGAGGAAAAGAAGCAAGAACTAAGAGGACTCAAGATAGAGGAAGTACAGGTGTCCAGAGAGGTAGCATCAAGAAGGCAGCAGCCGAGCAAAGGCGTGAAGGGGATCAAGGACTAATCACATGGATTTTGAGGGGACGACTATTCCAGGAAGGACAGAGTGAAGGTTTTTAGGAGGCACCGTGCTCAGGATATTGAGACAGTGGTGCAGGGACACGAGGGGGGACAGGCAGTGGGTGAGAGGATAGCGTCAGGGGGAACTAGGGGCGGTGTCCTATGAGACTGTCAGCCAGTAAGAATGTTGGGGGTTATTCTGAAGAGAACTGGGAACCCTGGGAGGTTTCGGTAGAGGAGTCATGACTGACATGTTTAAAAGGATCCCATAAAAAAACAGACAGCAGAGGGATTAGGATGGAAAGAGCAAGAGCTCTCAGAGGCTTTTGAGAACATGTAGGTGAGAGTTTATGGTGACTCCCACTAGGATCTCAGTGGTAGAGACGGTATGAGAATGTGAAGTCTGGCTCTGCTCTGAAGATAGAGACAGCAGGCTTTCCTGACTGAATGCATGTGGGCTGGGAGACAAAGGGAGGAGTCAAGAACGACTGTGAAGTTTTGTCCTGGGCCATTGGAGGGGTGATTTTTTTTTTCACTATTTACTGACATGGAAACAAGTTTGACAAACACTGAGGGTTTAATTCTTGAGTGTGTTAACATTTGAGATAGGAAGCACACGGTCAAGCAAGCCCTTGGATACATAAGCTTAGAATGCAGGAGTGACGTCTGGGCTGAAATTACAAATACCAGTCAAACAATCAATCAATAAGGTAATGGCAATAATAAATAAAATGGTACCATGAAGCTGAATGAAGGAGCCAAGGAGGCAGTATAGCTATGAAGGAGGGGAGACCTTGGATGAAGGCTTGAATCTCTCTGAAGATAAGAAATGAAGGAAAGGAGTAGGATTCAGAGACAGAACATGAACCCCTGAGGTAAGAGGACATGCCCATCCCCCAGAACCTCAAAGAAAGTGTTTCAGGAAGAAGAATGTGGGGAACTATATGAAAACCTGCTGATAGTTTAATAAGATTAGAATTGAGATTTGCACATTGAATTAAGCAAAGCAGAGGGATCACCGGTGACCTTTCTAAAAAAAAATTCAGAGGAAAGGAGGGGAAATCTTGGGAGTAGGCTTAAAAAAGAAGGGGAGGAGAGGACTGGTGATATCAAATAATGACACCAACATCGAAGATCATTTTTACAGAATGGTTGGAAATGAGAGCTACTGAGAAGGATAAGTAGGGTCAAAGGAAGGTTAAAAACATATTTTCTTAATATGGAAGAAATAACAATGTTTGCTATGTCCACGAGAAGAACCCAATACAGAAGAAACAGCCGGTGGGTGGAGGGACCAGCTGATCTGTATTCGGGAATGGGCAGGCAGGAGGGGGCGTGGTCAACAGCTGAGAGGCGGACTTTCCGCAGAAGCACACAGCTCACCTACGTTATCTGGAGGGAGTACACCTTCTATGGCTGAAGATTCACAGGCGCAGGTCCTTAAAGTCTGCAGAAATTTTCTTCTGACTCCCTTAGTTCATTAGTGAAGAAGGAGGCAAACTCAGCAGCTGAGAATGAGGTAGACGGATGAGGTTTCAGGAAGGAGGAGAAAGCATAAAACAGTCTCTTAGGAGGGACCAGAGTAAACAGGCTTGGGAAATACAGAGTGGCCACCAGGAGCCTGAGATCACTGGCCACGAATTTAAAGCGCAACCTGCCAGCGAGGTTTGTTTGTCCCAGGCCAAGTCCAGACGCAGAACGAACAAAATCCAGAGTACCGTGATCCTTATTTTTCTAATATTTAACGTGGCCTTTCCCCAGAGGCCATACCCATTCATGAAAGCAAAGAGTCAAAGGGCTCTTTTATTTCTATTTAGTTTAAATGATTCTGTCCTCCCAAATGCTTAGGAAGGCCTGCCGAGAGTGCAGTCCATATGGGATAAAGTGCCTTTCAGATTGCATTGCTCCCTGCATCTTTTCTTCCTATGGCCGGGGTACAGGGTGTGGTGTATTTGACCTCAGGGCAATAGAGAAAGTGTGCACCTCCTCCTTCCTGTGCTGTTCTTATGGTCTCCTGGGTGGTTACATGCCCTGAAGGCATACGTAGGCAGGAATGGCCAGGGGAGAGCCATCTATACTTACCTGCTGTATGGAATTGGATGTTGTATGGGCTTAAGGGGTTCTCTTTCTCCTTGTTCCCCTAGGCTGTCCCACACCTTCCTGGAACAGGGTCACAAATTAGCAGCACTGTGGTAGGTGTGGGGGGTTCATTAAATGCCTTCCTGAGCCACTGAAGGGTTCTTCTTTGCATGGGCATGGATTTGGGGACAAGTGGGCCACCCACAGAATCATGTGACAGTGAAAGAGGGTCATGTAGCAGAAGCTGGTAGGCACTGGTTGGTGCTGGATGAAGATCTGTGGCACGACCAGCAGGAGCCTCTGTGAGCTGCCTCAGCTCTCCGAGCACTGCTCGTAGCTGGCCAGGCAGAGTGCGAGATGGCTACCAGAATCTTGAGTTGCAAATGCCAACGTTCCCCTGTTTATTGCAAGGAGAATCTGTGCATGATGATTACATATTTCTGGGGAAGGGGTACATGAAATGCATGCCTGTGCAGAAGCGATTCCTGAAGCTCATAATGACAACCTACATATGAATAGTACTTAACTCCTTGGGGGATCTTTTTTATCATGCTTCATGCCCTCCCCAGCCTTCCCCTGCATCTCACTAACAACCTGGAAAAGCACCAGTAGCAACACTTCCATGGAGCTTGTGTTCTCATGTAAATGTAAGTACAGCACATTGAACACTGATGAAATAAATGAAAAGCGAATGGATGCTGCAGGGAATACATGATGGAGAGTGAGCAGCATTTTGAACTAGATTCACAAAGATGATAAAAGACAATAGGATACTTCCATAGCAGCAGGGCCACTGAAACTAGAAAGTATAAGGCATGTTTGAGTGATATCAAGTAGTCTGCTACTTGCATAATTCAATGGAAAGACCATGGGACTTGCACCCATCTTTTGGTAAAAATCCCATTTCTTTCATTTATTCTCTGTGTGAACTTGCAAGAGCTAGTTAACTGCTTTGTTCCTCAGTTTCCTAGACAAAAACTGGATATAATATTATTTTATCTTTCAAGATTGTTGCGAGGACTAAATGAGGCAATTCATATATATCAGTCAGTACCTAGCATGTCTTCATAAATGCTACATGAGAAATAGTAATGGAAATGAGGTTTGACTTAAAGTTCGGGATGAAATCTGGGCAGGACTTCAAAGTCCTGATAAATATCCAGACAGGATGTTATGCTATGGATGACGGTGACATGAAGAATGGTTATGAGCTGAGAATGTTACTATTGATCTCAGCCAAAGACCACCAAGAAGATGGCTTTGGCCGATTGCTCTTTTTAGTACATAACTGTGGTGCATTTCAGTATGAGAATGTTAGGATTTATAGGATCTGGGTTTCGGTTACTTTGGGGATGACGTTGGGCTTTTCTCTGGATTGGATGTTGTCAGGAAGTAGGAGTAAAATTGGGTATCAGAATGAGTACAACCCAGAAAGAGAAGATTCAAGGGCTTTTGGATAATTTTTGTGGTTTAGACATTGTTGTTTTTCTCTGTGTTCAGATAAGATTGCAGAGTTGTCTTGATTTTTGTCTTGATCTATCAGGACCCAGATTTTGGTCTGTATGCTATCGATATTCTATGAAGTTGTGTATGTTCAACTGGAGAACACCAAGGTCTAGCTGTGAGTGCCAGATGGACTTCCAGCCACACCAAGACCTGTCATATAGACAAGGCCAGCTCCCAGACGTCTGGGTTGCTCTTTCCATATCAAGAGTAAGGACAAAGATGTGTGCTTTAGGAAATCCACATAAAATTGATCGCAGGGGAGAAAGCAGAACTAGATCCTCTTATACCAGATGAATGAAAATGAGAAGTTGAACTATGGAATGCATGGATGGATTACCCAACACCCTAGAAATTGGATTCCTTATTAGAAATAGTTTAAAGGGAGTCCTAGGGCATGTGCTTGGTTGGACAGGTATTCTATATTCTCTTTAATGCTTAGGATTCATAATCCTGTGCTTCCTTTAACATGCCCTATCAAAGAAGAGTTTTCTATTGTGATGGTGGTTTTAAGTACCTGGAGTCATTCCAGTTGTCAATTTAGAATAATGCTTATCAGGCCTCTTTCTCCAGAACCCTAGAGTTTGGCAAAACTTTCTGAGATGTCAACTCAGGCTTGCAAGGAGAAAAGCAATTAGTAGGGTTCCCCCCACCTGATACCAGCCAGGAACAATCCCCTTTGATTTCTATCATATATCAGGTTTTTTGGTAAGACTATTAAAAAAAATTGCTTCCTGACATTTCATTGCATATGTTATCTAAAAATCTCCATTCTGGGCAGAGCGAATTGTAGGCAGGTCTGGCTATTACTTCCTAGCAGACTGTTTCAAATGTAAATGTTTGTCCTGACTCTGTCTTTGCCTATGGTTATAGCGAGACCTTGTTGAAAACTGAACAATTATTCAATCTCAGCATTCATAGCAACAATCACTTTGATAGCTTTTTGCCTCATTATGCTCCCAGGAAGCTCGATTATTAAGCAGAATGGTTTAAATGAAGAAATGATTACAACACGGGAAATGGCTTTTCAGGAGTATTGGCTTTATAAATTCATTGCTCCTCCAGCTTGATACTAATATTTTATCTATTAAAAGATATATCAAGGCAGGCAGACTTCTTGAGCTGTTTAAAAATGGAACTATTATGTTGTTTTTCATGATTTCACATTATAGCACTTAAAATACACTTAATAAATTTTGTGCCAAAGAAGGTAGTCGCTCTTCTGTTGATCCAAAGAGTCAATTCTGCACAGCTTGACTGTACATTCGAGGCCATCCCCCAACATAGTCTTACATGTACATTAGAAATACTATGTTGCTTTGGGTTATTTACTCCTGGTGTTTATCACCGTGTTCCTATATTATCATAAAGTAACTACTGAATGTCTTAACTGAGCCATATTCTCCTTTTGTCTAAAATCAGATAATACAGTTTTATTTGGAAGTACATTCTGACCAATATCCATAGAGTAACTCTGGTGATGTTTCCAGCAACATTGTGTTAAAAGCAGTTGTGTCTCTGTATTGAATTCTCTCAAGGAATGGCATAATCTCTAGAATAAAATGTGGGTGCAGTAATGATACATTGAAGCTATCTGTGATCTGGACCCAGGATGTGCTGTTCAGCCTCACATCCCTGACACCGTTGATTGCCATCTGAAAAGTGGCACCAGTCCTCCTCTCCTGTATTAAGGTAGTGATCTAACCCAGGCCTCCCGTGGCTTCATGCTTCATTGAATCTTTCTTTCCAAATGCTTTCACTCTAAAACCCTTATTTTCTCATAAATAAGTACCACTGCATTATTAATCTGCTGCAAAGGTGTATTCCTATCTTCTACCATTGACTGACATGTGACCGTGAAAAGCAATTTCTCCCTTGAGTGGAGGCAGATGCTTCCTTTCTACCCATAGACACCTGGTCACAGAGGTTGGTTCCATGTCCACCTGGACCCCAGGACCCCATTCTGATCTTTACTCCTTTTAGCTAGAACACCAATCAGTGTCTGCCAGCCCCCAGACTCCGCTTTGGGAAAATGATTTCCACATTTTTGCAATGAAAAATCAACTTTATTAGGAAACTTTGGGCTTCCTTTTCACATCTGATTTAATTAATGGAAGACAGCAGCTCCAAGAACAGTCAGGGTGTGGGTGGACCAGTGGCAGGAGATTGGACGAAAGCAAAACAATGAGAGACACCAAGCAAATTCCCTTTCTGGATTATCTGAATAACTTGGAGGAATTATTGGGAACCCAAAGGCAAAAAAAAAAAGGGCAATTTAAGAGGCCCTATGCTTGGAAATCCCTGCCTTTATGAATAGGGAAATCAAAAAGAAATTGGTAAGGTTTGAAAATTATCCTTTTGTCTTACTGTCAACACAGGAGCTGTGGGACAATGAAAGAAAAATGAAGCTAGACAGATTGATTAAGGTGGAGAAAGGGCTGCCTGTGGGGGAAAAATGCTTGATATTTTGGAAGATTTACAAGACAGATATGGAGAGAGGGAGAGAGAGAAGGCCTTGAATGCAAAGCTGAGCAGAAACAAAAGCACAGCAGAGGCACTTGCAGATCTAGCTACTGTATGAGAGAGTATTAAGAAGGGATGAGTTGATTTAGTAGATGTTAAAATCAGAAATTGAAACTGGGCCTCCAAAGAAATTTATCAAGATAGAGAGATAAAAATCTCATTAATAACCTGGAATTACCCCTCAGAGATAACTTCAATACAGGAAATAACGGAGAGTCATTCTCTTAAGGAAGCTCAAAACAAGAGCTCTCAGGAAATCACCCCTTGAAGATAAAACACCGATTCCAAGTGGTTGCATAATATTTGGGATGATCTGAGAGGTATAGAAAAAAATACCAGTATGGAATTATTAAGGCAATCATTTATAAGCTAGAAATATTATATATGGAGACATTGTTCTTTGCCTAATTGAATATATTGTAGAAATGTATGGAGTCAGGGTTATAAAGACATAGAAAATAGACATAACTTTTTTTCAATGTGATGAGTATGGTCCATGTTAGATTGAGCTTAGCCCTGATTGGATGTTAGTCTAACAGCCACTGTACTTACAGCGGTTGCTTCTATGTGTATATTGGTAGATACAAAATGGTATGAAAATTAGTGCTGTCTATGTGGGAACTGATCTATATTCCAGGAAGAGAAACAGCACAAGGGTGGTGGGGAAATAGAGCAAAGGACACATAGAGATATCTTGTTAAGTCCGTCTTCTTCTAAAGCCTCTTTGGATTCCTACCCTATCTTATCCACATACAC
>NC_043706.1:6558008-6578847 GCF_006229205.1 Suricata suricatta | reverse complement strand
TGAATAATAAAAAAGAAGGTGTAGCAAAACTTCTTAGGTTCTCAGTTCTACCAATAGAAATGATTCCATTCTGCCTCCCTCCTCAGGGAGAATGGTGATAACAGTGCAAAGAAATTATCATTACATGAGAGGCCGTGCATTGTTTACCTTGTAAACCTACCTGGTAAATTCTCTACTGTGCTGTTACCTTTCCCTCTCTCTAGCTCTCTGTTTTTATTGAATGGTGAGGTGGCTGTCCTGCCCTCCAACAGAAAAGAAGCTGGAGAAACTCTCTTGAAAAGCACAATTAAGCTATACATAGATCATATCATACTACTATACATAGGTCATATCATACTACTGAAAAATATAAATATGAACATAAATAAATGTCTTATTTATAGAAAATATTTGTAAGCTGAAATATATGATGCTATTACATGCCTATTATTCTTAAATGAGCACATTATATTATTCCCATCAAATGTTACATTTGACCTTGCATTTTGTTTTACTTGACCTGTTCAACCTGAAGCACAAACATGGCCTTTTCATTTATGCAATTCTTTTTCTATGTTTATTTATTTTTGAGAGAGATACAGAGACAGAGAGTCAGAGAGAAAGGCAGAGAAAGAACAGGGGAAGGGAAACACAGACTCCAGAGCAGGTGTCAGCAAAGAGCCTGATGTGAGTCTCGAACTCACAACCCATGAGATTATGATCCAAGCCGAGGTCAGAGGCTTAACCGACTGAACCACCCAGGCACCCATCGGTTACGCAATTCTGAACAAACCATTCCTGAGTGGTAAAACAGCTCACCAGGAAGGGCTCTGCCTCTAGCATAGCACTCTCACACTTGTAATCACTTACTCATCTGGTTTCCTCTTAAGAGAAAGAAGAGATCTAGTTTTATCTTTATAATTTAGCATTACATCTTTTTTCTTAGCTTTTATTTAAATTCTACTTAGTTCACACACAGTATAATATTAGTTTCAGATGTATAATTTAGGAACTGAACACTTTCATACAACACCCAGTGCTCCTCATGACAAATGCACTCCTCTATCCCCAGCACCTTTTTTTAACCCATCCCCCCACCTACCTCCCCTTTGGCAATCATCACTTTGTTCTGTGTAGTTAAGAGTGTATTTCTTGGTTTGCCTCTCTCTTTTCTTCCCCTTTGCTTGTTTTGTTTCATAAATTCCACATGAGTGAAATCATGTGCTATTTGTCTTTCTCTGATTTATTTCACTTAGCATAATACACTCTAGCTCAATCCATGTTGTTGCAAATGGCAAAATTTTATTCTTTTTTGTGGCTGAGTGATATTCCATTGCAAATATACCACATTAACTTTATCCATTCTTTAGTCAATGGACATTTGGGCTCTTTTCATAATTTGGCTATCATTGATATTGCTGCTATAAATATCAAGGTGCATGTATCCCTTGGAATTAGTATGTTTGAATCCTTTGGTTAAATTCCCAGTAGTTAGTTAGTATTATGTCTTAAAATTTATAAAAGTAGGTGTTGGATAAAAACTTTATAAGTTTTAGTGAAAGAAAAATATGAATTAATATCTTAGCAACTTTATTTCCATATATCTTGATTGCTTTCAAACCTATTCATATCAAATAGCTTTAAAATTTTGAAATGGAAGTCCATCCACTTTCCTACAAATGGCCATATTTCATTCTTTCTCATTGCTAAGCGAAATAAGTCAGGCAGAGAAGGACAGATACCTTATGTTTGCACTCATAGGTCTAACAGGAGAACAGGAGAAATGTAATGGAGGACCAGGGAGAGGGGAAGAGGGAAAGAGAGTTGTGGAGAGAGAGGGACGCAAAACTTGAGAGACTATTGAATACTGAAAATGAACTGAGGGTTGAAGTGGGAGGAGGGAAAAGAGGTGGTGCTGATGGAGGAGGGCACTTGTGGGGAAGAGCATTGGGTGTTGTATGGAAACTAATTTGGCAATAAACTACTTAAAACATTTTTTTTGAAATGGAACCTAATATCCCGCTCTACTTTCCACTAACTCTTCAAAATTCAAATGCTACTAGTAGTGACATACAATGACGTGGTCACAATTTCAGTGAGACTTAGAGGCAACATCCATTTATATGTTTCTGCAAATTCTAGCTCGTATTCACTAAGAGTAGACTGTGAAAAAAGTCACTCAAACCCGACTGAATGAGTGTCATGGAGAAGGGCTCCGAAAGTTATTGTCTCTGCAATGCTATTGCTGTCCGTTTGCTTTGACCTACAATGGTTTCATTTATGAGAGACAAACAGGGAAGGTTAGAACTAAAATAATACCTAGATAGATACCTCTATTTAAAGCAAAGAAGTCACTGCTTATAAACTTCATGGGATATAATTGAGGGAAAACAATCTCTGCAAAAAAATTCATTGCTTAAACAGACATATATATAAATACAAGTACTACTGCTAAAGGGAGGCGCCGTTATGAGCCGGTGCCAGGCTTATTTCTCACAGCAAACAAGGACGGACTGCCAGGTGACCTAACCAGGACTGGCTGGTCTGTGTCTTCCAAGCGAAGGCCCAGAAATGTGCACTAAGAGAATGACCCGGAAAATGAGATCAGTAAGCTGGAGATCTGAAAGCAGGGCAATTTTATTAGGGCTGGAACAGAATAGTTCCATAGGATGTCAAAATGAAGACTGTTAGCCAATCAGGGGCGAATCAGCTAGGAAAACCACAGGAGGACATCAGAATTGCTGATCACCAGCCAGACATGAAGGATTTAAGGGGATTTCTATAAAAGACAGCTGAAAATAGTACAAAAGGGGGCTAATTATAAGAACTGAAACTCAGTTATCAGGCCTTAAATTTCTATACAAGCTTTGGGATTCTAAGCCAGTTATTTATAGCTTGGTTTCTTCATCTTTGCAATGGTGAAATCATAAATATGTAATAATAGTTACATTTGTTGATATGGAGATTAAATGAGATAATATGCATAACACACTTAGCCAGTGCCTCGTACATATAAATGGCCAATAAAGAACACAGAAGCATATACACATTACTATTATTATTAGCATACAGTTTTAAATCAGGAACTACTTGGATACCAGTTTGTTGTATAATTAAAAAAATGAAGAAAATGATTT
This sequence comes from Suricata suricatta, assembly GCF_006229205.1. Classification (NCBI taxonomy): domain Eukaryota; kingdom Metazoa; phylum Chordata; class Mammalia; order Carnivora; family Herpestidae; genus Suricata; species Suricata suricatta. The sequence continues at coordinate 6,575,731 of NC_043706.1, read as the reverse complement.
TATTTTTTCTGAGACTCAGAAAGCTACCCAGTAAGATTCTATATGAAGTTGACAGAGAGGCCAAGTAGAAGAGTGAGAATTTTAAAATGGCATAAAATCCTGGCTCCAGTGTAACAATCTATCAGGTTATAATGAAAAGGCTGTGTTCTGTAGTTCACCAACTGAAATATAACCGGTCCCCCTGTGACCTCAATGTGCGTTAAATTGTACTCCATAAATCATGGATCACGTGTGCTGTAGAATGGTTCCAAAAAATTAAGCAAAATAGAAGAACGCCTAATGCCATATGCTTTGGTTCTAAAAATCCCTACACTCTATCGCTCCGTAAGCACAAGATAATCTCTGTTAGCCACGTATCAGCTCTATTCCATTCTCTCAGACCTATTGTTGTTTCAGAAATAAATACTACCTAATTACCAGTCAACCTGGTAGTTTTTGTTGCTAGGAGAAATTTTTATAATAAAGCATTACTTAAAAAACCATGAATAGGGGCGACCCTGGTCAGGCTTCAATAATGTGGAGATCCTTCTGGGTTATATCCCACGTCTAGGTCCTGAAGAAGTGTCACAATTATATAGCCTTTTCTCAATCAGCAGATTAACATTCACGCCAACACCAAAAAAAAAAAAAAAAAAAAGGGAGGGGGCGAGCCACCGATTGTCTCTGTTTTTCTGCCTTAAGTCTGTAGACTGGTCCAACTCCCCTTCAGCTTTCTGATCTATTCCTGATGTTTCTGGGTTCTGAACTTGTGACTCCCTTTACAATTACAGTTTTATTTCATCTTAGCATCGCTGCCAGTGCTGTCCTGTTACGTCCTTTACAAGGCGATGGATTTCTTCTTTGTCTCCATGGCCATGAGTTACTCTTTGCAAATAACCCGAATAGTCCAGCCAGGATTTGAGACTGTATACCTCACCGCCCACCATGAGGAGAGATGTTCATGTCATTTTCAGAGGAACCAGATTATGGGGGCAATCCTCAAATTGGAGGCAATTTCTGTATAGAACTTCTAACTTCACATGTATCATAGTGATGAAGATTCTGTGAAGACTCCTTTTAATGCTCTTCCATTAATCTGGTAAAATCCCCACACTTCTGTTCTCACAAGAAGCTCTAAGGCCCCTTTTACTCCTCAAATAAATGCATAATCAATAGTTCAGTTACTTCTTTTATTCAGGCTCTAACCTAACATTCCCTTCACTGTTACTTATGGACAGAAAAGATGTCTAGGGCTAAATACGTGTGTCTCGAGTTGCTTGTCCCTTTCTAGACCACAGGGAAGTGTGCCTTTTTACTACATCCTCAATTTCTTCTAAAAAGGAACTCTTGACTCTATATCCATGAAACTTCCTATGATTTTTCCCCAAGGATTTGTTTGAGAGGCCACAGTTAAGTGTGGGAAATCAAGTTATATCTCAGATCAGGTGATAGTGTCAATGTCATCATTATGACATTCCTGGATTATTTGATTTTATACCTTCCACCAAAGCTACCAGTTCCCTCTGGATTCCAGCCAGCCAATTCTTCCAGCCTCTGCTTGTACTTACAACTGTAATTTTCCTACTTTATAGTTAGTTTTCCACATTCACTGGGGAAGAACTGATGGAGTGGAGGGAAGGGAATGGTCTTAATGCTTAAATTCTAAAACATGATCAGTTATAAGAAAGTGAGAAACATCACTGATTTAGCATTAGCCTGGAGAGCACGAACCTTAAAAAACACATCACACGTTTTAAATGTGCAAAACATCTTAGCATGGAAAAAATGTAATATCTGTAGATTTTTTGTTATCTTTTACTAGGTCAGGCAGTGTGCTAGGCACATTTTATATACATTAATTCACTTCTTCTTCTCAATAGTCTCCACCTGCTTTTGATTTTATCCATTTTGCAAAATAAGGAAACTGAATTTCTTTATACCTAATTAATGTGCTCAAGGTTATTAAGCTAGTAAGCCAAAGGAAGGCCTATGTTCCTTAAGTTCAAGTGTCAAGTTCATGAGTTTTCTCTTGAAGGTATGGTAGATAAAAACACTCTACCAACTAGCCTAAAAGGGGCATTGGATGGGGCAGGAGTTTCAATGACTTCCTAGAATCCAACTGTCTTCTCCAACAGCCTCTAAGCAACTCATTTCCAAGGTTACACATTTTCATTGCCTGAAATCATTGTAATCTTCAAAATGTGAATCTACACTCCTACTCAAATCACAACATTTTGTTTACTGCTTATGTTGTCTTCATCTTCCTACTCAATTTCCTGATCTCCCATCTCTCAAAACCCCTTGTTTTCTTTCCATCGATGGATCCCATGTGTTTCTTCACTTTCTTTTCTCCCGAACTTGAATTGGCTGATCCACATTCCCATATGTTCCTTTGCCAGCAAACTCTCCCTCACCCTCTGTCCCTCTCTTCTGCCAACTCAACTCCCAACTTATAATCTACCTAATCGATTCTCACTCTGTCAAGGACTGTGTTAAGAAAATCATGCAACCATTCAGACTGTTTCTAGCTATTACATGTGGTTGATGTCCACCGACCTACCTAGCCTCCTGCACTGGTGAAAATGTGTTTTCTACTCTTCCTAATCACCTCATCTTGCTTGTCCCATAGTGGCTCTTCCAAACACCAATTAATTTCACTAGTTCCTTATTCTAGGCCTGTGTTGTTCTTAGTAGATGATCTTGTTTTCTACTTTCCAGACAAGGTGGAAGAGTGAAACCCCTTCTTTTCAAAACTCCACCTTCTCTGTGGACTCATATCAGTTGCCCCCAACATCTAGAGGACTCACTTGAACTCTTTCAAGACTTGGCTTACATGCCATTTTAGGTTTTCAATTCCAACTGCTTTATTTAATTCCTCCCCCAATACAATGTAATCTCCACTAGGAGCTTCACCTATTTTGAACACCAATGTATTCTAAGTATCTGAAACAGTACCTGGCTTATGGCAAGTGCCAATAAATATTTGCTGAATGAATGAACAAATGTGCACAAGCATTTTGGTTGCCTGCTTTCCTCCTTGTCCTTCCAGAGGAAGAGGTTACATAATCCACCTTTGGGTAAGAATGGTTATGAAACTGCTACTCCAGCAGAGATCAGGAAGATGATATAATTTTCTTCTTTACATCTGAATTATGATGTTAAGGTTGCATCCTTGATACCCAGTACGAGAAAGTTCTCTTTGTCACTCCTTCTACCTAACTAGTTCAAGGGCAGAGAATGCATTTACTGACCTTCTCACCTCTGATTATCTCTCAATAAATCTAGACAGAACATATACCTCTGCTCTACTCCATCTCTGTCATTAAATACATTCCCCAAACAACTAGCTTCCAGGTTGACCCAAGGGACTGAATTCTTCTGTATTTCATTTTCTTTGATAGCTTTGGCCAAGGTTATTTATTTATTTATTTATTTATTTATTTTATTGCTACTGAATTCTGTGCAGACGATAGTCTACCAGAGACATCACTGACACCAGCAAGTACATCTCTCTTTGAAACACAAGTTGAACTTGAGACACAGTCCCCAGTGAACGGGAATAATCCAGTGTAGAGCAGTAATATAATCAGTTATCCCCTTTGGCTAAAAACTGTTTGCCTGGAATCCACAACCTACTGGAAAATGCAATGCAAACACCTGCTGTTTGCCAATTTCCTGGGATAAAATCTGATGGCAAGAAATACTTTATCAGATAGATAATACTTCTGAATGCTGAATTTCCTGGCTTTATCAAAGAAGACAGTCTTAGAAGGTCCATTGCATTTACCCTGAGGGCCTAAGCCCCGAAGAAGAACAAATACATCTTTTCTTAATGTTTGAAAATGCTACTGTTGTCTGCCTTCTCATCCTTTTCACGGACAATAGCTTTTCCCTACACACACACACACACACACACACACACACACACACACACCTCACAATAGTTTTGTTCAATTTACTCTTGGGGCTGTCTTTAATTCCTCCTTTCTTACTTTTCCCTGGAGTTGGCTTCATTTTGTTAAGGTCAAATCATCTTTTTGATTAAGTGAAATACTGCATGAAGTAGACACTTGACTGTGGTTTTTTTTTTTTAGTATATTAATACATTGTTTTAAAAAAAGAATGATGATTCCATCTGCAATCTGTATTTCACTGGCAATGATGTTTGACAGGAGTGACTACCATATGCTTGTCTGCTATGGGGATGGGGGGTTAAAGCAATTTGTGGTTAAGGAAATTAGGTATGGAATTGTGTTCTCTCTTGTTTTCATTTTAAAAGCATTTTGTGGCTCTTATTTTTCCTCTTTAAATAAACTATTGGATTAGAGACCCCACTTCACTTAGTCTGTGACAAGGCCAGACAGTCAGCCTCCAAATTACTAAAGAGTGTCACTAAAATGTGTTTGTTATCTGCCTTTGGTCTTGTGAATCCCTAATAGATTTTTATGCAGAAACGACATTCCTATGCCAGTTAACATGAGCCTCCTGTCATGATATTTCTTAGGTGAGAAAGGAGTGGCCATGGCCAGTCCTGGTGTTTTACCCTTTTATATCACTTGTCCTTTCCATTTCTCTCTTCTGTTTTCATCATGCTTTCTCTCTGACCTTTCTGAGGCGTTTGTCCTTCCATGATTCCTGTTGACTCTCAGTCTCTTAGCCTTCTGGCCTGGCTTCCATAGCATCCCCACTGAATGTCAACCCACTTGTCCATAACTACACACTCACCAGCAATGTCGGCCTCTTTGCCTTCTACTACAAATATCTACCAAGGTGCCGTTCCCCTGTCACCTAATCCAATACATTTATGGTTTGAGTCTTCACCTGGATATGCAATAGCGTTTGATAATCCTCTTCCAAATTTTCACAATATCCTTTGGTTCTTTTGCCTGATTCCCACCCACTCTTTCCCTTCTGTAGGAAATGTGTTCCTTATAGAGAAATTAGAAAACGCTGAACATGCATTCTTTAACCTTGCCACTAATGTAAGTATTTCTCCTTATCTTCTTCCCATCTCTTTAAAAGGGGCATGTTGTTCTTCCTCTAATCAAGTTCAATCCTTTCACTTATACTTTTGCATTTTTCTTCACCATTCTTAGATACTTTTCTCCATCACTAATGAGTGAAACTCATACTTTTCAACCACATATTCTCCATTGGATCCTTTTTTAATATGTACTTGAAAGTATTTTGTGTAGGAACACCTGGGTGGCTCAGTCGGTTAAGCACCAACACTTGATTTCGGCTCAGGTCAAGATATCATTCGTGGGTTTGAGCCCTGGGTCAGGCTCTGTGCTGGTGGTGTGGACCCTACTTGGGATCCTCTCTCTCCATCTCTCTCTGCTCCACTCCTCTCTCTCCCTTCCTCCCCCCCCTTTCAAAATATAATAAAATTTTTTAACAAAGATAGTATTCTGTATATAAAAAAGAAATAGTAACAATCCATAAATGTTTCCTCTTATTTTCTCCTTTTTTGTCCATCTCAACTAAGCTTCTAAAGGACTGGTCCAGTGGGAGAAGAGTTTCACAAGAAGCCAAGATCTGGGATAAGTCCATGGTGATAGGTTGGAGACAAATGGAACAGGATGAGAAAGGGAAAGAAATAGAGAGGCTATGATCCTAAATGACTGCCAAAGTAAAGTTTGAAGCCAAACTTTGAAGTCAAAATAAAGGTCTAACTTAATTGGGAGAAAACACACTATGGCCAGGCACTAAAATATTAGTGAAATATTAATAAATGAACAAGATTGATCAGAAAGTCCATGGATGAGTTATGAGACAGGTGAAGAGGGGTTGGTATAAGCCTCCACAGAGCAGGAAAAACAGTATGGATTCCAGAATGGAAGTCTGAGAAATGCCAATGTACTTCCAAGATATGGGGTCCATGAGATGTTGGAGAAACAATAGAATCCAAATGAAAGGGTTGTAGGGAAAATAACTTTGCATGGCAAAATCTGCTTTGAGTTAAGATGCAGAAGAATGGGGATGTTGAGAAAACAAGTCACAAATGTGAGAGTATCAAGATCATGGTCTCCTGAAGACAAATGGACGGTGAGTACTAAGTGGCATACATCAACTGAGAATGTATACTGTCACTGAGTAGAAAGGCTCAGATCTCAGGCAATGAGCAAGGATAACAGACCTGAGTAATGACAGACTAACCTGGCCACAAACTTCTAAGATTTGCTATAAGAGTTTCCTATTCATTTGGGGAAACCAGCCATGGCTTAAGTTACTATAATTCTGAAGGAAGCGAGACTCACTGAGGAAATGCTGACCTGAGTTCACTCCACTGGCTCTGATGACAGGCTCTGGGGGTGTGGTTCCTACACCGAGGGCCCCTCCGTTGTGGTGTGTGTGTTGAAGGATTAAGGTGCAGATATAATGCTCAGAGGCTGAGTCGTAGAAGCTGAGAGAAGCCCCTCATTAATCACGCTTCATAAATCCACAGGAGCCACCAACAACAAGATCTCCACTAATGGTACTCAGTCTTGCTCTAATTGACGTGTCCCACAGTGGCCCGCATTACCCAGGGTTTTATTCAGAAATCTAAGAGTTACGATTGCTGTACATGCAATTATAGAAATGCTCATCACCCCCTCACCTCCTTCCCCCCAGTAGATACATATTTTTGTTTAAAATATAGCCATTTCATGATCTTGACTTGAATTTGTTTCTGATGCATTCGCAGATGGAAAACAGAATTAGGCCAGCTTTATTTCTGGGTTTGATGTGCTTTCCAGACTTGTTAGGGTTAGCTGGAAGTAATCTCACTCCCTATAGTGTTTAGCTATTTAAAAGTGCTTTGTGGAACATACAGAGCAGCCTTTCAGAGTGGCTAATCAGAAATAAGCAGAGGGACAGATTTACAGTTGGAAAGACAGGGAATAGAAATGAAAGAGCTCTGCTTAGCGAACCTGAATATAAAAATAAAGTGAAACCAGGATGCACGGTGGGGGTTGCCATGCCTCCAATCTCCAGTTTTCATTTAGATTTTGTAAATCAGGTAGACGCAGTTCCTCGTACCAAATCTGCTATAAAGCATATTCCAATCTCTCTCATCTGCAAATTACGTTCATGCAGATGTAATGTGTCTTCAGATGGAAAGGCTTCCAAAAGGGGAAAGTGGTTTACTTCGTGTCAAATGTAATAAGCTCAAACCAGGTAAGGCAGCTTTGCAGCCTGGAATCCTATTTGTTTGCATTAGGTTGGCTTTTGTCATTGACCTTCCACCAGTAATATCAGACTATACATCCATTCTGATGATGCATAAATGGAAAATTCTCAGTATAAGATCACATGGGAACCTCTACAAGATCACGCTGACATGCTTTTTCTCTTAGTTTTTCCTGCTGTGATTTTGGAAGGCTGTACTTTTCTCCTGTTAAAATGATTAGTGCTCTAAGTGAATGAGATCACTTACTGAAATAAAAGTCCAGCCAAGCCATATTCTCATATCGTGATCTCATGCAGGCTCAGCCCCAAGAGAGGTCCCGTGGGAGATTTTGCAAAGTTGTTCATCCAATTGTCATATGCAGCCTCTGTTCAAAAAGGAAACAAGGTTACCAAAATCTAGTAAAAAGGGCCCCTGGATGCCAAAAACAATATAAACGCATGTGTGCCTTAATATAGGCTGCTATCTTGCAAAAATAATCTTCCTCTGTGGTAAAGCCCCTGGTGCATGAAACACCTGAATACTTATGTAATCCTCACTTTCTGCATAGGAAAGACCCAAGATTCCGAGGTCTCTATGTAGCCATGTGCCCACAAACAGACCATGAAGCATCTGGGGATGCTGAGATCCCCTCTGGGCATCAAGTGGCTTCAGAACTTTAAACTTGCTGGGCCTCTGACGCCTGTATCTTTCGATTTTCCAGTTGCCATCCACTCCCAACTAGGAGTTGTGGTTATTAAACATGCCTTAGATTCTAAGTCCTTCCAAAATGATCTTGAAAACATGAGATAAAATAAAGTCATAATTGTTGGCTTACCTGCAGGATTAATCTAGAAAACACTGCAAAGTAGTGCTCGTGACCTCACTGAGCTTTTCCTAGGTCCTTCCCAACTCCTTCCTGTAAAAGCCTTTTTCTCTCCACCTACTCTGCTTACTTTTCACTTACTCCCTCAAAATCTTCTTAAAAAATGCTTTTTATTTTGCCTACAAGTCTGTCTTATTTTTGTATTGAGGGAACTTTCACATAAAGTGAAATGCCTACAAATCTGTCTTTTGTTTTTCATTTAACAGGTATTTATTCAATGCTTCGTTTGCAATGTTGTGTGCCAGGGCCTGGTCATGCATGGACCAGGCACCCCGGGTTTAACTTCCAGACTAACGCCTGAGCCTGAGGAACAGACTCCATCTCACCATCTCTATTTCCGATGGCTTCTCAGGCAATACCTTTATTTTTTTAATTTTAAATTCCCGTATAACTAACATACAGTGCTATCTGTATTTCAGGCGTACAACACAGTGATCCCAGAGCTCCATACAGCACCCGTGTTCCTCAGCTCTCTCTTTTTTTTTTTTTTTTGTATTGGAGTAAACTTTATATAAAATGAAATGCATAAAGTGAACTTACGGTTATAAATCGATAAGCTTTAATAAATCAACACACCCTTGTGCCATCTTCATTAAGGCACAGAACACTCCTAACACCCAAGAACGTTACTTGGTTTTTCCATTGTCAATTCCACCCACAGTAGACAACCATCACTTTGATCTCCAGCGCCACAGATAAATTTTTCTTGCTTTTGAACTCCTAACAAAATGGAATCCTAGAGTCGATCCTCATTTCTTCTGGCTCCTCTCAACTAACACGATTTTGAGATTCATCCGTATCGTTACATGCCCACTAGGAGTGGATTCTTTGTTACCTCTGTGTAGCACACCCTGATATGAATATCCTGTGATTTATTTATTATTTTTCTGTTGATGACTAGTGGGTTTGCTTCCAGTATTTGATATGATGAATTAAGCTGCAATGAAAAAAGGCTTGCAGAAGTCTTTCGGGAGACATGTTTTCATTTCTCTTGGGAAAATACTAAGGAGTGAAATTGATGGGTATGTTTAACTTTCTAAGAACCTGCGAAATAGTTTTCCCAACTGGTTGTACCATTTGTATGAAACTCTCTGTGAGATTTTCAGTTGTTCCAGACCTTGCCTGATATTTGGCCTTTTAAATATAGCTATTCTAGTGGATGTGATATGGTATCATATTCTGACTTTGATTCACCTGATAATGAAAGATATTGTGAATACTTCATGTGTTTATTGGCCATTTGTGTACCTTTATGACTGCTTTTTGCCCATATTTGTTGGAAAAGAGGTATTCTTTGCCTCTTCTATCGATGTATTGGTGTTCTTTTATATCCTGGGTACAAGAACAAATTAAATGTTCTTTATTAAATATGTGTATTTCAAATATATTGTTTCATTTTATGATCAGTCTTTTTAACTATTTAATAGTGTCTTTTGATGACTAGAAATTTTTATTTTGCATTAAGTTCAACTTTCCAGTATTTTATTTTATGCTCAATTTTTGTGTCCTCTCTAAGAAAACTTTGCCCACTGCAAGGTCGTTAAGATATTCTTTGATGTTTTCTTTTAGATGTTTTATAGTTGTAGCTTTTATATTTCTATGATACACTCCCAATTAAGTTTTGGGTGTTGTATGTATGATAAAAATACCAAATCAATTTTCAGTGAATTGCTTTAGTTTAGTTTTTGTAAAGCAATTAAAAACCTGTATTTTTCTCATTGAATTGACTTTAGTGCCTTTGTTAAAAAATCAGTTGACATATACACCAGGGGCTGATACTCTGTATTCCATTTCACGGGTGTTTTTGTTTATTTCTACACCAACACCATAGTCTTTTGATAACTAGATTTATAGCAAGTCTTGAAGTCAGACACCATGAATCCTTCAATAACATCCTTCTTCAAATTGCTTTTGCTATTCTAAATCTTTAGCTTTTTCATATAAATGTGTTTAATTAACCTGTCAATTTTTATGAAAAAGGCAGTTGGCATTTGAGTTGGATTGCATTAAATTTATAGATCAATTTGGGGGCAATTCACACATTAAAAATGTGTCAGCAAATGCTTTTTGTAAAGAATTAAAGAGTAAATATTTTAGGCTTTGTGGGTGGGCCATACTGTTGTAGCATCTGTTACAACAAATCAACTCTGCCATCATAGGATGAAGGCAGTCAAAGAAAATACACAAATAAATGGCCATGGTTGTGTTTAAACACAATTTTACCGAAACAGGCCATGGGCTGGGGAGCCTGTGGGCTGTGGTTTGCCTTACATTAAAATAATTGAGTCTCCTAAATTTATGGACATAGTACATCTCACCGTTTATCTAGGTATTATTTATTTATTCACTACAGAGACCTGTGGTTTTCATTGTAGGTCTTGCGTCTCTTTTAAATTATTCTTGAACTCCTTATTTCTGATGTTAGGGAAGTGGAATATTAAGATTTTATTTTCCAATATTTGCTGCTGCTCTAGAGAAATACACTGGATTTTAGCATATTGAGCTTATATGCTGAGAACTTACTAAATAAATAAATTTAGGAATTATTTTGACGATACTATATGATATTCCATGTAAACAACTGTGTTGTCTATGGATAAAGATAGTTTCATGTTTTCCTTCTCTATCATTATACCATTGAGCACCCCTTTCCTTCCCCATTGCACTGGCTATGATTTCTAGTAATAAAATGGGAGAGTGAATATATCCCAGCATTGTTCTTGATATTAGGGGAAAATACCCAATATTTTGTTATTAACTTTAATTTTAGCACTAGGTGTATATAAATGCACTTTATAATGTTGAAGTTTACTTCTATTCTTGGATTGCTGAGAATAATTAACAGATATTGAATAATGTCAAACATTTGTTTCAACATCTATTGTGATGTTCATATGAAATTTATCTTTTAGTCTATTAATACGGTGAGTTGCTGTTATATTTTAGTCATTTTATTAAGGTACAATTGATGTATAATATACCACACATATTAAAGTGTGCGATTTTGCTACCTTTGATGTTTGATGTATGGATACACCTGTGAAGCCATTACCACAATCAAGATAATGAACATGTCCAACACAACCACTTATTTAAATTTTCTCTTAGCCATGTTCTGTAGTTTTCAGTGCTATAGGTCTTAAACATCTTCTGTTAGACTTATTACTAAGTATTTCATATTTTCCTTGTTATTTTAAGTGATTTTCATTTAAGTTACAATCCCCATGCCTAGTACTATAAAAATAAAAAAAGAAAGAAAGAAAAAAGACCAGGTGCCTGCCCTCAAAAAGTTTATACTCCAGTAAAGGAAACAAATATGTAAACACATAATTAAGATATAAATCAACATGTACCATAAGTGAACCATGTAAAAGTGCTAAGTGAGAACACATTTTTGCCATCAGACTTAGAGTCAGAAACCCTCAACTAAATGAAGTAGGCTTAACAAATTTGTGATCTAAACAAGACATTTAAGTACCCTGAATCTCATTTTTTAATTGTAAAATGAAGAAAATGCCACCCACCTCACAAGGTTACTGCAATAATTCAATACAAATGTGATATACATATATATGTTTTGTATTGAATTGTGTTTTGTAACTATATATTATGTGTTTTGTAAACTATATATCATGTTACACTGTGACATGTCAATATTTTAGAAATCATTGTTGCTTCATCTAACTTTCCTTGTAAATTAGTGAAGATAAAATATGTAATGTGCTCTGAGATCTGAGAAAAAAATAATAAATACAATATTTCCCTATAAAAAAAGAAAATACATGTGATAATGTTTATATTCATCTCATATTCTATAAACTTGCTAAGCTCATATATTAATTCTAGTAGCATTTTTGTAGATTCTATAAGTTTTTATGTAGATTATTAAGTCATCTGAATAAGAACAGCTTTACTTTGTCCTTTCCCATCTGCATGATTTCTATTTCTTTTTACTGCCTGTAGTGCACTGGCTGGAGCTTCCAATGTTAAACAGAGGTGGTGAGAGAGGATATCCTTGCCTCATTTCTGATCTTAGAAGAAAATTTTGGTCTTTTACCACCTGAGTGTAATTACCTAACTGTAGGTTTTTGGAGATGAAGAACTAATCTATTTTTCTCAATAAATTAATGTTTTAATCAGAAGTAATATTGGCTTTTACCATCTATTGAGATGATTATGTGGTTATTCCTATTTGGCTATTAATGTGGTGACTTGCATTGATTGGTTTTCAAATCTAGAACCAACTGCGCTTTCTGGGATCCCACACAGTTATAATACAGTAAGCTTTTTATATATTATTGAATATGCTAAATTCCATTTGATTCCATGTTTATAAATGATTTTTAAAAAATAGATTTGCTTTCTTGTAATGTCTTTGGTTTTGGTATCAGATTAATCTTGGATCATGGAATGAATCAGAAATAATTCTCTCTTTTCCAGTATTCTAGAAAAGCTGCAAAGAATTTGTATTATTTTTTTCCTGGAACTAATGAAAAAAAAAAGTTTTTAATTTCACCAATAAGGTCATCTGTGCTTGTGGATTTCTCTGTGGAAAGATTTTTAACTACAAATTTGATAAATTTTATACATCTGAGGGTATAATAGATTATCTATTTATTCTAGTGAGAGTTCTGGTAGTTTGTGTCTTTGAAGGAATGAATTTATCCATTTTCATCTAAGTTGTCTAAAATATTGGCTTAGAATTGTTCATAATATTCTCTTATTATCCTTTTAAATCTGCGATATCTGTAATAATGCCATTTCTATTATAGGTAATATTATTAATTTTTGTCAAACCCTTTTAATCCCTGATCAGACTTATTGGAGGCCAGTCAACTGTATTTTCTCAAAAATGCCCCTTTGATTCTGTCATATTCTCCTTTTATTTTTTTAATTTCAGCTATTTTCGTCTTATAATTATGATTTCCCTTATTTTGCTTACTTTTGGTTTTATCTGCTCAATTTCCCCCACTTGATTCTAAAGTTAGAAGCTGATATCACTGATAAAAATTTATTCTTTCCTTACATGGGCATCGAGAAATATAATTTCCCTCCCTCCTTCCAATCTTTTTATATGGTGTGCTTTTATTTTCACTTGGTTAAAAAAATATCTTTTTAAATTTGAACCATGGGTTATCTAGAAGTATATGCTTTAGTTTTCAAATATTTGGGAATAATTCCTAATGTAATTTTACTGTGGGCTGTAAAAATTTCTTTAAAATCCAGATTTTTTTGAAATTTACTGAGACTGGTTTTATGACACAGAATATGGTCTATCTTAGTGAATGTTTTATGTGCACATGGGAAAAGCTAGTGTGTATTCTGCTCTTGTATGCATTGTTCTAGAACTGTCAATCAGGGCAACTTGATTATCTTCATACGCTTTCTGGCTTTCTGGGTTTGTTGTTGTTGTTGTTGCTGTAATTATTGGAGACATGAGGACTTAAATTTCAGACTGCAGTTATGGATTAGTCTATTTTTCCTTACACTTCTCTCATTTCTGCTTCTTATATTTGGAGTACTGTTATTAGATGTGTACATGTTCAAGAATGTTATGTTCTCTTGATACAACTTCATTATAATTAAAAATTATCTTTATTATTACTCAGAATATTGTTTTGCTCTGAAATCTACTTTGTCTGATGTTATTTAAGATAGTCCTTCCAGTTTTATTTGGAACAAAATTGGGTCAGAGTATCTAATTTGGTACTCTACATTAACCATTGGTATCTTTATGGGGTTTAAAAAAATATTTTTTTTTAATTTTTCTAATGTTTATTTCTGAGACAGAGAGAGAGAAGAGAGACACAGACAGAGAAAAGGCAATTGGGAGAAGGGCAGAGAGAGAGGGAGAGACAGAATCTGCATCATGCTTCAGCAGGCTCTGAGCTGTCAGCACAGAGCCCAACACGGGGCTCGAACCCATGAACCACGATATCATGACCTGAGCGGAAGTCAGATGTTCAACTGACTGAGCAACCCAGGTACCCCAGTATCTTTATGTTTAAAACAGTTTTCTTGTAGACACCTCACAGTCAGGTCTTGTTTTCTGTATCTAGTTTGACAGTCTCTTCCATTAATTATATATAGATCAAATAATTTAACATAATAATTGATAGAGCAAGCTGAGTTTAAATCTTGCATCATGGTATTTGCTTTTTATTTGCTCTATTGTCCTTCTTTTTACTTCCTAAATTTTTTTCTACTTTGGAATGAATATAATTATGATTTACTGTTTTCTCCTTTGTTGGCTTATTAGCTATAACTATTATTTGTTTTATTTTAGTGTTTGCTCTAGGGTTTACAGTATACATCTTGAATTTATCACAATCAACCTTAAAGTGATTTTTTGCCACTTCACACATAATAGGAAAATGATAGTATATTTCTAATTCTGCGAGATCATGACCTGAGCCAAAGTCAGACACCCAACTGACTGAGCCACCCAGGTGCCCCTGAAAAATGTTCTTAAAGTAAAACAACAATGATACCAAATAGAAATATGAATCTATATACAAAAAATTAAAACTAATGAAAATGGTGAATAAAATGATAAACAGAAAGAGAAAATTTTCCTCATTTTTAGATATCTTATATAATTTTTTAATGTTTATTCATTTTTGAGAGAGACAGCATGAGCAAGGGAGAGGCAGAGAGAGGAAAATAGAGAATTCGAAGCAGCCACCAGGCTCTGAGCTATTAGTACAGAGTCCGATGTGGGGCTCAAACTCACAAACTAAGATCATGACCTGAGCCAAAGTCAGATGCTTAACTCACAGAGCCAACCAGACACCCCTCCTCCCTTTTAGATATCTTTAAAATACAATGGACAGTTTTAAACAAAACAACAACTATATGTGAAAATAATTACACATTTACAATGAATATGGGTAAACAAAAATATTCTAACTTAAGGCAATCACATTATATGTAAAGTAGCATTATATTATTCAAATATTGACCATGAAAAATTAAAGATTTATATTGTAAATTCTAGAACAACCAGAAACATAAAAACACATGAATATAACTAAAGAAAAAAGATAAAAAGAAAAGGTACAGGTATATACTGTAGGTATATAGCAGGGAGATAGGAAACATATAGCAAGAAGGAGTATTTAAATGACGCATAGTAACAATTACTTTAAGGGTCAAAAATATAAACAGTGCAAATAGAAATCAGTTTGTATATATTAAAAAAAGAGCAAACCCCTGATGTATCTTACCTGCAAAAAGACATAGATGTTATATGTGATAAAATGAGGTATTTATAATCATAAAAATTAAGATTCAAGAAGATATAATAATTCTAAATGGATATGTAGCTCTGATAACAGAGCTTCAAAATGCATAAAGCCAAAACTAATAGAATGGAAAGAAAAAACAATCAATATTTATGGTTAGTTATCAACACTTAGCTCACAGTAATTGATAAAAAATTTGACAGAAAACCTGTAAAGATATAGAAGACTTGAGCAACAGTATTGATGAAAATGATATAATTGATATCCTATCAATAGCTGAAGATAAATTATTAAATGAACACAGAATATTGGCAATTATAGATCATATTTTGGCTGGTAAGTCTCAACAACTTTAAAATATTTGAAAACATAAATCATATATATTTTGAGCAAAACAGAATGAAAGTAGAAATAAGTGACAGAAAAAATATCTGAAAAACCCCTAAATATTTGATAATTAAGCATTTCACTCCTGAAAAATGCATTTTTGAAAAAACTACACAAATTACTTCTAACTGGATCATAAAATTAAATGTAAGAGCTAAAATTCTAAAATCTATAAATATTATATTAGGGAAAAAAACATCTTCACAAACCTACATAAAGTAATATTCATTCAAGCAAAGAGAAGACTAACCATAAAAGAAAAAAAATGATAAATTAGACTTTGTTGAACTTAAAACTATTAAAAATATTTTAACAAAACCAAGTCACAGACTGGAGGAAAATGTTGGCGAAACATACCTGACAAAGGACCTCTATCCAGAATGTATAAAAAACACTTATAAATCAGTAAGAAAGAAAAAATATATTTAAAAAGCAAAGATTTGAACAGACATTTCTCAGAAAAAGAAAAAAATCAGATGACCAATAAACACATGAAAAGGTGCCCAGAATCCTTAGGAAAATACAAATTAAAACCACAATGATAAACCACTACATACCTATTCAAATGGCTAAAATTAAAAAAATCTGATCACATCAAGAATTGTAGAGCAATAAGAACCATCGTATATTGCTGGTAGGATTACAAAATGTACAAATCTCTTTGGAAACACTTGGTCTCTTATAAAGTTACATGTATTGCTCTAGGACTCAACCATCCTATTCTTAGTCCTTTACCCCAGATAAATGAAACATGTTTACATAAAGACTTGGGGTCTACTTTTCATAGGAGCTTTATTTGCAATAGTCAGAAAGTGTAAACAACCCAAATGGCCATCATCTGGTGGATGAATATACAAATCATGGCATACACTTATGATAAAACACTACTGAGCAATAAAAAGACACTAGCTATTGATACTATCAACCAAGTGGACGCATCTTGAAAGCATCATGCTAAGAGAAAGGAGCCAGACACAAGAGATTATACGGTCAATGATTCTATTGAATAAAATTCTAGAAAATGTGAAACCATAGTGACAGAAAGTAGATAAGTCTGCAAACGCCCAGGGGTGGGAGTGGGGCAGTGATTCCAGAGTGGGGCAGGATCCGCTATGGGGTGATGGAAATAGTCCATGTCATTATTCTGGTGTTGGCTACTTGGTTATATGCATTTGTCCAAACACATTCCATCATATTGTTAAGATTGGTGAATTTCACAATATGTAAGTTGTACATCAATAATGCTGTTTAAAATCAAGACAGCTCCAAAACGGTAGAAGAAATATCCCAGGGTATTACTTGGCAAAATAGCAAAACAAAGGATACAGAAAAGAGAATTTCTGTAGAGTAGAACCAAAACCTGAATCATCTCTCCAGAGACTAGTGATTTAGAATGGCTTCAAGAGCTATCTCTTTTAATGGGATGTGCATATTAATGAGATCTCTATTTGATATTCACATAAGGGGGTGTTTGTGTGTGCGCATGCATGCACATATATGTGTATACATGCATGTAAGTGCATGCGTATGTTTGAGGGTGCAGGACCACTGATAGAAAGTCTGAGATATCAAGGGAGCCGATGGAGAAAAGACGAACAGGACCCCAGCCCTAGAAGGAACACTGCCAAGAGACAGGCCAAGAATAGGCTCTTGGGAAGGCAAGTCAGATTTGCAACATCTCTTTGAAAGAAAGCTCTTTGCTTATAAATGCTTGTTTACAAATAGTAATCCACCTCCCCAGGTAGCATTCCCTATGTGTAAGCACCTTTCCTCAGGAATAAAGGAGGTGCAGATTTGCTGCTAATATGCAAAGTATTTCCTTTAGTAAAGGCTTTCAGTAGGCTCATTTACAGCTCTCCTACTGCTATGGTAATAGATTGGATCCATATATTGTTTCCTAACAGTTGCTGTTTGCACTAAATACAGTCAAATGGCAACATACCTCTAAAGTAAACAGAGAAGTTCTTATTCTGTTCAGTGTTCTCCAAACAAAATTAATCTGACCACTATTTCTTGGTTCAAGTTATTTTCTCCCAAACTGCTTGGAGGCTTTCTGAGAACATCAGAGGCCATTTTT
>NC_043706.1:6556552-6557908 GCF_006229205.1 Suricata suricatta | reverse complement strand
GGGGGGGAGAAGCCATTGGAGACACAGGGGACGTTATCTGACAATTGCATAAAAGTATGTCCAAAGACCCTTCTCAAAACCCAACACATGAAGGAAAGTTAACTAACTGCGGCATCTTACAGAGCAGATATCTGAGTTACTGGGAGTCACCAGGCTCCAGGAGCATGAGTTTCATATCCATCAAGAGTGACTCTCTTCGGGTAATGTGCTGAGGGTGGCTCTCCCATGATGGGGCTGATGGAACCCTGCCCGGGAGCAGAAAGCAATCATATTGCAAGAGTTCATGGCTGCAAGAAGCTTTCACAAAGTGGAGTAAACATGGCTTCCAACCAAGAAAATCTGAAGACGGAGGTGAGGCTTGTCACTGCGGATCTTCCACCCCCAGTGTGGCCCCAGGACACTGGGTCCTCCATGTTCAGAGGAGAAATAAAAAATGGACGTATTTTGAATGTGCTAGATGAGAATACAGTCTGAGGAATGGGCTTACTGCCACCACAGCAAATTTTGAACTCCCCAAGATGGCAGGATTATTTTAATGCTGTACACAGAGAGAGAAATGGCTTTTTCTCCAAGATAGGGAGAATTTAAATAGTTAATTAATTAAATAATTAATTCCATGGTGAGAGACTTCTCCCCTACTAATTTTTAATTCAAGTCTCGAAGGCTAGACTCCCCCAGGATAGAATGAATGGGAACTTGGTGAGCCTGAAACAATGAGTTTCCTTGATTTTCTCTCTCCCCTTTTGCTTGGATATCATTAAGTCTTAGGAAAGAGTCATGTGAATCTAGTTTAATTGTATTTTGAGAACCTTCCTTTTGTTTGGGGTAGCTCCTCTCAGGTCTGAGGACTGGTTTATTGTCTTCATTTTGTGAGTATGTGGCTTAGTGCTAAGCTATTCCTTTGTTCGCAGTGTATACTTTAGACATTTTATAAAGCGGAGCCCATGAGAAATTTGGCAGGAGTAATTCAATCCGAGAGGCACTGCAAAGTGACCTGCCTTCCAGTGAGAGACCCACAGCCATCTACTCGGGCATCTGATTTAGAGTTCTGCTCTCTGGCTGAGGATTAGCAGCATTAAAAACAACAGCATTGGCATTGGTGATTTATGGACTTTCACTTGAAGATTTTGGACATTCTTTGAACTTAATATTTAAAAGGCAAGATAATTGTGTCTTGAAATTTATTTTATGTTGACATTCACCCAAGAATTTTGATCTTTGATTTTTGTGGACTTTGATTTACAAGATCTTCTTCTTGACATTTTAGTTGCCCCTCAAGTGATAATGAGAGGTGTTTGTAATTAAATTTGGGATATCCCTACAAGGGTGACAACTTATTAGAATGTTTTTTTGTTG
>NC_043706.1:6554071-6556452 GCF_006229205.1 Suricata suricatta | reverse complement strand
AATTATAAATACTTATAATTTCCTTTGTGTTTTACTTTGTTGCCTATAGATTTTAAATCATGAGTGATAAAGATCATCTTACTAGAGGAGAAATATTCCTGTCCCTTGTTAATGTCTTACCACATTCCACATTACCCTGAATGCTTTATTGCCTATTTGGTACTTTTGGTATGGGTTTTGAGTGATATGATAATAATAGAGCGTTATTCCTGATTGTAATTCATTTTGCTTGCATATCAATCTTGCTGTATTTGAATGTATACAAAGAATACTAATCACTACACTGTATGTCTTTAATCTCTGTCATAAAGAAGCATCTTTATTTGCATATGCATGAATTTTGATAATATTTGCATAAAGAGAAAGTCAGACATTTGATTACTAGTAATCTTTTTATAATTTATAAGGTTTTATGCTGATTTTTCTCCTCCTTAATTATTATTATTTTTTTTTTTGGTCAGGTTGAGTGTGCTCTCATTTTTATGTCTATCTTAGAGAATATGTCAATAATAGCTAATACTTAAGAAGGCAAAATAGTGAAAGAACCTCTATAAAAATTACCAATGTTGATTAATAAATGTCAATTTAGGTATACATTTAGAACAGTTCTTAATCCAGAGATGTGAAAAATGAGTTATTTCTCATTTTAATTTTATCTTTCTCCTTTCCATTCCCAGATCATAAAAAGTAAATGATCAAAGATCTAATGTTTAACATATAATACACAAAATATTTTAAATCTTGTTTAACAAAGAACTAGAAGAACAAATATTTGAAAACTAAAAACAAGTTATAGTCATAAAAATTTCAATGAAACGAGTTTTCTCCTCTCTTTAATTTTATAATTAACCTCCCTCTGAAATGTGTGAAAATCTGCAATCACCTCTTGTCCACGAAAAATGTTGTGAGGCTTCTGTGTTTGAAGGCAAGATACAGGCTAACCAGATAACTGCGCTTGAATTTTATTAGGGTTTTCAACTGTAGTTATCAGTCTCTAGCACGGTGACAACGTTTGAATATCATGTTGCTGAAAATCCACCTGCTTTTTTATTTTTCTCCTAATCACTCTAAATCTCTAAAAATCAGACCCTGAGTCTCTTTCCATCTGCCTCAATCCAGCCAGTGAAGTTCTATAATCACTAGCACTCTCCTGTCTCCATTTTAGTGACCATTTTACATCCATTTCTCATCACAGTTAAACACAGTGCAAACTGAATTTTTGGTGCCATTGGACATATAGGTGATTATCAAATAGAGAAGAAGTGAAGGAATCCAAGCTACTAACACATGGAGTCTAAGGAGTTTGTTACTAATTTGCTTCCAAAACAGTTTGGATTCACCCTCCCCCCCCCCACCCCCACCACTTTGTTGGATCTTCTCCATGTATAGATACATTTCAGGCTTCTAGAAGTGCTAGGGGTTCTCCTGCCTGCTTCATATTGCAAGAAACCAATTGACAGAAACCTGGTTGGGAGCACGAAAGCTAATATTTATTCAGGAGATGTTTCACATTATCTCACAATAAAAGAACCTAGGGTTAATACAGTTATACCCATTTTTGCAGATGAACAAAGAATTAAGTAGGTCGAGTAAGTCACCTGGTAAGCCAGGACCCCTGGAAGTGCAGTCACATTCTGAACCTCATGAGCCTCATAGATGTCTCTGAACCCAGGCAAGGTTCCATTCAAGTCTCCCTTAAGTGCCGTAGAATGATGGCGATTGCTTGATGCATTTTCTTAGTTGATGCTGTTAATTCTGTGTAGTGGGCAGGGAAAATATTTTTAGTCCCTTTTTACATATCAGGAAATTTGTGTTTAAAAAGGTTAAATGAATGACCCATGGCCACAGAGTTAGTTTATGATAGAGCCTAGACCAGAATCCAGGTCCCTTGAACAGAAATTCCACGTGTCCGGTACAGGGGGGCTCAGTTGGGTAAGCTTCAGACTTTGGCTCAGGTCATGATCTGAGCTCAGGTTCATGAGTTTGAGCCCCGCATCAGGGTGTATGCTGTCAGCACAGAGCCTGCTTCAGGTCCTCTGTCCCCTTCTCTCTGCCCCTCCCCTGCTCTCTCTATCCCTCAAAAATAAAATTTTTCAAACTTAAACACAAAAAAAGAAATGACAAGGGTGTTTCCCATAGTTATCCTGTGACTTATCAGTGTTTCAGTGCCCTGCATTTGATTCCACACCCATTCCCAAAGCAAGGTCACCACAGGATGCATTGTTCTCAGAAAGAATTTGCCATGTCCAGTCATATATGGGGAATAAGAATTGAAGGTTTATTCTGAATTTCAGGACAGTTATTTTCCAGAATGTATCTTTAAATGACAAAAACCAATAGTAGGGGGTATGTTTTGCTGTTTAGTTAGATACCTTTTGGAA
>NC_043706.1:6551434-6553971 GCF_006229205.1 Suricata suricatta | reverse complement strand
AATCCAATTATACAGCAAACACTCCCAAAATAAACTTAGATTGTATTGTAGTTTCACTTAACAGTATATAAAATGCTGTGTTGTGACAGGTATCAACTATCCATTAGATACTGAATCAATTCTTCTTAAGCACTACTAACTGCTTGCTTTTCTTGAAGCTAGATGAGCTGAGCGAAGTCAGGCAGAGAAGGACAGAAACCATATGTTTGCACTCATAGGTCTAACAGGAAATATTTAGAACAGTCTATTTTATATTGTTATAACAGTCTATTTTAATCTTATAACAAAAAATTTTGAAAGCATACTAAAGCTCTAGATTTTTATCCTCTTTCCCACATTTTGTCTTGGATGTCACCATTTACATCTTTTAATCTCATCTTTTTGTTGAGAAATTGTTGTAGCTTAGTTATTTTTAGTATTTTTTATTTTAACTTCATAGTACATTTATAAGTAATTTACCTACCCCTTTACATTAGAATGTTCTGAATTTAAAAGCGTATATTTACCTTTTTGAATGAGAAATATGTTTTCATTTCAGCTTTAAGAAATCCATGTAACATTTTTTGTAAGGTTATTCTGGTGGTAATGAACCCCTTTAGCTCTTGTTTGGAAAATTCTTTATCTTCAATTCTGAAGGACAACTTTGCTGGATAAAATATTCTTGATTGTTGTTGTCAGTATTGTTTTTTCCTTTCTGTCCTTTGAATATATTGTGTCACTCCCTTCTGGCCTGAAAGTTTCTGTGGAAAAATCTGCTGATTGTCTTATGGGGATTCCCTTTTATATAACAAGTTGTTTTTCTCTTGCATCTTTAAGACTTTCTCCTTGACTTTAAGTTTTGACAGTTTAAGTATAATGTGTATCAGTGTGGGTCTCTTTAGTTCATCTTATTTTGAACTTTCTATGCTTCCTGGATTTGGATATATGTTCATTTTTCCAGGCCAGGTAAGTTTTCAGCCAGTATTTCCCTGAATAATATTTCTACCCTTTTCTCTCTCCCTTCTTGTCTATGATCCATATAATGTGAATATTGGTACACTTGATGGTGTCCCACAAATGCCTTAAGCTACTTTCACTCATTTTCTTTATTTCTTGCTTATGAATCCTCTGGACAAATGTGATTGCCCTGCCTTTGAGTTTGTTGATTCTTTCTTCTGCTTGACCTAGTGTATTGTTGAGCACTTCTATTGAATTTTTCAGTAAAGATACTGTATTCTTCAACTCTGTGATTTCTCATTAGTATTTTCTTTTAAATATTTTCTATCTCTGTTGAAATTATTTTCTACTCGTGTTAGTGACCTTAGTGAACACCTTTATAACTATTAGTTTGAATTATTTATCAAGTTAATCATTTATCTCCTTTCTATTGAGACCAGTTTCTGGAGTTTTATCTTATTCTTTTGTTTGAAATGTATTCCTCTGTTTCTTGAATTTTTTTTGTTTGTTTTGTTTTATTTTGCTTTCTAGCAGCTATCTCTTCCAGTCTTGACAGAGTGTTCATATAGGAGATGAAGTTTGACACTGAGTTCATCTCAACCTCTTGGTTTTCTCTTTAGCCTCTGTGATTGTCCTAGATGACTTCTTTGTTTTTAGTGACTTCCAGCATATGAGGATGTGCCATGACCTTGCAATGTCCCAAAAGGAAGGATCTCAATTTGTATCTAGATGCTTGCTGAATGGGAGTCAGATACTTGGGGAACATATTTGAAAGTATGCTAGTAGACATTGTACAAGGAAAGACTGGGAGATAGGTGTTTCTGTCTTCTCCCTCTGTTCCAAGCACCATTTTTTAAATGTGGATATTTCTCATTTATCTTATCTGTAAGAGTAACTCAGCTAATTTTTGGATTTCTGTCAGAGGGAATTGCTCCATGTGTAGCTATATATTCAGTATATATATTTGTCCATGGGAGAATGTGAATTCTGGAGACTCTTAGGTCCCCATCTTGGACCAGAGCTCATATTAATGAATTTAGACAATTCAGCTTAAAATAGGGAGATTATTCTGGATTATTTATATGGACCCAATATAGTCATAAGGATCTACAAGGGTTGGTGGTGGCAATGAAGCTCATCCCTGCTGTGCTGTAGCATTTTAGGTAGCTCTTGTCTTAGGAGGGTGATTTCCAGAAGGTACACTATTAGCATTAGTAGTCAACACTCAAAGTATCTGGAGAAGGATGTAGCCACACAATAGTGGAGCTGTCTAAGCAAGTCTCAAATCCTTAGGGAGTTCATCCGTAAGGGCAGGCTGAAGCTCTTGAACTGCAGATAAAACTCTATCTACTGATGAATAAATTCTGCTAATCTAATGTAACAGATTGTGGCATAGTTAATAGTATTGTACTGTACACTTAAAATTGCTAAGAGAGTGAATATAAGTATTCTCATAACAAAAAAGTGATAACTACTTTGATTTTTAAAGTTTATTTAAATTGGCTGTGGTATCCTTTTCACAATGTATACGTATATCAAATTATCACATTGTAAACTTTCTGTACAATTTTATTTGTTAATCATATCTTAATAATACTGGG
>NC_043706.1:6519216-6551334 GCF_006229205.1 Suricata suricatta | reverse complement strand
AGAATGAATCAGTAAGCAAACACTTCCTAATAACAACAACAACAATATCTACCACCAGATGACTTCTTTCGTAAATTCTACCAAACATTTAAGAAAGAATTAATGCATTCTTTCTCAAACTCTTCCAAAAAATAGAAGCCAAGGGAAATTTCCAAACTCACTTTAGGAGTCAGCATTACCTCAATATCAAAACCAGAGTTTTATTTTCAAGCTTTTCCTCTAAGACCAGGAATGAGACACTGTTCTCACTGCTTTTAC
Organism: Suricata suricatta; assembly: GCF_006229205.1. Taxonomy (NCBI): domain Eukaryota; kingdom Metazoa; phylum Chordata; class Mammalia; order Carnivora; family Herpestidae; genus Suricata; species Suricata suricatta. The sequence continues at coordinate 6,551,076 of NC_043706.1, read as the reverse complement.
TCATCATAGTATTGAAAATCCTAGCCAGAGTAATAAAGCAAGAAGAAGAAACAAAAGTCATCCAAATTAAAAAAAAGTAAACTGTCAAAATCAGCAGCAGATGACATGATATTATATATAGAAAAATCCAAAGACTCCACCAAACTACTCTTACAAGTGATGAACAAATTCAGTAAAATTTCAGAAAAAAAATCAGTATAAACAATTGCATTTCTATACACCAAGAACAAACAAAAAATTAAGAGAAACAATCCCATTTACAACTGCACCCAAAAAAATAAAATATCTAGGAATAAATTTAATAAAGGAAATAAAAAACCTGTACTCTGAAACTATAAGACATTGATGAAAGAAACTGAAGACACAAATACTCCATGCCCATATTGTTATAATGTCCATACTACACAAAGCAATCTACAGGTTCAATGCAATCCCCATCAAAAGTCTAGTAGTATTTGTCACAGAAATAGGAAAAACAATCCTAATATATGTATGGAGCCACAAAAGACCTCAATTAGGCAAGTGATCCTGAGAAAGAATAAGAAAGCTATAGTCATCTACACACTCCCTGATTTCAAACTATACTGCAAAGTGATAGCAATCAAAACAGTATGGTATCAGCATAAAAACAGACATATAGATTCATGGAACAGAATAGAGAGCCAAGATTTAAGCCCATTTATATAGGAGCAATTAGTTAACTAACACAAAAGAGCCAAGAATGTACAATGGAGAAAAAAAGTCTTCAAAAAATGGTATCAGGGAAAAGGGATTATCACTGCAAAAGTATGAAACTGGACCTGTATCTTACACCATCCACAAAAGTAAATGCCTGAAACCATAAAATTACTGGAAGAAAATACAAGGAGTAAGCTCTTGGACATGGATCTTGGCAATGAATTTTTTTTTTGTATTTGACATCAAAACCAAAGACAACAAAAGGAAAAATTAAGAAATGGAGTTACATCAAAATACAAATCTTCTGCAGGGCAAAGGAAAAGATCAACAGACAAGGCCACAAAAAGGCAACCTAAGAGATGGGATAAAATGTTCACAAATCACATGTCTGATAAGGGGTTAATATCTAAACTCTGCAAATAATTCATATAACTCAACAGCAAAAAAAACAGTTTGAAAAAATTGAGCTGTTGAACTGAACAGCTGTTTTCCCAAAGAAGACCTACAGATGGCCAACAAGTTCCTGAAAAGGTGCTCCGTATAATTCATGGTCAGAGAAATGGCAAACCCAAACCGCATTGAAATATCATGTCACACCTGTTAAAATGACTACCATCGAAAAGACAACAGGCAACAATTGTTGGCAATAATGGGGAGAAAAGGGAACCTTTGTTCATTGTTAGTGGGAATGTAAATTGGTTCAGCCAATATGGAAAGCAGCATGGACGTTCCTTGACAATTAAAAAAGAATGATGTTGGGGTGCCTGGGTGGCTGAGGAAGTTAAGCAACTGACTCTTGATTTTGGCTCATGATCTCACCATGAGACTGAGCCCCATGTTGGGATGTACGTAAATAATTTATACAACTGTGCTGACAACCATGGAGCCTGCTTGGGATTCTCTCTCTCCCTTTCTTTCTGCCTCTCACTGTCCTTTTCTCTCTCAAAATAAATAAATAAACTTTAAAAAAAAAAAAGAATGATCATACGATCTAGCAATCCCACTTCTGAGTATATATCCAAAAGAAAATGAAGACAGGATATTGAAGAGATTTTGTACCCCCATGTTTATTGTTATAGTATTCACGTTAGCCAAGATATGGAGACAACCTAACTGTCCTTCCGTGGATGAATGGATAAAGAAGCGGCATCTATATACACTGTGGAATATTCTTCAGTCATGAGAAAGAAAGAAATCCTGCTATTTGCAACAGTATGGATGGAAATTAAGATCATTATAGTAAATGAAGTAAGCCATACTATACTTTATAGTAAATGAAGTAAGACACTAGATGGTATCTCTTACATGTAAAATTATTTTATATTTTTACTTTTATTGTTATTGTTTTTAGTTTGGAGAGAGAGAGAGAGAGAGCATGAGAGGAGCAGAGGGAGAGAGAGACAATCTTAAGCAAGTTCAGCACAGGCCTGACATGGGGCTCAATCTCACAACCCAGGATCACCATCTGAACCCAAATAGAGTCACTCAACCAACTAAGCCCCTCAGGTACCCCTAAAATATTTTAAAGCAAAGTCAAAGTCATTGAAATGGAGAATAGAAAGGGGGTTTCCAGGTCCTGAGGGACAGAGGTGGGTGGAGATTGGAAAAGGCTGGTAACAGGTACAAACTTCCAGCTATAATATGAAATAGGTCTGAGGATATAACGGAAAAATGGTAACTATAGTTGTTAACATTGTGTCGTTTAACAGAAATTTGCTAACAAAGTAGATCTTAAACATCCTCACACACACACACACACACACACACAAAGACACATATGTGAGGTGATGAATGTGCTAGTTAACTGGATAAAGATGGATTCTTATCCAACCTAGATGTATACCGTATCACCACGATTGTCCACTTTAAGTATCTTACAACTTTATGTCATTTATACTTTATTAAGGCTGAAATTAAAAACAACAACTTAGTCACAATCCTGTATACTGGATTTCCTAAATGAAAGTTTATATTCTTTGACAATATCCATACTTCTTCCCCACCCCACCCCCTAGCAACCAGCATTGTATTCCCTATTTCTGTGAGTTTGCCTCCTTTTCTGAGTTCAACATGAGACCATGCATTGCTTGTCCTTTTCTCTGCCTTATTTCACTTAGCATGCTTCCCAGTGTCACCCCCTTCTCATAGATGGAAGGATTTCCTTTTCTTTAAAGGCTGAATAATATTCCACTGTGTGTGTGTGTGTGTGTGTGTGTGTGTGTGTGTGTGAATGTGTGTGTGTGTGTGTATATATATATATATATATATATATATATGTATTTATCCATCCACAGACACCTAGGTTGTGGCCATATCTTGGCTACTGTGACTAACGCTGCTATGAACATGCAGTGTGGATATCTCTTTGAGATCCTGTTTTCATTTCCCTTGGATACATGCCCACAAGTGGGATTGCCGGATCGTATGGTAGTTGTATTATTAATGCTTTGAGAAACCTCCCTATGTTTTCCATCGTGATGCACTGCATCACATTCCCATGAATGGTACGCAAGATTTCCCTTGTCCTTACATCCTCTCCAACACTTGTTACTTCCCGGGTTTTGATAAAAGCGAAAGACAGAAAATTTGGATTCAGAGCTTATTTTAGTCTCTTCATTTTCCTGGCTTTTCCATCGTGCACATGGAGGGGAGGTAGAACTTTACCTCTACTCTCTTAGGTCTTTCGCTAGACCTGAGAATTACCTTGACATCAACCAGATTAATAGAAGAAAACCACCCAGATTTATTTCATGTTTTGGGTGACAAGGGAGCCCATGAAGGAAATACACACCCAAGGAAGTGCTAAACCTAAGTGTTATTTATACTAGATTGAACAAGGAGATTATATTGTTGGGAAGTAACTGAAACTAATGCAAGTACAGTTTCATTTTGTTTTTAACATGGTCTTTTTGTACAGACGTCTCTTGGCCTTGGCTCCCCATCTCTGGTGGAAGAATGGTTCTTTCCTCCTGGTGTTGGGAGCATGCCTTTCACATGGGACTTTTATCTCCTGCTTTCAGGAAGGAAAGGGAGAATAAGAATGTTCTCTCATTTGCTATTTTTTTTCAGTGCCTTTAGCTCAGAATGCACCTTATGCCAAAGTGGCTTACTTAGGTGCATCACCTTCCACACATCGCACAATGAAGAGTTTTCAGTTTATCAATTAGAAGACAGATGTGAATATCAGTAGAAGATACAATGGAGGTATTTATGGTTAACATATAAAAAGATATACAAAATATTTAACTGTGTACAACCTATACGTGAATAGATTTTTCTGTCACAATGAACCATTCACTCAGAAGAGAGGGAAAAAAACAAGCAAGAAGCCTGATGTAGACATTTTACTCACAGGCAAGAGTGTGTTACAAAATCAGGCAAGTGCATTATTCTGAGAGGAAAAAAAAAACAACAAAAACCAAACCAACCAACAAAAGAAACCCCTGAAACTAGCTATAAGTCTATAAAGTGAGTCTATAATCCTTGAAAACTATTTCATAGTGATATCTGAGTACTTGAATTTGTGATTTCAGAATCAGCCCCATGAATGAGCAGTGGACAAAATAGAAGATGTCAGGAATTTATTTATTATTATTTTTTTAATGTTTATTTTTGAGAGAGAGACAAGGAATGTGAGGGGAGGTGGTAGAGGGAGACAGAATCTGAAGCAGGCTCCAGGCTCAGAGATGTCAGCACAGAGCCCATCTTAAGGCTCGAACTCACAAACCGTAAGATCATGACCTGAGCCAGTCAGATGCTTAACCAACTGAACTACCCACTTGCCCCAACAATTTAGTTAGGTTTAATCATTAGCATTGTCTTAACGTGACCAAATGGATTCCTCGATAATGACATATTGCTATTGTTTATTTGATTGTATTTTTTTGTTTGATTGTTTCATGTCTTAATTAATTTTGGTGTTGAGTCTCTGTGTATTTATAAGAAAAGTATTAATTTTCTTTTTGTGTTTTACTAAAACATGTACAACCTTTGATGAAACAGCAAATGGGTAGCTCATGTTTTAATTGGGGAATACTGTTCTAGTTCCAACATTTCCCAACTCTTAGGGAAACCTAACATATTTGAACACATTATATCATACAAAAACAAAGAAACAAGGGAAAAATAATAGAAAGAGTTTAATTAGATTTTTATGGTATGTCTGAAATCTTTGCTTCCATATTGGTAAGACATCCTGAGGGAGAAAAATCATAAAGCAAATGAAAAGCAAGTCAAATGTTACATGTTTGATGTTAGCCTCTAAATGTGGGCACATTCTAGCACATTAGAAAATCTGATCTCCAGGAACACAGGTAATCCATAAAAACATTTAACCATTTCTATTTCCATTAAAGGATTTCTGTGTTAAAAGATCCCTAAAATCTTGAAGGAATTTTATGAATCCTATAGGAATAAATATAACTGAATTAAGACCTACGAATGATATTTCAGCAACAGGAGAATCACTCTTGTGATTACCAGGTATATCACTTTTACAAGTGTATTTTTATTTGGCTGTATTTCCTGGCCTTATATTTAAAATTTATTGGTATAGATTATTATTTTTAACAGCTCTGCAAAGAGAGAAATCAAATAGAGTTTTATGATTTGAAAATTATTTTGCTCAAGCAGCTTTATGTCGGTGAGGAAGTGAAATTTCTTACAGTGAAATCCAATGATGAAAATGGGCTTGCTGACACTCTTGAATTAATGTAAGGAAAATCTAGGTACACTCAAAATAATTTAAATGACCAATAGTTGCACTTTTTCTTGGACTTTAAAACAAGAATGATGACATTCTCTCTATACTCAATTCTTTGGATGTGGCTCTGTATTTTCTATAAATTACTTCAATGATGTGGGTAGCAATAATCCGCGTATACATTTTAGCTTGCATCCCCTTTCAAAAATTCTAACCATGTGTCAAATTCCCTCTCTTTCAACCAGTTCTCTTTAATGACATTAAAACATTCTGGAACATTCAACTTTAATTTAATTGGTTGATTAATAGACCCTCCGAAGGTTTTATTTCTGCTTACAAATTTATGGTTTGAATGAATACAGCATTGGTCTTCCATCTGTATGTATGGAAAATTAATTTCTAAGATGGTTTGGTTCAAAGTAACTTTGCGCACTCAGCTAAGGGAATTGATAAAATGCCTTAGTACATTATTTTCCATTATGTAACCTTGTCAAGTAGCAAGCACATATCCCCAAGCCATTCAAAATCACAATTGGTTTCTATTAAATTCTAGTAATTCACATTTTATTTATTGAGATTAATATTGATTATGTCTTCTCAAAGTAGCTTTTATAGAAACTCACTGCCTTTTGTTGAAGGAGAGGAAATAATGACCACATGGCTAATTGATACAGGTCTTTGATTTAAAGCTATGGTAATAAACCTACCTCTAAGACCCAGCTTATAACATTTCTAAGTACTCATTTTTAGACTCAAGATTATGAAATAAATTATTTAAGCCAAAATATTACTAAATTACAGAGAAAATGAGGGATTAAAGAATGGTAAGTGATAAATGTAAAGTTATTTTTAAATCCTCTCATGAAAATAAGAGCTATTCTGAATGTTGAAGATGGTGGGAAGCTTCAGGAGGTAAAAACTTATTCAGGTATAGAGTTAAAAAACAAAAATATCTCAGAAGACCAAACGTCGAAGAAAACATAAGATAAAGGGGGCAGAAATAATGATCCAAAGGTAAAAGAGAAAAATGAACGAACCAACAAAAGTGAACACTAGGAGGTACTTTGAAAAATAAATTAAAATATATACAGTTTGCAATGGTGCAGACTACAATCTAGAAGTTGATAAAGAGAAAGGAATTCTATAGAGAATGATGAAAGTAATGGAGGCAGAAGAGAATCCAGTTTTAAAAACAGACACATTCCTGGCAATAAATATGTTTAGCTTTACTTACAAGAACTCAGAGACACACGGGAAATATTTTGCCCTCTCATGGTTCTGTGCACCTCAGACAGGAAATTTGGCTCATTTTAATGGTCTATGTGAAGTGAATACTTTGATGCCTAATTTATTAGTTTTTAATGAAGACTAGATCACAGATCTGGAACAAGTCAATAGCCTTACTCTAGATCTTCTTTTAAATTACCTATTGTCAATGCAGTGCAATTCATTTCCTCGTTAGTGGTAGCTCCCGTGTAGCTATTGAAAAGCAAACATGTAAATCATTTTTCTCTCATAAGTTTCTGAGGCCAGAGAAAATAACAAAAGTACTACTGAAACTTCTTCAATATGAATCCTGCAATGATTATTAAGTTTTTTTTAGTGTTCATTACTTCCTGAAAATGGAAGTAAGGGGACACCTTACCATGAAAACTATAAATGCAGATCAAATAAACAAGTATTTAAAAAGTAATAATAATAATAATAATAATAATAATGATGCAAAACACAATGGAAAAAAATCTTAACACCTGAAGATAATAATATGTAGCCTTTAAGCACAAAACAGATCTTTGTGAATTTATGAGAGTAAACTTTGGAAACTCCTGGCCCCCATTAAACTCCTTCCCATCCCCAAGGCTTTCCACATTGATCTTCACTGACAGTCAGTATCTTCCTCCATCGCTGGATTGATCAGCCTCTCGGATTGCTTACCTTGCCCTCCCAACTCCAACCTGTTTTTGACCAGACTGATTCCTTTGTATGAAGGAAATGCCCTTTTTTCCTTTTGATTGACTAAGGAATTTCTGTTAAAATTTGGAGGTTAAATGTTTTCCCTCTCTGATACACTTCCTGCTCATTCTAGATATAATCAGAAGCTTATATCTGTAGCTCCATGTCCCACTATTGATATATCCCTTAAGAGTTCTTGGAGCAGGGGGCACCTGGGTGGCTCAGTTGGTTGAGCGTCCGACTTTGGCTCAAGTCATGATCTCACGGTCCATGGGTTCCAGCCTAGTGTTAGGCTCTGTGCTAACAGCTCGGAGCCTGGAGCCTGCTTCAGATTCTGTCTCCCTCTCTCTCTGCCCATCCCCAGTTTATACTCTGCTTCTCTCTCTCTCTCTCTCTCTCTCTCTCTCTCTCTCTCTCTCTGTCTCAAGAAAAAAAATGAAAAAAAAAAGAAGAGAAAAGAAAAAGAAAAAAGTTGTTCTTGAAGTTTATTTCTTATTACTGTGCTTTGGTTGCTAATCTTCCCCAGAAAATTTAGTATATATGAATTATAAAGATTTGAATTGTTAACAAATATTTGAAAGGAGTTGATAAGAATTTGTATAAAGGGTCAGAGCTGATAAATAAAATTCTTGATGATTATTTACTTCAATTTTACATGTTTCCTTAAAGTCACTTGCTAGAGACGTGCCTCACACAATTTATACTTTGACAAGCAGTTTGCATTAACATTTAATAAATGACAGAATAAACATCTAAATAACTTGCAGTGGTGTTACCACCACTGATGTCCTTGCTGAATGGAAGATCAAACATAGAAATCTATTATGCTAATGTGGAAGTATCTAAGAGAAGATGTAAACAAGGAAATAAAACAAGCAGAAGTAAATACAAGACCATAAAAGTGTGGCAGGTACTGTAAAAATTTTAAGAGGATAAATACAGTCTACATGAATTTGTTTGCCTTGTAGTACCCCACATGGGTTAATTTAATTTGAATAACAAGAATGAAAGAACTTATACTGGCGGGGGGGTGGGGGGGGAACAGCTCCCAGGATGAAAGCCAGTGATTTTTGCCTAAAAAAATGAAACCCCTCCCTCCCTATGGACAGCAGGAGGCTTGGGTCACAATCTCCAAGTCTTTTTTTCTGATTATGAGAGGTATATTTAATTAACCTGCAGGCCAGGAGACTATTTAGTGATGGAGACATTTTAATGTACCAAATATTTGGTGGAGCATTGGATCAAATGTTTATTTCAGATCAAGAAACATATGTTAGGGACCAAGGATCGATTTTAAGGTTCTACGACCTATTAGTATTTGTGTAAAATCGGAACATCTCTCTAGCTCTATAAAATCTAAACAAATAACTAGTTGTATAAAATCTGAATGTCTAACTTTCCAGTCTACAATAAGATTATATGATTTACACCCCTTGATTTCCTTTCTCTCCCATTCCCCATTCCAGATTTCTGACTGGGCCCTATATTTGAATCTTATTAATTTGCTTCTTCATTGTTATCTCTAATTATAGAGCTGTCAATCTAAAAACCCACAAAAGAGGGAAATTTGAAAACATTCTGGATTTGTATTATACTATTGAATGCATTGTGGGTTTTTTCATATGCTGGAAGGAGAGACAGCTTCCAATGAACTTTTCACAGGGGAAAAAATAGGTGAGTGTTTAACAAGAAAAAAGGGAACTGACAGACTTATAATTATTTTAGTGTCTGCACTTTGTTTCTTTCTTCCCTTTTGTCAGCTGCCTTCTCTTGTGACTCACCAACATATCCCCCAAAAGTTATTTCATTTGGTCCCTTTTATCACATGTACAAAGAGGCCTGAACAGCCATCTGTTAGGGTTTGCTCCTTCAGGTGAAACATTCAGAGTTGGCTACAGGAATTCACTGAAATCTTCAGAAGCTTGGGGATCTAGCCCACAGCAAGAGTCATTGCCCCCACGTTTATCTACAGAAGAACTGCCCTGTATTTACTAGCTTTCAACACAAAAATGATTCGTGTGATGCAATACAGAAGGATTCATTAAAAAAAATCAACAGAATGCTTTTAATTAAGAAAGGACACCAAAAATATATGTAAGCTGAATGCCAGAAGTGCATTTCACCCTGTATGTATGACAAATCCCTACTATCCTCCCCACATCAATAAAGATCATAATTCAGGTGAGGGAAACAAAAAGAACTCAGAGGTGATATGCAAAAACTGTTTTTACAAAATGAAAGGGAAAAGACTGGAGAAAAATTCCGCCAAGGAATTACTCTCATTTTATGAATTAAGATCTCCATCTCCATATACGGTAGCTGTCCCCATTACTTGAATCTACAGAGATGTCATTAAAATTCAATAGGTTTAAAAATATGCACGTTTCTAACATTTATAAGACTGCCCCTTGTCTCGGGGTGATGCCCTAATGTATGTTTTGATATTTCATTGTCAAAAACATGGTTACTCTCCACCCCAAATTTCCAAAAAATAGAAAGCACAAAGCAAAACACAGACTTACTATATATTCAAACACTGATTTTCAAAATTAAATTATTTGTAACTTTTTACATAATAAAAGCACATAAAATTAATTTTATACAATGCTAAAGTATGTCTTACTTGTAACTGAATTATATCATCACAGCTATTTGAGACTATATTTTGAATCACTGTATAAAAGAAGAATGAGTGACAGACCAGAGAATTGCTTTAGGAATATTACCATCCTTACTTAAAGAATTCTTACCTGGCATTATCCTCTGACATTTCACGTGCATCCTATGAATATGGATTGATGAAAGTTCAGATACAATTACTTCCAGAAAATCCTATCTGGTGGATTGCTGAATGAGTTTTAGTTATATATTGGCTGAAATTGGCCAAGTGTTTCTTTATTAGTAGAATGTCTAAAACAGTATATCATGACACATTACTTAATTCAGCATAATGACTTCAACTGTGAAATTTTTGTGTAAAATCAGAAGGAGGTGACCTGACTCTTTCAGCATAAAAATTATAGTAGTATCAGTTATTTTGAATACAGATAGATTCAATTCTCAGAAGCCAGGATTTGGCTTACTTATGGAAAATACTCCTCTTTCCTTTTCGCGAGTTGTGGTCATTTATTTTATCCTATCCTACATTAAATGTTGCTTTTGCCCATCCCTCTTGTACTCTATTTTTAAAGTATGCAAAATGGAGTTAAAAATTAAGGGATTGCTTGATTCCTGCAACTTCAATACCACGATACATTTCTTTTATGCATCACAATATATGAGAGGTGGTTTTTATTCCAAAAGGAACTGGAATGAATGTCAGATTTATCTAAGGGGGATAATATCATTGGTACTTTATATAAATCTCTTCTTCTATCCCCCAAATGCAAATTAGTTTAATATATGGTAGCAACTAACAATGATAATAAATGGCTCATGACTGCTGGTCTAGTGATAATGTTGAAGCATATTCTTTTCTCTGTGATGAACAGCTCAATCAGTCAAACTACCAACAAATATATGTAATTAATAAAACTGTATTTATCTCTTCCAGCTTCAAAATTCCGAATCTTATTATACGATGGGCAAGATTCAATGTTAGGTCCTCTGATAGTTGGTCCCAAAGTTCTTTTTGTCAGGCACAACAAGGAAAACAAAAACAAAAACAAAAACAAAAACAAAAACAAGAACTCATCTCGCAGGTATATAAGGTAATTACAGCTGGAGTAGTTTATATTATTGTTCAAAAGTATTTAGTCCTGGCTTCCTCTTCACTTTCAGGGAGGACTATATGTCCGTTGCTGTCTGGCTCAGCCATGTAGGTCACTTTGTCTGATGGAACATTAGCTCTCACGATGCAAGGAGGGACCTGCGGGGCTCACTGCCGGTTTGCATGCACTCTTACCTCTTCCAATCACTGTTTGAAGACCATCCTTGGCTAGCCCATTTGTCCAAGGAAGATGAGCAGCAAAGCAGCAGAATGACCCTGACAACTTCTAGACCTGCAGTGAGAAGCAGCATTGCCCTGAGCCACTAACCTGTAGACTAGGCAGCTATTGGCCACTGCACAGACAAGTTAGTGGGCCCAGATGAGGTAACAGAGCTCCTTTGGATAATCTGCCGACATGTGAGAAGAACTTCTTATCACATGCCACGTTTCACTGCTACACAGAGGTACTAAGGTGAGAGCTAACATTTAAGGGATTTCTTGCTGTGTGCCTGACACTGTTGAAGCACTTTACATTTTACAATTGCACGTCAGTTTATATAATCTCCACCAAAGTTCTGTTGCAATCAGCATCCCCATTTTACTGCAGAGGAGACGGAGACACAGAGAGGTTAAGAATGTGTGTAATGCCGCATAGCTAGTAAGTGGTGGGGCTGGGATTCACAGTCTTGCTGTATGGCTCCAGAGCCACTTGGTCAATTGACTCTCAATAGATATCATACATGTACTTGACTTAAGGCAGTATCAACATAGATAGGCATAAACAATATGGTTACTAAGACAATTGACACATCATTTTTTGGAGTTTATTATTTTTGAGTGACAGAGAGAATGCATGTGAGCTGGGGAGGGGCAGACAGAGAGGGAGGGTGAGAATCCCAAGCAGGTTATGCATTGTCAGTGCAGAGCCTGATGCGGGGCTCGATCTTATCAACCATGAGATCAGGACCTGAGCTGAAACCAAGAGTTGGACACTTAACTGAGCTGCCCACATGGCCCAACACCACTAACTTTTCAATCAAGCATCCCAGAACTGATCTCACCATGTGTTTTTAAGACCTGCTCCTCCGTCATCAATACTTTCACCAGAGACACACATGTAAAGATTTGGGGGTCTCTTCAGAAGCCTCCATTTCTTTTATCCTACAAATCCAAATAGTTACCTAGTCCTCTCCACGGTTCTTCTCAACGAGCCTCCAAGTCACACTTTCCTCTCGACCACTTTAACCAACCTTAATTTGTTGCATTATCTCTCGCCCAGATGGCACAATGGCTTCTTAAATGATCTTCCCACTACTAGTTTCTGTTTTTGTTTTTTAGGTGAGTCGAGTTTGCAAATATTACTTTTTGGCTGATGGACTTCTCAAGTAAATCTGATCCTCAAAGGAAAAAAGTGTGTAAATGTATGTACACAAACAATCATGCATGTAATTCAGGGAATCTTTGAACCTCTGCAGACGTGTAGTGATCCCTATGGGTAGTGGGTCCAGTTATTGCTCTGAGCCCTCCTACCCAATAAGATCCAATATTTTTAAAAACTGGAGATCTAATTATGCCCTTTGCCCAATTAAACCCTTCAATGACAGACAGTCTCCTACAAGATAAAAGTCAAATACATCAGTTTAGAATTATAAGGCTCATTATCATTAATTCACCTGAGTTCATCATTTTGGCTTTTTTTTAAGTTCTCCACATGCACCATGGCCTTCAGCCATATTTAAAGCTCTCCAAACCTCTCAACTGGCTTCATCCATCCTGATTATCAATTTTTCTCTGCTTCAAGCACATTCTTTCTGTCTTCTAGGTAAACTCCTGAGCTAGGGCTCCTGCCACTTTCTCTATCAGAGCATTCACCCACCTCTGGCATGATGGATTTATCATTTGTCAAAGTCCAAGAATCCATGAACTCTTTGAAAACCAGAATCTTGTCAGTCACATCAGTGATAGCCATTATCTAACTCAGTGTCCAGCTGTTAGTAAGTTCTTAAAGCAAGACCTTTAAAGGGAGCGGAGGAGAGAGAGAAAGTAGGGGGAGAAAAAAAGTTGGGGAAAGAAGGAAAAAGGGAAGGGAAAGGAGGAAGGAAGGAAAATAACTAAAACACAATTCTGTTGAACTGAAGACTTACATAGGGCCGGTTGTGAAGACACTTTTATTTATGAAAAGGAAGATAATATATATTGAGCAGACTTTGAGTGGGTATCACATAGGAAACATTCCCTCTCTTCTGTCACCTAGTTCTTACAGCAGCTGTATTTGCTAAAACTTCGTGCTGAATTCAGGAATGCACAGAGGACTGTGTCATTTGCACACCATCTCTGGGTTGGGCAGTGATGGTGCTGGGATCCTGACTACCTTTTCCCATCACACACTGGTTAGTCTTAACAAAAGTAAACTAAGGATTTAGCTGTTTGCTGATTTATATATGATTTTTACACAGATCTCAGGAACTCAGAAATGCACACAGAAATGCATATCTACTTTCCAAAGATGCTGATTTTTCAATAGCACATGGAAAACAGAGACCCAAGTAAAACTATACCACTGCTGCTAAAATACAGAGTCGGAAGCACCCAGAGTAAGTGGCTAGAGGCATAAGTAGCTTACAGAACAGTGAATGCTTGCTTTTGTAATTTTACAGGCACATAGAGAAGGAGTGGCTACGGGAATCCTTTCTGGTGCAAACAAGATTATACTTGTGAGTGGAGGTGCCCCAGGCTCCACCTACTCTCCAGCTGCCTAGAGCCTCCTTCTCTCACCCAGCACCCATGAGCCCCGCCTTGTTAGCGGGCAGGGCTGCTGGGAGGGTGGGTGCACCGTGCCCCTGGCAAGATAACAGACACTGACATCTTTTCTGAGCCCTGGCTTCTAAAGAGGGTGATTACGTTTGCAGCTGCTTTGGCTCTTCACTGACAAAGCGTTTGTTTCTCAAATACCCGCTTCTCAATCATGTGGCGGTTTCCATCTAGGACCAAAGATGTGTTTGTCTTCAGCCATTTCTCTGTTCATATTTTTCATGGTCTTCTAGTGGTTGTAGTCTTTTGGCTAACATCTTAAATGCTTTTAAATACTTAATGATTTTTATCCAGTGGCTGCCAGATACAGTCCTGAACTCTGAGCTTCTCCAGATCCTTAAAAATTAGTCATCCAATTGCCGTATGTTTTTTTCTGATAAAAGAATTATTATTATAAACAGCATATATAATCCTGTGTGTTATGTTTTTTTTTTTTTTTTTTTTTTTGTAGTGCTGGGTCTTCTTATAATGTGGATAGAGAGATTGTTAGGAACATTCTAGAAGCTTTAATGTTTAAAGTGAGATCTACTAGGTGTCCTGTATCAACTCAGTGGTTGGACCTTTCGTGATTCATTTCAAGATGCCTGCTTCCCCAAGCTAAATCAGCCATATTTCTTTTGGTCGATCATAGACAGAGTCTTAGAAAAGTTTAGAATCTTAGGTGGTTAACAGTTAGGTGAACCTGGATAGTGACCAATTTTAATCCTATTTTCCTTGAAAGGAAATTTAGACATGGCCACTGCAGAAAAAGTTCTCAAACCTTAATGTACTCGGAATTATCTGGAAGCCTTGTCAACAGGGAGGTTGCTGGACATCCCACCCCTGAAGTGTTGGTTCCCGTAAGTCTGGATGGGATTGGAGAAGATCTGGTCCTAACGAGCTCCCAGTGATGCTGATGCTTCTGGGCACCAGGCCATTCCGTGAGAATCACTGGCCTGAAGGATGGGCCCAAGGAACAAACAGGGTGGACACATGACCGCCTCACTTCTAACGCAGTGTCTGGCCACTCTCCCCAGGTGGCCTTTGTTGAGAGTTTCATTCCGGGAATGATGAAGAGCAGCCTAAAGCGCCTTCCCAACTGCACCCGTTCTATCTTGGAAACAGACCACCGTCAGGAGGTCTTTGGGCATTGGGTTGGAACAGCATTCATAGTATTAGGTTTAGCAAAGCCTACAGTACCTTTAAAAAGGAAGGAAAGAAGGAAAAGCAGGAGGGCTAGCCCCTGTGCACATTTTTTGGTGGGGAGGGAGGCAGGAATGTTTGAAATTCACATTTTGTTATATCAGGAAGCTGCAAGTTGAATAATCATATATTAATACTATTAATATAAACTGTATATTACAGGTTTTTTTCCTGAGTACTTTTTCCTCTAGACATAAGGAGGATTTAAATACCGATAAACAGCCACATCCACGTCTTTCCAATCAGGTCGCTGTCTGATACCCGTGCTGGGTCTACTTTATCTCCAAACTGCAGGTGTAAGGACACCACAGGCTTCCAACCTTCTATCGGCTGCGCTAAGCAGGTCATCAGCACCACTCATGAGCTCCTCCTTGCCCTGCCGCCAGCCTGGGGAGAAGCTGGAATAGCTAATGAAGGGGTGCGTGCTGACATCCAGCGAGGGTCCACAAGCAGTGTCTCCGTCACTTTTAAGGTTATGCTCCTTCTATCCTATCTTTGCTTCCCAAACCCCTACTCCAACTCCATCAAAAGTAACATTTCCATTGCATAAAATCGTACAGTGGGTGTCAATCAATGAAGGAAAAGAAAATAGCAAAAGGGAAAAAAACCCTTATTTATTCCACAATCTGTAAGTTGTATAATGTAGGGCTTTTTAGTACCTTCTTTATAAATAGGTTTATTAAGTTTAATAGGCAACATGAAAAAGTGAGGGGCCACAAGATTTGGAAGCAGAAATGGAAAAAAATCACTGAGAAGCAGATACATGCACACTCTTGAAAATATCTTCTAGGGTCCTAGTGGTGCCGCTGGACTCGTGAAGAATTGTTAGCAATGTTAGACTTCTGTTCAAGCTCCAAACGCATTCTAAGTCCTTATGTATGCAAAAGAAAACTTTGCATTTATATAATAAATGATAGCGTATTTGATACTTCATCTTGCACTTTTCTGGTTGTGTTGTGCGCACTCATCTTTGTCCCACTTCACGCCCCACCCCCACCTCCCCACCCCCATTCAGCCGGAGCATGGGGATTCTAACAACCCAGGTGAGCCATCACCACTGCAACTGTGTTCTTCAGTTTTCATCTTTTTGGGGTGCTCTTTCCCTCTCTCTTTGCCTGTTTAAATCTTTTCCTTCCTTCCAAGCCTGACTTAACAGCCGCCTCTTCTATTTATCTGCTCTTCCTCTATTTTTGTTCATGGGGTGTTCTGTCTCCCGGAATGGTCACAGCAATAAATTATTTGTTTATACCAACATTTAGTACTGGAACATCAGCCTTTGCCCTGTTCTCGAATTTCAGGGAGGATGTCTTCTATTGGTATAGTAGGAGTATGTGAAGCAACTCAATAGGAACTTCACTATGGGGAGTATTTACTTCAAGATAAACCTGATTTAAATAAATATATATTAAATGTAAATATATAAATATATATTTAAATATATATGTATATATAATATGGCTTCTAGCTGATAGTCTCCCATCTTGCACATTGATTATGGGTTTGTTAAGAGAACAGGCTTGAGAGTCACACTGACTGGATTGGAGTTCCAATTCTACCACCTAAATGCTGGCAAGTGAGTGTTTCTGTACCTTAGCTTCTCCGTGTGCAAAAAATGAAACTGAAGATAATGCTCACCTCCTAGGGTTATTGAGAACATTACATGAATTAATAAGGTGATTAGAACGGAGCCAGAATCATGCAGACAGCCAACAAATATTAATTATTTTCATGGGTACGATTCATGAAGACATTTATTGCTGCCCTAAATAGCTCTTTAACTTGAAGATACTGCAACAATACTGTAATATATCACAGTGATGGATTCAGACTTAGAAACTCAGGTAAGACAACAATAAACATGAACTCAATCCTTTCATTGAGTGAGGCATTTCCAAGTGGGAAGAGCATGATTTCCACTTGCCTGGCTAAATTAAACATGCTATAAAACAACATGGACCTTTGATTGGGCATTTTTGCACAGCGGTCAAAAACACCCATAGAAATTACACAATTTCTGTAGGAATGGAGAGGAAAAGGACTTCGGGCTAATTTAAGGGCCTTTCAAAGTCTGAAGTACATGATGGTCTATTGCTTCTGGTGTTCACTAAGACTAGTAAATATTGCGGGAGTATATCGCCAGAAAGGAAAAATGGAGCCCAAAGTAGAAATGTAAGCACCATAAATATAGCTGAAACAATGATGGAGGGATAACAGTTATGTCCGTAGAACAATAAAGGCTTATTAAAAATTTCTAGGAAATAACTTTTAAGTGTTCTGTAACTGTGACTCTAGTCAAACACGCACACACACACATACACACAACACCCCACATCCAATTGGGATGTTTGCTATAACTTTACTTCATCATGTACACTTTTCTATATGAAGCTATCATAATTGAAAAGCTATCATAATTGAAAAGATTTAAGCTTTTTGAAACATCTTTTAATGTTTATTTATTTATTTTGAGAGAGAGAGGAATGCACGATACTGGGAAATGGACAGAAAGAGAGAGAGGATCCCAAGCAGGCTCCACCCTGTCAGTGTAGAGCCTGACACAAGTCGCTTGATTTCATGAGTCAGACACTCAACTGACTGAGTCACCCAGGAGACCTAATATTATTAAATTCCTTAAAGCTACCCTCATGAACCTATAATTTATCAAATTATTTAAAGTGTAGTTTAGGGATTCCGGGTGGCTCCGTAGGTTGAGCATCTGACTTCGGCTTAGGTCATGATCTCACAGTTTGTGAGTTCAAGACCTTCAATGGGTTCTGTGCTGACAGCTCAGAACCTTCCTGCTTCAGATTCTGTCTCTCTCTTTCTCTCTCTCTCTCTCTCTGCCCCTCCTCTGCTTTAATTCTGTCTGTCTCTCAAAAATAAATAAAAATTTAAAAAACATTTTAATGAAAATAAATAAATAAAAGGCAAGTAATTAAAAGCAAAAATGAAAGATTGGGCGAATATACTTGCAAACGACATATCAGATAAAGGATTAGTATCCAAAGTCTATAAAGAACTTATCAAACTCAATACCCAAAACAAACAATCCAGTGAAGAAATGAGCAAAAGACATAAGTAGACACTTTTCCAAAGAAGACATCAGATGGCTAACAGACACATGAAAAAATTCTCAATGTCTCTCATCATCAGGGAAATACAAATCAAAACCACACTGAGATACCACCTCACCCCGTTAGAGTGGCTGAAATTAACCACTCAGGAAACTACAGATGCTGCGAAGGATGTGGAGAAATAGGAACCCTCTTACACTGTGGGTAGGAATGCAAACTGGTGCAGCCCCTTTGGAAAACTAGAACTACCCTATGATCCAACAATAGCCCTACTAGAAATTTATCCAAAGCATATAGGAGTGCTGATTCATAGGGTCACTTGTACCCCATTGTTTATAGCAGCACTTTCAACAATAGCCAATTATGGAAAGAGTCCAAATGTCCATCAATAGATGAATGGATAAAGAAGATGTGGTTTTTATATACAATGTAATACTACTTGGCAATGAGAAAGAATGAAATCCTGCCATTTTAACAACATGGATGGAACTGAAGGGTAGTATGGTAAGTGAAATAAGTCAGTCAGAAAGACAGATATGTTTTCACTCATATCTGGAATTTGAGAAACTTAACAGAAGACCATGGGGGGAAAGGGGTTAAAGAATAGTTTCAAACAGAGAGGAAGGCAAACCATAAGAAACTCTTAACTACAGAGAACAAACTGAGGGCTGATGGGAGGGGTCGAGCGGGGGAGAGGGGAAAATGAATGATGGGCATTGAGGAGGGCACTTGTTGGGATGAGCACTGTGTGTTGTATGTAAGCAATGAACCCTGGGAATCTACCCCCCAAACCAAGAGCCCGCTGTATACACTGGAGGTTAGCCAACTTGACAATGAATTATATTTAAAAAAAAATAATAAAAATTTTTAAATAAAAATTTTATATAAATAAATAAATAATTTGAAATGTAATTTAAGTAATTGCAACCCCTGCCCAATAGGAATTTAATAATAATCCAAGATGGGAAATGCTGATGCTGTTATAAAATAAATGCGATGTATATAGAAAACAAATAGGAAGAAAAGAAAAAAGCAAATACCTTAGTTTCATTTAACAACAAAAGTACCCAAAGATAAAGAGAGAGTAGCAGGAGCAGAAAGCTAGTGAAGAATAAATACATAGCTTGCCAAGTATAGGAAAAGACTCAAGATCGCCACAGAAATGGGATGCAACCAATAGATGAAACAGGTTTTGACCTGCTTCTCTATTCAGCTCAGGCCCTTCACCTGGAATTTCCCACACTTTTCTATCATATAGAAAGCTGGACTTTAAAAATAAGTCTACTCATATACATTCATTTATAGAAATGAAATTTCAAAGGAGGAAAAACTAATCTATGGTAATAGATAAAAAATAAAACTATGATATTAGAAATTAGGGTAATGGTATATTCAGGGAGGGTCGTGATCTAAAAGGTCAAGCAGGTTTCTTTCTGGGTTACAGATGTATTTTGCCTCTTGCTCTGCAAGCCTGTTACACGGTGTTTCACATTGGTATACACATTCACTGAGCTATACAAGTATATATTGTGCACTTTTCTGTCTGTGTGTTTTATTTAAACATTTGCATTTTTCAAAATGTCAACTCACACCACCTCTGCTAGAAGCTTTCCTGCAATATCTTTTTCATCTTAGGTAAGTGTTCTTTTTCTAGTTTCTTGGTATGTACAATATTAAAGTTCATTAAGAGGAAGAGAACATAAATATTTTCTTATTTTATCACCAGCAACTAGAAGAAGACTATTATTAATCTATGCTTAATAAATCAGATGACAAAATTAATAATTGAATGACAAAAACCTAAGATTTGCATGATCTGAATATTAGTACCAGGAAGAATAAGATAATTAAAAACTGCTGATAATCAAGATCTTGTAGAAGATATTAAGGAAAGTCCTTAACTTCTATACAAATGACTAGTTAGCATGTAGATACTGCCTACCATTACTTCATTACCCTACAAATTTTAAAGTAATATTGAAGTTGAAGGTGACAGAGGCTTTTTGTCTGTAACTTCTCTCAAGGTACTTATTTTACATATATTTATTTTATTCCTGTATTTTCATTAAAAAAGGGTTTCCAGTCAAGGAAATGTGGTCAAACCATATTTATTAATTTATGAACAGAAACTATCTGGTAATAGTGACCTTGGATTTATTTATTCATTAAATACTTGTTAAGCCTCCTCTGTTTGACAGAAATTTTTCATATTCAAGAGATAGAAATGCAAATAAAATAAGTTCCTTGCCTCAAGGCACTTCCTGATAGTAGGAAGATAGAAATGTATATATATATTAATTGCTACACTAAGGATTAATAAAGAGTCCTGGAAAAAGTTTTAGAAGAAACTATACTTCAGGTAGAGAAACCCAGATATAAAACTTTTCTAGAGTTTCAAATTAAGCAGATCTCTTGACCTCAAAGACGTATCTTAATGTGAGTTGTGATGTTATATACTCCAAGGCCATGAGACCAAAACCACATTTCAGACCTAAAGATATAGGATAATTCCAGCTATTTGAGGGTTGTGGCTGTCTCATATTTCCAGTGACGTTCTAGGCATAAATAGGGTCTTTAGTCATTTCTTGATCACATATGGTAATTTTTCATGCTGTAGCCATTCAATCCGTATTTGTTGATTTTTGAAACTGGGGATGGAGCCATGCTGGCCTTATCTCTAACTTGGAATGGAAGCCATTACTCCCATCCTGACAACAAGGAAAAGCTGGACAAAGTGAAAACCAGTGACTTTTCTTGACCCACCTGAGGACTATGTTCTTGATTCTAGAAAGGAAGAGCACCCAGATACATATCTGAGATTTGCTTACCTGGAACAGAAGCTGTGTAAGCTAGACCCTGGCAGGCACGCTTACCCGGTAATTTTGATGAATTGCTGAGGGCTGAGTTAGCATTAGAACCTCCTGGGGGCTGCAGTCTTTGGGAGTGGTTCACATTTCTCGGGAATGGATCTCCAGAAAGATACATAGAAGATCCCCTTGTGGCTCTGGAAGGGAAAGAGGAAGAGGAAACACTGTGAAACACACCCTTCATAACAGAAGCCCATTCTCCATGGGAGAAGATTTGCCAGAGTTTTATTCCAGATGGGGAAAAAATTTCTACTCCAGCCACCTCCAGCCTTCCTGTGTCAGCTAAAGAGGAAAAACAAAGCAAAACAAAACCCAGAACCAATAGGTCAGGACTTTAAGGAAACTGATTGAAAATGCAGCCAGGCAAGGGAGTGGGAGGAAGAGGAATAAAAACATTTGTGAAAGTTTTGGCCCCGAGATACAGGTTCATAAAAACACAGAGATGTCATCATAAAATTGCAGATTACACCACCATACCACAACTTCCCTTACACCTACAGGTCTCCACACAATAAAGTACATTCTAAATACAAGAACTGTAGGACACATTCTCTGTCTGAGAAGGAGCATTTAGGGAAGCCCAAAGTAAAGAGAAGAAACTAAACCAAGGACATTAGAGAAATTAGAAGCCTCTGGCATCTACAGAAAACATTAAACACACCACAACTCATAGCTAGGTTAACATAAATTCTCAAATGAAAGGCCTATTTACCTCAGTTCCTATTACCTGATAGAGCATGTCAGTCTTTTAGAAAAAATGGGTTTTTTTGTTTTTGAGAGTGTGAGCAAGCATGTGCCTGAGTAGGGGAGGGGCACAGAGAGGGAAGAGAGAATTCCTAGCAGGCTATGCTCTGACAATGCAGAGCCCAGCCCAGGGCTCAAATTCACCAACTGGGAGATCATGACTTGAGTGGAAATCATGACTCTGACATTTAATTGACTGAGCCACCCAAGCACCCCATCATGTCAGGCTTTAGACATGAAATTATAAGACATGCCAAAAGGCAAAACACAAAAAATACACACACACACACACACACAAAACCCACAGTGTGAAGAGAGAAGGCAATCATCATTCTCAGACTCAGAAATGACACAGATTTTGGAATCATCAGGCTGGAAATTTAAAATAAGTATGATAAATATGTTAAAAGTTTTAATGGAAAAAATACTCAACATGCAAGAGCAGATAGGTAATGGAAGGAAGCTCTACAATAAAATGCTATGGAAATGCTACAAATCAAAAACACTGTGATTGAAATAAAGAGTGTCTCTGATGGGCACACCAGCAAAATTTGACACAGTGAAAGAAAGAATCTCTTGAGTTTGATGACAAATCAATAGAAACTTCCTAATCAGAGACTCAGAGAAAAAATAGTAATAAAAATAAGCAAAAACCAGAATGCCCAAGAACAGGAATCATTTCAAAATGTATAACATTTGCAAAATCTCAATAGAAAAAATTGGAAGAAAATGATTCAAACAGAAGAAGTGTTTAGAATAACAATGACCAAGGATTTCCCAAAAACTATTGACCACCATCAAACCACAGGTCCAGGAAGCTTCAGAAACAACTGGCAGGATCTATACCAAACAGCAACAATAAAATCTCACACCACTAAGCATATCACATGCAAACTTCAGAAAACCAAAGACAAAGAAGGTAGAGAAGAGGGAAGACAGAACTCCTTAGCTGTAAAGGAACAGGGATAAGGATTAGAGGGGACTTCCTTTCAAAAACCATACAACCAGTAACATGGTGATTCTGGCCCTGGTGGTTTATGGATCACATTTTACGTAACACAAACTATGTTTGAACAAATGTGTCACGATAGGATTAAACGTACAAGGGCTTTGTCAGTGGAAAATCCTGTGAGAGAAAACAAAGCAGGCAGGAAGTTTGGGAGAGACATCAGATCTCCCCACAAGTTCAATCTCAAGTGAAGGAGTGGAGGTAAAAAAAAAAAAAAAGGTTGGATGGAATCTTCTTAGACTGCCATCTGGTCTAAGGAAAATTCAGTCAGGATTCTGGGAGACCTTGGGACCAAATAGGCTATGAAAGGAGTTCCCAGTCTCCCAGGAACAGTTTGGCCTTTGCACTGAATCATGTATAGTCCTTAGTTTGGGACAACCCATGGGAAGTATGGGCTCAGTGCAGAGGCTGCGATGGACTTCAGAGCCCACCACTTGGAGTTGTGTCTACCCAACTGCAGCTGTGGTTCTCAAGCTGTATTCTCATGCGTGCCCTTGTACCAGAGAAAAATAATGACATCAAGTCAAGGGACTACTGCAAAGAGAAGAAGAGAGGCAGCTCAGATGTTTGCCATGAATGTTTGTGAGCAAAGCTCTTCCTTCAATTTTGACAATCTGAGAAGGACAGATTTCTTTATTTCACATCTAAGTTATTAGAACTCTGTAAGATCTTGCCATTATAACAAAAGGTTTAATTTAAATCTGTAAAATACAGCTATCACTTTGCATTTGATGTGGCAATGAAAGTACCTCTGGGTGCCAGGAGGAAATGTTCACAGTGATCTTCCGGACAGCTGAGGTCACGTGTGAAGCATGACTTCCCATGTGGTATAACTGTCCGAAAGTACCATGCAACATTCTAAATGTGGCAGTTGTATGAAATAATTATGAGATTTCAGACATCTTACCAAAACAACACTCAGAAATAAAACACCCCTGCTTCTGAGCAAGTGGTGTTAGTTGCTAATGTTTGCTTGTTCTCTCTAGAAGGTCATTCTTTTTTTTTTTTTTTTAACATTTATTTTCAAGAGAGAGAGAGAGAGACAGAGCATGAGTGGAGGAGGAATAGAGAGAGAAGAAGACACACAATCCGAAGCAGGCTCCAGTCTCCAAGCCATCCATACAGAGCACGAAGCAGGGCTTGAACTCACGAAGTGGGGCTCAAACTCACGAACCGTGAGATCAAGACCTGAGCTGAAGTCAGACACACAACCAACTGAGCCACCCATGTGCCCCTGGAAGGTCATTCTTTTAAATAGTATATTGATAATTAATTGATTCTAGAACATGGATGACAAATTTAGGTCAGATTAATTTCAGGAGAGGCACTCACACAGATAAAGAGCTAATGGATGGGGGCCATAGTCGACTACAAAATCCAGTCAAGTGCCTGGCTGTGTATAAAATTAAGCAGGGTTTCTTTTGGTCATTGTTTTGTGCCAACATTGTTTTGGCTCCTCGTAAAGCAGAAGAGTGTTGTGAGCTCATAAGGAAAAGGCATTATCTCTATTATGTAGCAAATTACCATTAAGATTAAAATACAATGAACCCTCCCTCTGGATCTCTCTTCACTGTGCTGTAAATTAATCTGCACAACAGAGCTGCAGATATTAGAGCAGGGTAGAGCTTTACACTGCCCCTTCTCCAGTCCAATGTCTTCATTCAATAGAAGAGAGAAATGGAGTCCTAGAGACTAACCTCCTACATTCGCTAGTCCTAACCATAAAGCCAAGGCAAGAATGGCCTTCCCCACCTACTTCTCAGAACCTCCGTAGGAATCAAATTAGATACTGTATGCCAATTTCTGGAAATCAATCCAGTCAATAATAACATAATCATAATCACAAACATTTACTGAACACCAGGTATGAACCAGACACTCATGATCTCACACATCAGCACAACCTTTTCAAGAGAGGTGCCTTCATTATCCGACTTCGGAAAGGAAGAAACACGTTTGGAGTTTGCTGGTGGTGGAGCTGGGGATTAGCCAATTTCGGGAGCCTAACTCTAAAGCATATACCCTTTGTCTGATGACCTAAGGATTCACCCCCTTTTCAGAAGCAAAACCCATCCTGGACCACAATTTTCCTATAATCCAGGAGATTCCCATGATTATAAATTAATCCCATAAGATTCTTTTGGAAGCAGGAAAAATTGAATCTGCCTGTCCCTTTCTAGGCATAATTTTGTATGTATTCTTTACCATTAGCACTGAATTTTAACTAAGAATAAAAGATAGGAGATTCTGATACCGCTGTCGGTGTTCTGCCCAATGCTGTGGTTTCCTATTGGCTGTATCTTTTGACAGTTGAACCTCCAAGTGTCCAGGGCTATTACATCTGAATGTCTTCTCATCACCCAGTGTTCTGCTTCCTGGCTGCAGTAAGCATGAAGCTGTAAACTGCCATCAGGAATTTAGAAAAGAGCCCAAAGACCATGACAATGACTTCTGGATGTGCTGTGTGTACTTGACGTTAAAATGCTGCCACCTTCTGTTTAGCCCCAGTGCTGCTGATGAACCCTGCCCATCGCTTCCCTGTTCTCTGAGCTGATTCGCACTGATCCTGAGCTGCACTTCTGCAATATATAATATGACAAGCTAAATGCAGAGCCTGCCAAAAAAACTTGATAGGCTCAGCTTTTGTGCTGCGGCACTTGAAAAGACCATTACTACTGCCATCCCACTAAAGTGTGCTCAGTATTTTTGACAGTGAATTATCTAAGCAAGAGTTTATCTCTGCATTCATGGGGTAGGGGTGGGCTTTGCCATCTAAAGATTCAAAAGAGGCAAGATAAAAGGGGTGGGGGAGGGGATAATTTTTCATTGTTACTGGATGGTTTTTTGGATGTTGCCAGGGCTCTAGATTTATTCGAAGGGGCATTTTCTGCTGAGATGCTCAAAAGAAATGAAATAGTATGGGCAGGATTTTTAAGTGAGGGGCAAGCATCAGCCCCTGCATTTTTCTCCAAAAGGGTTATACCGGGCTTCCAGAAGCTGGCCTATGCACGACAATCGCCTCTTGCTTATCACCATTAAGCAATCATTCGCTCAAGGGAAGGAGCCCTATAGCAATCTGACACCATACAGTGCCATGATTCCTTGGATCTGGAGCTCTACTGGCCAGCAATCTCATTCCTAATTTCTCCCCAGAAAGTGAAAGCAGGGCTTCATTCTTACCTCAGCCTCACAGCCCTGCAAAATTAGTTCTGGCCAGGATCATTTTAATCACTAGCACATGACCACCCCCAAGCATGTGTGTGCACTGAGGTCTGAGTGAGTTGGGACCCCTTATACATTAAAATACCAGGATTGTTTAGTAAAGCTGGAAAGTCAGGAATGGAAAATAGTTCTAGAAGCCAAAACTGCCTAGTTAAGTGCTTACTGACCAGATTTTTATTGACTAAGAAACTTGTGCCTTATGTATCCATGATTCTACTCAAATATTCTCTTGGGTCTAACATTTATCTATCCATCTATCTAGTTTTGTATCTCTTGCTACAAGAGACAACAAACAACAAACAAACAAAATATATATTATTTCCTCCTGAAGCCCTTATAAGAAAAAAATCACCCAATCCTCCAATTTTTTTCTAAAATAAATAATAACATTCTTAACGTTCCTTCTTATTTTACTCATCATTTTCCTAGAAATGCTTCTCTATATTTTAAGTCTTATGTATATTATACACCTAACATTAATTGAAGACAATCCTACTGGTCCTGGATCTTGCAAATCCCTAAACTAATTAATGACTTAATTGCAAATAATTTCCAATATCAAAGCAGTAAAACAAGATTTTCATAATTTTAGGAGATAATTCTGTGTTGGAGGAAAGTTAACACCTCAGCGTAAGGATGCTATGTAACCCTGCAGTGGACATGCACACAGGGGATGATCTCCCCCAGCCTGGGTTGAAATGATACCAGAAGAGAGCTTTCTCGAAGGGGAGAATCTCCAACCTTTTCAAAGGCTAATGCCCAAGAGTCAGGCACCTACACAGAAAGTCACTCTGACCTAGGAAATCTCAGATGGACCGAAGGCTGCAGCAGTTCGGGTAAATACAATTTCCCCACAAACTTTCGTATCCAGACCCCCAGACCTATTCGTAAACTGTTTTTCAGTTTGTTTCTTCAAGTTTAGTAAATACTAGCAAATACTTGCCAGTGTTCTGATTCTATTCATATACTGTTTAACACCAACTTTTGCCTTCTTTTGATAACCAAGCTTTGATAATTTCCACTCAATTTTACATACTAGGACTGAAAGGAAAGTCATAGAGCAGCTGTGCCCTGAGACAGAATCCTAGAAGCTGTGACTCAGACCTTCTCAGCAATCTTGTAGAGCATCTGAATTACAGGAGTGAAAGGAAGTTAGGGAAGACTCCATTCATCAGATGCCAAGGCAGGAGTGAAGGAATGCTCCAAAAATCAGATCCAGAAAAATAAAGTGTTTCAAAGCTACATTGAGCAAGAGAGATCTTGATGTAATGCCCTCGTTATCTGTGAAGAAACCAAAATGCAAGGAAAGACTCAGCCGTCAGGACAGAGCTAGCGAGGAATAAACCTGGAACCAGGTCAACTGGGTGGCATGCCTTCTCTCCTCTCCTTCAATTGCAACACGAATTCTCAGATATTAGCATCGAAAGAAAATCTAGGGAGTTTTGAGTATTTTGTTGGGTAAGAAACAAACTGTTGGGGAATAGACTTCGAAACCTTCTCAGGGAGGTTCAGCTGAGGTTTAGAAAGCCAGGAAGAGGAGGTCTGCAGAACTTCATTTTCATTGGTTAAGCGAGCAGGTTACTTAGACCATCCCCAACTGGCTACAACGTGTTGAGTCAGGTGAGACTCAAACTTCCTCCACCATGTCAGTGGGTATTTCAGGGAGATGAATCCTTGTGAGTTTTGCTGAGCTGGTTCAGGGCTCTTTGTTCAGAGGCAAAAGGTGGTCCCAGCCTCCATTTTTATTTTTATTTCACATTAATGGGTACAAAAAAATCACCTAGGGAATATGATTACAAGGCAGACAGGCTCACACAAAAAGGGTCAGAGACATTAGGTCTCTATGGAGCCCAGAAATTTGTATTTTTAATAGGTGATCACCACACAGGTGGCCTGAACACACTGCTTGAGGAAACACCTCCTTCCTTCATGGAAGTAGTGTCCCATTTATTTTTAGGGAAAGACTTCTGAAATCAAAACTGAGAAATTAATTATTTCAAGTGTCTAGCCACAGGTTCACCAAGGTTAACCGACCCATCTGAGCTACTCTGCTTCCTGTTTCTCCACACTTATTCAGGCTGATTTCTGGGGAAGACAGAACTGGGAGCACCAAAAAGCAGAATAAAATAAAAAGTTAATTTAAAGAGCCTAAATGTCAACTCTACTCAATTCTGAGCTCCCTATTACCCCCCAGCCACTTCCCGGTAAGAAGAGGCATGGTCAAAGGCTTCCTTCTCAAACTTTAAAAGCTTCACAAAAAATGATAGTTACTCTCTTTCTACAAAGGACTCTTATTTCTAGATTATTCTAAGGAGCTCGGCCAATAGTCCTCATAGAAACAAATTCGGAGTTCCTCATAGGGTCCTAAACAAAAGCAGATGTGGAAACTTCTATAGATTGGATTAAGTTACAGGAATGGATGACAGGGAGTCATATGATTTGAGATTTTGTTGATTCCAGAGGCCCCGCGAGTCTTAGGCAACCTTAGAGTGCCACAGATGGATGAACTAATTCTGAACACCATTATGGTCTTCAGCCATTGGAGGACCTTCTCCCACTAGCACCACAATCCTGAATACCAGGCCTTAAGCTGCAGCCTAGGAGCTAGTTACCTGCTCCTCCGGGCCCTTCCCCCAACCTCTGGCGCTGCAGGCACCAGGCTAGAGGAATCAAAGTAAAACGGATGCATTTCTTATTCTTTCTGCCTCCAACAGGGAGCTACGGCTAGCCTCCCTGTAAGCGGTGGGAGAAAAGGTAGGCCCATCCTATTTGATTCAGACGGTCACCGTCACACACGGTAGTTGCAATTAGTGCACGCCGGGCTTATTCAAGCCTTGGATTCTTTTCAGAAGTGAAAAAGGGAACACTTGAGGTCTATTGAATTGGAGCGTGGCATCTGCCGAACACCGAGGGGAGAGGTCGGGGGTCAGTGCTTGATTTTGATAAAGCGTGCCAGATTAATTGTCTTCGGTAATCCTGTTTGTCATGGTAGATGTGCGGAGGGGTCCTTGTGGCCCGGGCTGACATATGGGCCAGCCTGCTGCTTGCCTATTCAGCCCCCCACCCCCAGCACATGCTCTCCACAGTTGGACTGGTTCCCAGGGCCTTGTTTGCCGGGGGAACTGGAGGCCCTATTCAGCCATCCTGATTTCCACAAACAGGCCTCCTAATCTTCAAGCCTGCCTGGGCTCCTGAAAGAGGCTGCATTATTCAGAAGGTCTGAAGAGAGAAAGGGAGACAAGGGGCGGGGGTGGGGGGAGAGTTGGGGAAGATGAAGGGGAGGGGGAAATCCAAATACCAGAAACTCTAGTCAAAGACTCTGCAGACTGAGGGGGGGGGGCAGAGAAATATAATTACAAAAAATAGCAGCCGTGTACTTCAGGCAGAGCCCTTCAGGAGGCTGATTATAGTTCCTCTCCAAATCTGAATCTATCACCAAATTATACCCTGCCTCTTTTGTAAAATAAATGTTAATAAGAGGTAATTTGGGCCCTGCTGATTGTTAAGCTCAATGGAGATAGACAATTTTTTTTCTGCCTCTGTGTGTGTGTGTGTGTGTGTGTGTGTGTGTGTGTGTTTATTGTAATATCTGGAGGGTTTT
This sequence comes from Suricata suricatta, assembly GCF_006229205.1. NCBI lineage: Eukaryota > Metazoa > Chordata > Mammalia > Carnivora > Herpestidae > Suricata > Suricata suricatta. The sequence continues at coordinate 6,521,524 of NC_043706.1, read as the reverse complement.
TTTCCCCCTTCCAACCAGAATTGATATTCAACCACAAAAGATGAAACAAATGTTCAATGGCCTGACCCAAGTGCCAGAAAATCGGTAACAGTTTGAGTTTTATGATAAAGGGTGTAGGACAGATTGGTGATTGGTGCTCAGCCTGCTAGAGGGTGCACTTGGTGTGCTCTGGAGGGAACATCCCCTAAGTCCCCTAAAATTCAGCCACCAGTGGGGCCCTGGAGGAGGGCGAAGTGAGGCCTGCCTCGTGGGAAGGGGAGGGTCCTTGCTCTAAATAGCTTTGCCTTTCTTTGGTTTAAAAGCACAGCCCTTTTTTTTTTTTCATTTACATAATCATTATTTTGAGTTGCTGACAATTCTTTTGGGAGCTTTTATATTTAAAAGCACAAAAAAAAATAGAGACAATCCTGTGACAGATCTTTTGAAAATGTTCTTATGATGCGTATTTATGAACAGATCCAGAAATGGAGCAATTAGAAACAATGAATAATAATGGTCTGATCAGACAAAAGCATGGAGATATTAAAATACAAATCCTTGGTCGTAGTTGCCCTGAACCAGTCTTTCCTGTGTCTTCCCTGCTCTGTCCCTCACATCTGAAGGGCAGGTATGGGGCTGGTCGACCAGTCGCCTCGCTGACCTCACCCGCTAGGTCTCCACTTGCGATTTTGATTTCTGACTTAAATGCGTTGAATACCATGTGTTTGTGTGTGTGTGTGTGTGTGTGTGTGTGTGTGTGTGTGTGTCCGTTTGTGATTAACTAGACAATGTCATTATCAACTTAAAGGGGAAAAAAGAAGAGATTTTTTAAAATGTAAGAACTAAGAAGTTCAAAATATAATTGAACTGAGAAGAAATCGTTAAATGGTTTTTTTTTTTTTAATTCCAGATATCCCAAGGGAAAGGTTTGGTGTGGGTTTTGTTTTTCCCTCCTCCCCAAATAGTTGACTGCTATACACGTATTGCTGTTTGGGAATATATATGTCAATATTTATTTGTTTTACTTCTGAGAGTAAAGCCTGCTGAGGACTCAGGAACTCAATACTGGGTATGCAGTGGAGACAGAAACAGAGTTTCTGCTTGTAAAGACCTTATGGTAAGTGAGTGCTCACTGTCGCTTCACCAGTGCTGAGAACAGGGCCAGGCACATCCTATGAACTCACTAAATTTTATTGATTCCAAAAGAATTTTTAAAATAATTGAATAAAAAAGGAGCAAAAAAATCCACCTTGACAGTGCCAAGGAGGAAAACTTGCTTTAACCTCTGCATTATATTATCAAGGAGGAGGAAGAAGAATGGGAAGAGGAGGAGAAGAAAAAGAAATAAATCATGTTTGTGAGCCCATAGTCTCTGCTGGTATAGACATTATCCCATATCATTATCCCATAGACATTATCTCCTTAGTGAGACCTGTGGGATGGAAGGTCTGATATTCACCCAGTCCCACGGGTGCCTGTGTAATGCTTAGATGATCCAAACCACCCAGTGACCCTGTAAGATGGGTTGTAGTTGATGCCCAAACACCGGTATTCAGAACCTCTGGCGGTGAGCCCTGGGTGTCAGTATCTTGTAATGCATTCCACAAAAATGCATGATGGAGAATCCTTGATTTTAAGTCCTGCTTTTCAAACGGGGATGAGCATGCCCGTTAACCAGGGGGCCTTGGTAAAACGAGGTTTCCCACTAGGTTGGTTTGTGGTAGGGCTCGGAATCCTACAGCTCTAACAAGCCATCAAGTGACGCTGGTATTGGTGCTGGTCTCTGAGCCTTCTCACCAGACGCAAATCTTTAAAGATTAAGCACTTCACACCATGGCTAACCTACACTTTAAACCCTGGTTTTTCCACCTGGAGACAGGGAGTTCGTGAGCCCTGTTTTATTCTGCTTCCTATCAGATCAAATCCTGTGCTTGTGGAAGCCTGGTGGGGCCGGAAAAACACTCATCTATGAGTCCGGCGGTCTGGGGCTTTGCTGTAAGTCTTCCTCTGCCTTTGACTCTGGGCCTTGCCTCCTTGGGTCTCGGTTTTCTTCTCTGTAGTTTGTAGGATTTCAAAACTGACTGAACGCCATCCATGGGAATAGACTTTCCTTATAGGGAAAACGCCACTTTAGGAAGAGCTAAGTTTTCCTTCCTTCCTTCCTTCCTTCCTTCCCTCCTTCCTTCCTTCCTTCCCTCCTTCCTTCCTCCCTTCCTTCCTCCCTTCCTTCCCTCCTTCCTTCCTTCCCTCCTTCCTTCCTTCCTTCCCTCCTTCCTTCCTTCCTCCCTCCTTCCTTCCTTCCTTCCCTCCTTCCTTCCTTCCTTCCTTC
>NC_043706.1:6512604-6519116 GCF_006229205.1 Suricata suricatta | reverse complement strand
AGATAAAAGAGTATTTGGTGTTATTAAGAGGGGCCATTGTTTCCACAGTATCCCCAGAACAATCCCATACAAAGTCCTAGATTTTAATTTTCCCATTTTGTATACTACTGCTTAGTCATTTATTCATAAAGGAAACCAATTAAGATGGAAATCTGTGAGGGGATATTAATTATTTATGTCTTAGCATGATATGGTGCTTTTAGAATGCCCCGAGGCAACTCGAATGCAGGTTGGAGAAAAAGGACAGACGTAGGCGATAGACAAATGGAGGAGGCACCATGCGGCAGAGCTACAGTACCTGAGTCTCTCTGGCTGAGACAGATATAAAACAGACTCAGAAAGGGACACATGCCATACCCTTTTTTTTTTTTTTTTTTTGGTTGGGTATCTGGAGAAATCTGTCTCGGGGTCTTCCAGCCTCCTCAGATACTGGCACTGGGAAAACCCCCCTGAAGAGAATGGAAAATGACCAACACTTAGCTAGCACCTCCCTCCCTCACGTTAGCATGGTCTGAGCCAAATGCTTTTAAACTTGCGCGATTAGGCTCTGTGGGAGCCCACTGCCTTCCTCCAGAGCGGAGGCAACTACTGCCCATCTTCTTCTCATGCTCTATATGCAATTATTACGCAGCCCTGTGCCTCTGAATTCCTAAATTCAGCTTGTAGGGGCCTGTGTCAGGGAGATGTGGGCCAGACAGGGAGGTGGAAATTCAGGTTTGTATACTTCAGGAGAACCACAGACACTCAGAAGATCCACTGCATAAGTAAGCGTCATCATCGCCACCTTATTCCTTCTCACCTCACTTTATTCCACTTATTTGTACCTTCATTTCTTTGGCGACATTAGCCAAGGAGCTGCTTTGTCATTTTTCCAGTGAGTTTGTCAAGTCTACCTTAGAAGATGCCCAAGACACAGCTGTGGGGTAGCAGCAGCCTTCTTTCCTGAGCAGGCCGCTCAAACAGACCACTGTCTAGAAGCCGCTTCCACACATCACTCTATTTCCGCTCCAGAACAAGCTAGAACCTTGCTCACAATGCTTTTGCCAAATTTTACAAGGTCAGAAATTCTGTGACGGGGGAAGCACGCTCAGGGGAAACGGAGGGAGTAAATCATGTTTTATTCAGACGGTTGCTACCTCTGTGTAAAAGCATTACTCCTCTCAGGGCTGTCTCTAATGTTGAAGTTTAAGGAGTCTTGAAGTTTAGAGTGAAAACTTTGCTCATCTGTTTAGCTCTCCCCATGGGCTAAGGACTCTTATGCTGGGTTTGATGCTTTTTTTCCAATTCAATAAAACTCAGACTCCTAATGGCCACTCGTGCTGCCGGCTGTCAGCAGGAACGGGTCAGGGTGACAGAGAACTGTGTGATTCAGTCAGGTTACTTATGTAAGATCCATCTCACCGGATTTCATTTCCTGAGATAACACTGCTGAATAATTTTTGCTTCTATCAAACAATAGCACAAATAGAGACATTGCTTGTTCCCCTCCCCCATGGAATTATTCAAAACCAGGTCAGGGAAAGAAGTGCTTCTTCAATCTGTGCTCTGAATGTCTCTCTAGGGGAAGGAAAATGAATCAGCCCTAACCCTTTTTGAAATCTCCTAGCTGTTGGCCTGCTCACTCAGTTTCCCAATGTGCTCTCACAGTGGTCTGGCATCCTGGAAACGAAAGGACTCTGGAAAGACATGAACTGATGGTCTGCCTTGGTCTTCTGCTAGAGTGACTTGCTCAGGTCTGGAGATTTGAGTATTCCTGAGTTACTGAATGCCAATGTCAACCCTTTCCCCCTATTTCTTCTATTCATCACCTACTTATCCAGAGAATTCTTATCAATTTACCATTAATAATAATAACCACAACAATAATAAGTAGTAGTTGTTGTAATATTAGCAACAGTTCAGAATAATCAGTTCATTATTTCAGTTTTTACTAACCCCAAAGTATCAGTAACTTGTCTGCCATTTGGTAGTCAGATTCCAGGTCTGTCCTTGACCACAGTGCAGCAAGGGGGTGCAAAGAATCAAATAACCAACCCTTAGAGGAAGCTTGCAACATATAATGTAATGTGTTCAATTCAAAATGTATATTTTTTTTGCCAAAGCTTTTCTCAACATTCTGGCAGAGCTTTTAGGCCTTTTCCAACACGTGGTTTCTTTTTTGTAGATTTTTAAAAAATGCAGTCACGGTCTGCAAAATGCTAGACTAAAGATGGAGAGATAGGAAAACTAAACCTCTACAAGAATTAGTAAAAAATTGGAGAGGAGAAGAAAGATATCCCCCCAAACACAAGGCAGTTCTGATGAAATGGCAATGAATGACATGTCTAATTTACATGTTGTCAATTAAGGGAAATAGTTTAGGATCTAAGAGCAGGGATAATAGGTACATGGGGGTTCCATTTTGTTGTGTTGAAGGGTTCCCATTGCTCTGGCTATATTTTTTTGTATAAATGTTTAAATATATAATATCCTCTTTGAGTTGACATGGGTGTATAGGTCTTCCTAACATACCAAGAGTTAAGCCACTGCATGGATACTTTGCTGATTGAATATCCAGTGATGTAGACATCTTGTACTCTTGAGTAGTGACTGAGTTAACAGCCTGGTCCACAGCTTATTTGTAGAGGCCTGACGTTTTAGAATTGATAGCAAAAGATAGCTAACACCTAAGATTATGAAAAAGTAGTAACAAACAATGTAAAAATGGTTCATATTCATTGCATTGCAGGGCATAATTCTAAGGGTTTCACATGTTTTAATTATTTTAAACCCTACAAGAACCCTAGAGATACGGAACTCTGGCAGAACTATAGACATTTGCCAAGACCTGGCTTCTTTTCTTGACTGTATTTCATATCTTGCAGAGACTGATGGCTTCGTAACTGATTTCAGACCACAGGAATGTGAACACTGTGATCTTTTCTCTTCCCAGTATGGGACCACACATCTCTCCATGCACTGTGCTTCGTGATCTTTTCTATTTCCAGCTGGCTGGAAAGGAGATGTTCCCACTTCTGTCCACACACACATATGGTGATGTCTTTGGGGTCTTCATACTGTAGGAGGTGGAACCACCAAATAAAAGGACCCAACATTCAAAAGAACTGGCCAACCTGGGACATACAGTAGACTATATTGAAACAAGAGGTACTGTTTCACTTGGTTAATCCACTGTCACTTTTTTTTCCCTTTTTAAACAACAGTAAACATTTTTTTTTTCACAGTCCTGGAGGCTGAAAGGCCGAGACCAATATGTCAACAGGGTTGATTTCTTCTTCCAGTTGTGAGGAAAGAATCTGTTCTAGGTCTTTCTCCTTAACTTATAAATGGTCATCCTCTCCCTTTCTCTTAACATCATCATCCCTCTGTCCATGTCTGTGTCCAAATGTCTTCTTCACTCATATATAATTAGGGTCTATCATAATGACCTCCATTTAATTACATCTTCAAAGATTTTATCTCTAAATACAGTTCCATCCTGAAGTACTAATGGTGAGCACAAATTTAGCATATGAATTTGAAGGTTACACGATTCACCCAGTGCATCTCAGGGCATATAGAAGCCAGCTGTGCAACAGCATCATGGCATGATGTCTTTAAAAAAAAAAAAAGTATGTAATTTAATTAAAAATCCTTGATCATGAAGTGGCAGTCCCAGCAGCAGCCTTAACACATGATGGCCCCACAATGCCTCCCATTGTGATGAGAATGTTCTGAGGCTTCAGAGACTTCATGGGGCCCGGGTTCCTCCCTAAGAGTCCCAACCAGGGAGTTACCAGCACCATATTGGTGACATGACCTGTTCAGTTGTTTGCTGGTATCTCTTTCAGTTGATTGCAATTCTAAGCCACTGAATTTTGAGATTTACTCAGTATGGAATCAGGCCTTCTTTAAGGTATATACTACCAGGGCACCTGGGTGGCTCAGTCGGTTAAGCGTCCAACTTCAGCTCAGGTCATGATCTCGAAGTTCATGGGTTTGAGCCCCGTGTTGGGCTCTGTGCTGACAGCTCAGAGCCTGGAGCCTACTTCAGATTTTAGGTCTCCTCTCTGCTCCTTCCCCACTCATACTCTGTCTCTCTCTCAAAAATAAACATTAAAAAATGATATTCACTGCTATTCTTCCCATTTTACAGATGAAAAACTGAGGCTCAGTTAGGTTAAGTAACTTGCCTAGGATGACTTGAGGGACCAAGATTATAGACTAGGAGATCTGATTCCAGAGCCCCGATGTGTATCCTTTATGCTAAGCTGGAACTTAACTCATTACTTTCCTCTTAGATGTGATGTTGTTACACTTCTGGCTAAAATGAAGGTAGTGTTGGCAAGGCAAAATAATAACTGCTGTATTCTTTGGCATAAATGAGCAAGTAAAATTTTCAGCAGCAGTAAGTGGTTTTTAAAAGGATGTTCATTTTCATTAGTCTCTCTTCTGTCTGTGTAAAGCATTGTGCCCATTGTTTTCCATTTCAAGATAGGGAGCTTTTCCTAACATTCAATCTTACCAACTAAAGCTTAGATCTTGGGGTAAGAAAAGGCAGCAAAGTTACAAGGCCGTGTTACATTTCATGAGCTAACAGAAATGAGCCAACCATCCTACCACCAACCAATAAAAAGGGGAAACAACAAACACTTTTCTATGTAGCATTTATCCTTGCTGTGATGTTTAGTATTCTTGAAGGGAATACTAACCTATAAAAATAAACATCTTAGAGTAGATTTCTAAATTGCTGTAATAAAATTAATGTAGATGGGATTGCAACTCAAGAGTGGAGGGCCAGAGAGCAGTTGGGTTGAGATATTAAATTAGACATAACTTCAAACTTCCTCGTCTGGATTGGGGAAGATGATTTTGTGTCAAACTCTCCATAGACATAATGGCATTCCCTTATACCTCTCCTCCATCCAAGCTATTTCTCAACCTGTTTATTTTCTTTTTCCCACAATCATATTTCCTTACCAGGTTCTGTAAGTCCCTTGATCACTGGGGAGACTGTTTTAATGCATATTTTATCCCTCATATTGTCTAGTGTAGTGTTTGCTCAGAACAAGCTATTCAATAAACATCTTCTAAATCAATGAATATCTTAATGGTCTCTAATGTTGAAATGGGATTTAATTCAACGCTTGAGTCCCTCACCATATATAGCATCGAGAATTATAATATCTTAGAAATCTACTTTGGTAAGATAAATATTAGTCATTGCTTTCCAAATAGCTGATTCTATGCCTACATGTTCATTTTAAATCCAGAAAGCATACTGATTATTCATGACATAGAAATGAAAATATAATTTTTAACCATTAGGATTTCAAATTAGTACAGAGCAAAAGGGAAAGTTGGTGCACCATCTCTGAAAGTAAGTATTAATGTCAAAAAGATATCCACAATTTGAATGCTTGCAAAGACTGGGGAAATCTGAAGAATAGCTGGAGTCTAGTCAATTGTTCTATGCCAATCAATTTCCCGAGTTGCTAATGCACGGTACTTATGATGTCACCATTGGGGGAAGCCGGGTGATGGGCACAAGGGACTTCTCTGCAAAATGTCTGCAACATCTCATGAGTCTAAAACTTAAAAAAAGTCTTAAAAAGTGAAACTATTTGGTGATTTTGTGATAGAAGACAATACAAGAAAATATGTGTACCTTTTTAATTTGTGATATTCATTTCTTGTTTAACCAAGTTACATTTGGGAAGTTTTTGTATTAGGAAGCAACATTAAAGCCCATATATTTTTGACTAATTTAGCCTAATCTAGCCCTTATGTTAAATATAAATAAGAAGTGGCAGAAATTACAAGAAAATATATTTTGGTAATTACTACTTTTTGGTTTTTGGCTGCTGAGTATGGTATCTATGCAAGAATAATTCATATGCTCAGATTTTATGCAAATAATGTTAATTTTATAGCCTTCAAACACTTGGTATTGAGTCATATAGTATTTCTTTTATGGTACGGATGGTAGAATTTACTGCTTTATGTTATAAATATTCCCTTACTAATTAAGCACTAAAGATTTCTCCCATCTCAATGCTAATGTTATAATTTTATGTTTGCATTACTCTTCATTGGAACTATATTATACAAAAGATTAAAATGATCAAGTAAAATCCATCACACACAAATGCAGACACACATACATATACACACAAACATAAATATTCCATGAACTTAGATGTATCCAATTAGAAAAAGCAACTTCTATTTAGGTCTAGAATTCTCAGATAAGCTATTTATTTCCTCATATTGTTCATAATTTATTTTCTTTAGATTTTAATACAAATTAAAGTATGAATTATAAATTTATAAAATACTATAATATAAATATCTGTTTATAATATATTAATTATATTAATATAAATGAACTAATATTAAATATAAATTTAAAATAATTTCTTTTCTTTTTTTTCATAATATTTTATTGTCAAATTGTTTTCCATGCAACACCCAGTGCTCTTCCCCTCAAGTGCCCTCCACCATCACCACCACCTGTCTTCCCCCCTCCCCCC
>NC_043706.1:6401223-6512504 GCF_006229205.1 Suricata suricatta | reverse complement strand
TTGTGAAGTTTGGTGAGTTCCTTGTACATTTTCGATATTAGCCCTTTATCTGATATGTCGTTTGCAACTATCTTTTCCCATTCTGTCAGTTGCCTATTAGTTTTCTTGATTGTTTCCTTTGCCTTGCAGAAGCTTTTTATCTATTTTCTTTATCTTTGCTATGTTCTCTAAAAACTTTAGAGACATTCTCAGTACTATATTAAATAGGATTCCTTCTATAACTAGATTTTAAAGATCGAAGAGACTCCATAAATATTAAAATCTAACTGGCTAATTTCATAGAGTAAGAACCAGAGGGTCATGCCTTGTGGTTTAGATGCAGAGTCGGGATTAGAAAATAGTCTTCTGATTTTCAGAGCATGGTTCATTTCACAATCTGATGTTACCTCATGAGACAGAAGGTGGACAATTTAAAACCTTGGGACTTAACAGTTCCATTTCAGATCATTTCTTTACATTAATTCTGGATATAGCAGTGGCCCCCCACTGACATCTAAGATATTTATTAACACTCATACACACGAGTGGCTTTTTTTCTCCTACACTGATTAATCAGACGATAAGGGGGAAAAAGAAGGAAAAGGAAAAGAAAATACTTAGGAACTGCTAGTTGGGAAATGTAGTGAGAAGAAGAAAGGGTCTTGAGAATTAAGTCAAGTTCTTTCCCCCAAAGCCATCATTCTGTCCTGATGGGAAAAGTCGTGCTGCCAAAAAGAACCTAGGTTTCCTTGCTGGAAGAACGTGCTGGCATTCTGAGATCGGTGAGAGAGCCACCATTCTGATGCCTCAAAACTATGTGCCTTGTTGTTTAATTACCAAGTTGGCCATTTTTCTCCTTTCTGGTCTTCATCTCAGAAACTGCAGTCACTTTTGGAAAAAGCAGAATTATTGCCATTTTAGTCTGTAAGAATTTCCCATGTTACACTGATCTTTGTTTGGAGACATATACTGAGCTTCTGTACAGGAAGGGAGGTAGGTGGATATATCCCCTGGAACTTAAAAACCTTTTCCTCCCTCCTTCGCTCATTCCACAAACATGGATGGTTTTCCTAGGCTCATCTTCCCCCTTTTCATGTTTTTCCTGTTCCCATTTCCACGGATGTCCATAATCATCTTATGTAACCAGTGTGGACAAATCAAGGAAATGAGTAGCTATTGAGGGTATCCGAAAAAAAGTTGTAAAAAAACTCCAAAATGGATCAAAATGCTTACTGGGTATCCTCAACAGAAAACTCTACGTTGTGGGCTTTGTACCTTTCCTTGTCTTTGAGCTATATTCTAGCTCTTGAAATTAGAGATAACCAATAGCAATACAAATACAAATACAAATAATTATTTCCCTCTTGCAGATGGGTGTTGTCCGGTGCAGGGACAATTAATTTCCATCCTTCTTATGGAAAAAGTCTTATATCTCTTTGTAAATTCATTTCAGTGATAGATCAATATAAAGGTGGCTTATTGAATTCTCTTTCAAAATGGTTGCAACATTTGACTTGATCTCTCATTAATTAAATAATTAAATCCAAAACAAGACTAGGGATACTATATCCATTTATGTACATTCTTCTGAAAGTAAAGATTGTTGTTTCACAAAATGAGATGGTCTGCCTATTCAAGTTATATGCTTATCACTACTATAATTATTAATGTGGTAGCTGGCAGGGTTAGAAGCAAAAGAAAGAGGGATAAAGAACACACACACACACACACACACACACACAGGAAAAGAGATAGAGATAGAGACTTGGTTTCAATTTCACTTCTGAGGCTACCTGGCAAGGTCAATGCTCTCTAGTTTTATGAATTTAGGAACTTTATTTTCCCATTTTATCATAAGGATTTTGGAGATAAGTTTATGTATTAATCACATTAATTCCAGACTGGATCAGATCAACCAGATTTTTATTTTTTATTTTTATTTTTTAAAAGTTTATTTATTTTGAGAGAAAGAGAGAGCATGGGGGAGAGGGAGAAAATAAGGAAGAGAGAGAATTCCTAGCAGGCTCCGTGCTGACAGTGAAGAATTTAACCAGCGGTTCGATCCCAAGTATCATGAGATCATGACCTGAGCTGAGATCAAAAGTCTGCTGCTCTGCCAACTGAGCCCCCTGGGTGCCCCAGTAAATCATATTTTTAAAATATACCTTATCCTGGGAGCTAAATGTGACAGAGTAATCTATGTTATTTGAAGAGTCCAAAATGTGCTATACAGTAAGCATAACATCAGAGCACTTTTAAGAAACTATATGGATGAAGCCAATATTATTTGACAAAGTATTGTCTGCAACTATTTTTCAATCTAAATAAGGAACACACATCATTAGAGCTGAAATAGCATCTTTGAGCAGTATGAAAAAATACTGAAAAGTTGTGTGTACATAATCCTCTTTTTTTATCCTCCTTACCAGATATAATGATCATCTACTGTAAAAATGCCCTTGTTCTGTACCATTTGCTTTCTGTAGTTTTATACAAGCTATATTTTATATTGACAAGATCCATTCAAGGAGGCACCCTTGGCTCTTGCCAAAATTTAGGAAGCATGTGAGTCTTTTCCATAACATATTTTCAAAACATTTACTACTTAATTTTAGCTTGATAGCATTTATATCAATAGTTAGTCTATTTTTATACGATGATGTTCTTGGACTGACTTTTGTCTTAGAGTAATTGTATCTATTCTTTTTCTTATATGGAGAAACTATATTTAACTTGAGTGCTTTGAACTTGCTAGCATCAGTCAGAAAAAGAATATTATTTTTAATGAATGAAAAGGGGAAAATGAGCCTAAGTGGCCACTTTCTCCTCTAGACATGAAATCCCAGGCCAGAATTTCACAGGGATGTTTTTCAAGTGAAAACTAAAGAGTTTATCTATGGAGCACATAACGGATCTAGCATGAGAGATCGCACATGGCCAATTATAGACTGATAAGTGTCCCATTCTCCTTAATCCCATCTATGGCAAATTCTTCATCTCAGCCACTTTTCATTCTGCAGTAAGAGCAAATGAGCTTTTCCTCCATGCTTTCTTCTAGTAGTTTTATGGTTTCAGGTCTTACCTCCATTCTGAGTTAATTTTTGTGACTGGTGTAAGATAGGGGTTCAATTTCATTTTTCTACATATGGTTATCGAGTTTTCCCAGTGCTGTTTATTGAAGAGATTATCTCTTTCCCATTGCACATTCTTGGCTCCTTTGTCAAATCTTAGTTGACTGTCTTTGTAAGGGGGATATTTCTGGGCTCTACATTGTGTTTCATCGGTCTGCCTGTCTATTTTTAAGCCAGTACCATACTGTTTAATTGCTACAGCTTTGGAGTAGAATTTGAAATCAGGAAGTGTGATCTTTCAGCTTTGTTTTTTCTCAGGATTGCTTTCACTTTTTGGAGTCTTTTGTGGTTTTGTCCAAATTTGAGGATTGCCTTTTCTATTTCTGCAAAAAATGCTATTGGAATTTTGAGAGTAATGGCATGCAATCTGTAGATATCGTTGGGTAGTATGGACATTTTAACAATATTAATTCTTCTGAACTATGAACATGATATATTCTTCCATTGTTTGTGACTTCAATTTCTTTCATATGAGTCTTACGGTTTTGACGGTATAGAAATTTCACCTACTTGCTTAAATGAGTATTTTATTGGTTTGATGCTAATGTGAAATAACCTTTTTTATTTATTTCCTTTATAGATATTTCATTTTTAGTATGTAGAAACACCACTGATTTCTGTATGTTGATTTTTATATCTTGAAATTTTACTGAATTTAGTTGGTTTGTTTTATCAGTTTTTTGGTTGACTCTTCAGGACTTTTCTCCTTGTAATTTCATATCATCTGCAAATAAAGACCATTTTACTTCTTCCTTTTTTATTTGAGTGATGTTTATTTCTTTATTTTGCCTGATTGTTCTAGCAAAGACTTCCAATACTATGTTGAAAAAGAATGGCAAGAGTGGCCATCCTTTCATATTCCTGATCTTAAAGGAAAAGCTTTTAGTTTTCCCTCCATTGAGGAAGATGTTAGCTGTGGGCTTCTCAGTTATGATTTTTAATGTATTGAGCTATGTTTATGTTTTTTAACCACATTTTTGTGAGTTTTTTATCCCGGCAGAATGTTGAATTTTTGTGTTTTTTTCTGACTTTATTGAGATGGTCATATAATTCTTACCATTCATTTTATTAATGTAGTATATCACATTTGTCAATTGGCATATTGCCTTTCATCCCAGGAATAAATCTCATGTGAACATGGTATAAGATACTTTTAACACGCTGCTAGATTTAGCTTGTTAAGATCTTGTTGGGAATTTTGCATCTAGATTTACTAGGGATATGTGTCCAGGTCTTGGTAATAGTTTTTCAGATAGGACCTCAAAAGCACAAACAACAAAGAAACGAAGAAATGTGTATATTTATTGCAAACAAATATGTGAGACTACCTCAAACTAAAATGCTCCTGCACAGGAAGAGAAACAACCAATAAATTAAAAAAAATGACTAAGGATTGGGAGAAAATATATTATAGTTAATGTCCAAATATAAAAAGAATTCATACATATTAATAATAAAAAACAATCTAACTTAAAAATGGGCAAAGGAACTGAATAGATGCTTTTCCAAAGAAAACATCCAAATGGCCAAAAAATATGTAAACACATCACTCATCATCAGGGAAATGCAAATCAAAACCACAATGAGATATCACCTCACACATTAGAATGGCTCTCATTGAAAAGACAAGAGATGATAATTGTTGGCAAAGATGTGAAGAAAAGGAGACCCTTATTCAGGTTTGGCAGAATGTAAACTAGCTCAACAATCCTGTCTTATAAAAACAGTATGGAGTTTTCTCAGAAAATTAAAAATAGAACTACCATATACAGCAATTCCACTACTGGGTATATATTCAAAGGAAATTAAAAACAAGATGATAGAGAAATATCTCCCCTCCCCTATTTGTTGCAGTATTATTTACAATAGCCAACATATGGAAACAACATAAATGAGAATCAATGAATAAATGGATAAAAAAGACATGAAATATAGGTATACACACAATGGAATAGAATATTATTCAGCCATGAGAATAACTGAAATCCTGCCATTTGCAACAAGAAGGACGCACCTTTAGGGCATTGGGCCAAGTCAGAGAAAGACACATACCCTCACTTATCGAATCTACAAAATTCCAAACTCATAGGAGCAGAAAGTAGAATAGTGGTGACCACAGTGTAGAGGGTGACAGAATGGGGAGATGTTGGCCAAATAATATAAACGTGGTTAGAAGATGAATTAAGTTCTGGATATCTAATGCACAGCATTGTGATTATAAATAAAAACACAGTACTATACCCCTGGAATATGCTAAGATAGTACATCTTAAATGTTCTCACCACAGAAAATAAGGGGTGGTCATATGACATGATGAAGCCATTGGCTTATACAACAGTAGCAACCATACTGTTTCATATATACATATATACATATGTTTCATATATACATTTAGGAAATCAACACAGTGTATACCTAAAAGTTATATGAAGTTATATGTCAATTATATCTCAATAAAGTTGGAAAACGTCTTCTTAATAACCTTTATAAAAGCAAGTGAGACCTTTTTTCTTTCTCATAAAAGCCTACCACTTTCTAGGATTCTTTTAGGTTTGTGTGGGCCTTATTCTTTCTGATGGATTTTAAAGCTCTGTTTGTGCAACCTATTTGGCTTATTTTGATCACAGGGATGAGAACAATGGTCTTTTGAGATATCAGCATGTGAACCAGAAGCACCAATAATAATTTTAAGTCTTTTTAGCAATCTCTAGCACCTAATATGCAATGCTATAAAATAGGCCCTCAATAAGTGTTGGCTGAATAAATATGGATAAGAAAGCAAATTTATTCTACATTACACTAGAGTACAGGAGGACGAAGAACAAGGAATGAAGTTATAGGGAGGTAAATTTGGGGTCAATATAAAAAAATACTCTTTAGGAAATACAGCTAACTAAAAGTCAAGTAGGCTTACTTATGCAGTAATAATTTCCAAGTTCTTTCAAATGTTTAAGTAAAGATTTTAGGGCAGAAGTAGAGTTATATGAACTGCCTGAATGTTTTTTTGTTTTTTTTATTCTTTTCTTTTAAAGAAAGTGTGTACGAGCTCAGAGCTATAGTTTGCTAATGATTTACTGAGTTGCCATGGCTTTTTGCCATTGTGACATTTAGAGTCACAATGGGTATCACCAGTGGGTTCTGGTTTTAGCTTTCATCCATATTTACTGACTCATGAATCTCATGTGTATCTAGTACATCATAAATAATTGCTGTTTACTTTGTCTTTCCATCTCTAACATCATTCATACACATCTATTTCACTTATTTAATAATTGTCTGACATGAGCAAGGATATATAATTTAAGGGAAAATTAAAATACATGCTTATTGGGACACCTGGGTGGCTCAGTCAGTTAAGCATCTGACTTTGGCTCAGGTCATGATCTCATGGTTCATGAGTTCTGTGCTGACAGCTCAGAGCCTGGAGCCTGCTTCACATTCTGTGTGTGTCTCTCTCTCTGCCCCTCTCCTGCTTGCACTCTGTCTCTGTCCCTCTCAAAAGTAAATACACATTAAAAATATTTTAAAATACATGCTTATCATTTAAAATAATTTTGAAGATTTTATTTTTAAGTAATATCTACACCCAGTGTGGGGCCCAAAATCAAGAGTCACGTGCTCCACCGACTGACCCAGCCAGAGACCCCATATGTTTACTCTTTTAAAACATCCCTATTAATGAACTCTTATAAGACATCCCTATTTTATTTAATTTATAATTTTTTATGTTTTATTTATTATTGAGACAGAGAGGAACAGAGTACGAGTGGGGGAGGGTCAGAGAAAGAGGGAGACCCAGAATCTGAAGCAGGCTTCAGGCTCTGAGCCAGCAGCACAGAGCCTGACGGGGCTCGAACCCACGAACTGTGAGATCATGACCTGAGCTGAAGTCGGCCGCTTAACTGACTGAGCCACCCAGGCACCCCTAAAACATCCCTATTTTAAAACATTCATCACTTTCATTATCTATTGTCAGAAATAAGTAAATGATTAAGTAATTTAGTCAGTTAATGTTTGGTATGCACCTGCTTGGTGTCTGACACTATACTTGAGCATGTAAAATGCAAGTGAACTGGACTGTTTCTTAACTCGTGTTTTGTGACCTTTAAACAGCGCCAGAACTGGCACAAACGTTCCTCAGTTACAGCGATGATCCAGTGAATTGAACTGATAACCTTCAACTTTCTAAATATCACCATCTGCTCTTAAAGGGATATAAGACATGACTTTGGGCCTCAAGGAGCTTTTTTTTAAAGCTTTTATTTTTCTTTCATTCACCTATCCTGAAGACTATAATCAGGCATTGCATGGATTATACTTTATAAAAAAATATTTATTTGAATTTTGAATGGATTCTTAGGTTGGGCGGTATTGGTGGGGTGAGGATCTGGGACATCAATGTAGAGAGAAAATTCTTAGACTTTTTAAATGTGCAAAATTTGAGCACAATGTATGTAAGACACTCAAAGTATGTATGAAAGGTAGTCATCTTCTCAACTAATAAGTTCTGTCTCTTTAACTGTGTGTGCAAATTTTGGAAAGAAGAAGTTGTGGCCAAGAAGCCAAACAATTTACCTGCAAATAAAATAAAATAAAATGGCAAAAGAAAAGAAGGAAGGAAGAAGGAAGAAAAGAAAAAAGGAAGGAGAGGGGAGGAAGGGAGAGGGAGAGAGAGAGAGAGAGAGAGAGAGAACACATATCTGACAGCTGGGATGCATGAAATGCCAGAAATAGCCATTTCTCACCATTGTGGAAACTTATTAACTTATCAAGATGTAATAGTTCCATTTCCTGCCACATGAGGAAATGTGGATAAATTCTTAGCCACTATTTCCAAGCTATCATATTGACTCTTCTGCTTCTGGTTTTACTTGCTATCATTCTTTTTCGCATTAACATTTTTCATTAAAAAAAAAACCCACAATTTTCCACTTAGAGATTATTTCCATGAAGTTGAATGGTTGCATGTCTCCTAATGATATAGACTGCGGTGTCTTAATCTTTTCAAATAAGTGGTTTCAAACCACAGACTCTCCTCACAGCCATGCAGGTATCTTTTATAAGTTCATCAATACTTCATTATTTGATGAAAACAACCAATTGAAAGTTGTCTCTTTTTCACTGTGTGTGGATTTTTTGGCTTTCTCAGCTTTCTCCTGGGTTCCCAGAAATGCCAGGTACGTAAGGAAGTCTGCCATGCTTGTAGCGTAAGATTTCACTGCATGTTGGTGTGCTGCTACATTTATACAGCCTTTGCACTGGAAGTCCATTCTGCGTCTTACTCTTGTTGAATGACCTTCAAACAGCGCCAAAACTTATACAGATGTTCTAGAACTATGTCGATGAGCCACTGACTTGATTTGAGGCTTTAAACTTTGCTAAATATCACACTCTGTTCTTAACGGGGTAAAAGTAGTAACTAAGTGACTACCGACGGCTGGTGTGTTTGCAGAAGGCTGGCTCATGTTGATGGGTAGAAAAGATACCCAGCCTTTGACAAGTTAGACACACTCAGAGGAGATTACTTCACCTCCACAATAATAACCGTACACTTTTCCTAACAGTTTCTGGCTCACTAAGCTTGTAATCCAACAGGGTTTGGAACACCACGTAATTTAGAAGCCACGAAAAACTTCAGGGGCTGACCGGTTAAACAGAGGTTTGATTTTTAGGGAATTCCGCCTTCCTTGAGATAATATATGGAAAGAATGTGGCATTCAATATTTATGCTCACTTTTGAAAATTACTGTGAAATGATATACAGTCCTACGGTAAGCCCAAAGTAAGACAGGGAGCAAAGGGACACGAAGTCTCCGCGCATGTAAATCCTATTTTAAGCTGGGGTACTGGGATTGCTTATATATGCCAATAAAATCTCCACATGTAAGCTGAGGAAGCTCTTGGCTGTTATAAAATGTAAATCCTCTCTTAAGAAAACAAGTGATTGGAAGCGCATTTCTATCTGTGGATCATGCTGTCAGGATTTTAGTGTTCTAATAACCCAATTCTAATGAGTTCTTATGATTTATTCAATAAGGACTAAAGGTCTTTTATATAATTGTTACCTTGCTGACTAATACGGTAGGATATGTTATATAATTCCACATAGGTATGTTATTTAGTTCACATTTTTGAATAATCAAAAAAATCATAATTTCTTACTAAATAAATAACCATTGTCAAAATTACTTTTATTTCTTAGGCTGGAAATCTCTGCTTAAAATTTGCCAGAAATACTCTCTTCAGGTAGACAAAAGTCATTTTAACTAGAAAGAATAGTCAGGTGAGGGGCCTCTGGGTGGCTCAGCTGGTTAAGCATCTGACTTTGATTCAGGTCATAGTCCTGTGGCTGGTGGGTTCGAGCCCCACGTCAGGCTCTGTACTGACAGCTCAGAGCCTGGAGCCTGCTTTGAATTCTGTGTCTCCTTCTCTCTCTGCCCCTCCCCCACTCATGTTCTGTCTGTCTCTCTCAAAAATAAATAAACATTAAAAAAAAAAAAAAAAGAATAGTCAGGTGAATGAAGTCATAGTTCTGGATTCCATTTTGTCCAGGGAATTATGTAAATGGATAAAGAGAGGGAATTCAGCACTGAATAGTAGTATCATCTTTTTTAAATTTTTGTGATTTTATTTTATTTTTATGGTTTTTTTAATCATCAAAAGCAGTTAATGACCTACCCCTTTTTCTGTAGTTCATTTTGTACTTATCTACTAGAATAAATAGGGATATCCATACTTCCTATTGGTTCCTCTGGCTGCAATGAGATGGTCACACACATCAATATAGTCAGTGTATGAGGGACCATTGGGTCAAGGGGACATTGGATTTAATATTCATGTCACTTGGACTGTCAGTACCTCCTTAAGAATTTAAAGTACTCAGGAAATTTCTGTGATTTGGTGTGATGTGTATAGTACCATTGTCAGTTTCTTCTACATTCTCCCCTTCCCAGGGATCATGCTTCTTCTTCTTTTTTTTTAATCTTTATTTTTGAGAGAGAGAGAGAGGGAGAGAGCGAGCGAGCATAGGAGGAACAGAGAGAGAGGGAGACCCAGAAGCTGAAGCCAAATCCAGGCTCCCAGCTGTCAGCACAGAGCCTGACATGGGGCTCAAACTCATGAACTGGGAGTCCATGACCTGAGCTGTAGGCAGACGCTCAACCAACTGAGCCGCCCAGGTGGCCCTGGGATCATACTTCTAACATGGTGGCTGGGCTTTCTCAAATTTATTTACTCAGCCAACATCTATTGCACCTCATTATGTCAACCACTGAAATTAGCGTCAGATATACAGGTGAATATGTTAACTAGATTTCCTGCAGCGATCACTCAACAATGTATTCAAATACAGAACCATGATACTGTACACCTGAACCTGATATAATGTTACATGTGAATTACACCACCAATTTCTGTTGAAATGTTTAGAAATTAATAGGTTCTTGAAAAATAAATAACTTCAGTAGCTGATAAGACATTGAAACATTTTTGCCTGTCAATCAGTGGAAGAGAAGCAGTTTGGAGTTATGCTTACGTATTTCTGCACCCTGATATATGAAGGAAAGCATGTGTCAGGCATGTAATCTTCTCTTGCGTCCGTGCTGTCTCAGGCCATAAATACCTGTATTGTTTTCTTAGGGACTATTTAAGATAGCTCTTTTATTTGTTACATAATTCATACAGAGGAATATGTGTAGAATATGTCATCTATGAAGCATATCAATAGTGTGTATAACACCTGTAAGTATGCATAAAAACTTGCCACTGCATTTAAATTAGAATACTACCTGAAAGCTGCTCCTAATATTAAGTTTTATTCTGTATTTTATGCAAGCCTTCTCTGATTATATAACAACATCCAAGTATTTTGAAGTTCCTGTTATTATTTCTTCCTTGATGAAACAGTTGAATTTTATGTAAGTTGTATCTTAATAAAGTTATTAAGAAACAAGACATGAAAAACAAAGTTAAATCAAGGTTATTAATAATTTTGTTGAATTTTTCATATCTTTATCAAGTTTCTATATGTCCTGCATAACTGACAGAACGGTTTTGAAACCTTCAGTTATGATGCTATGTTTTTTAACTTATCCCTATGTTCTATAAATTTTCTTTATATATTTTAAAAGTATTTTCAGGAGCATATATTTTTCTAATGTGTGGAATATTTTATCATTTGATGACAATATTCACTACAACAAAATGATTTATTCTTAAAGTCTATCTTTTCTGACATAAATATTGTTCTCTTGATTTTCTTTTGGCTAGCATTTCCTACATTTTCCCCACATTTTTCAATCATATTGTGGCATATTTTAAATGTATTTATTTTTTAAATTTTTTAATGTCTTTTATTTATTTTTGAGAGACAGAGACAGTGTGAACAGGGGAGGGTCAGAGAAAGAGAGAGACACAGAATCTGAAGCAGGCTCCAGGCTCTGAGCTAGCTGTCAGCACAGAGCCCAATGAGGGGCTCAAACCCATGAACCATGAGATCATGACCTGAGCCGAAGCCAGATGCTCAACCGACTGAGCCACCCAGGGGCCCCTAATATAGCGCAGAACTGTTTTTCAATCCAATCTCTGTCTTGAAGTACATATATGCATATTTCAGCTTATCAGTTTAAATATATCTTACATATTTAATTATATATAATTTATTTTATATATTTAACTATATAAATAGGTAAGTATTTAAATAAATAAAACATATTTTAATACCTAAATACATACTGAATATAGCCAGATTTTTCAGTTTTATTTGTGTTTTCCTTCTCTTTTTTCTTTCTTTTCTCTCTCCTTTTGTTTATGCTTTTTAATCTCTTGCCTAGTTTGATTCCTTTTCCTCCTATGCCACTAATATATCAGATAAACAATCTATTTCTAGTCATTTATTATTAATTTTTGAAAACTGACTACATTTCCTTAGCTATACTTACTTATCAGAGCCTATAATTAATTTAGCCTCAAAACACCTTGCCCTACCACTCGCACTATGAAAAAAATGTAGAGACTTTTTGATACTTAAGATCATCCATCAAATTCCAGTTTCATCTACTTAATTCTCTCATTTGTGGGAGGGAATCTACTGAACATTATTATGTAGACAGTTCTTGTTTAGTTTAACATGTATTTCTACTAATTTTATTTGCTCACATTCTTTATTGTATTTTATTCCTCCTGCCCTAGGTCATTTTTATTTCTGTGAAAAGTATTTCCTTCAAAAGCAAGTTTTGTAAAGGCATTTGGTAGGAACCTGTTCGTTTTAGTTTCATCTGAAAATGTCTTTATTTTTTTAGGTTGCTTGTAAGACAATACACAAAGTATTCTTGTGTGTCAACGTAAAGTCAAGGTTAAGCTCATTTGCCTGTTTTCCACGAATGAAATACCTGTGGGATTTTGTCTTCATGATCTCCTCTGCTAGCTGCTTATAACTTGACCAGAGTAAACTTGTTTGCATTTTCCATACTGGTGGGTTTCATAAAATTATTTCCTTGCTACAAAATATCCATTTTATAACAAAAGCAGGTAATTTTGGAAGTCAATTATTGTTTTTAAGATTTTATTTTTAAGTGATCTCTACACTCGACATAGGGCTTGAACTCAAAACCCTAAAATCAAGTCACATGCTCCACCAACTGAGCCAGCCAGGTGACCCGTGTCAATTCTTATTTTTAAATAAAATGAGTATTTTGAAATGCCTAGTATGTAAATAAAATGTCATCTATCCTTGGTTTCTGATATCATAATATTTATGAATTTATCACCTTCTCTAAAGAAAGTTAACTACATATAACACAAGTAATAATCTCTTAGAAAGAAAAATCTGTATTAATTGTAGTCTTAACTGTCAAGACTTGAGATAGTTCCACATCTGACATCTAGTTTTGTTTATTTCATTTTCCATGTGTGCACTAAAATTTTTACAGTTCGTCATAAAACACGTAAAAATTATTTTGAGACTAAAATGGAAAGTCCATTACAAATGATAGAAGTAGGTGTCTGCTAAGTGATCAGTGTGATGATTCTTCCTTTCTTGGGTTCAGAATCAGTTGATTTGTTTTTATTCACTGAATTTATTATTTTTAAATCAGGATTACTATTAGTAAATGAAACTAAAAATTGTAACTGTAGATTTACAGTCAAGACTATTTTTTTAATGTTTATTTTTGAGAGAGAGAGAGAGAGAGAGAGAGACAGAGAGAGAGGGAGAGACAGAGAGAGGGAGACACAGAATCTGAGGCAGGCTCCAGGCTCTGAGCTGTCAGCATAGAGCCTTATGTGGGGCTGGAACCCACGAACTGTGAGATCATGGCCTGAGCTGAAGTCGGACACTTAACCAATGGAGCCACCCAGGTGCCCCAAGACTATTTTTAAAGTCCCCTTTCTAAGCCCAAAACTTTAGTCAGATGAAACCAGGAAAATATTGAATCAAATAAATAGTTTCTGTCTTTTATATTTTTTCTGTGATAAAATAATGACCTCCATCATCCTACCTCTCAGTTTTCAAGGTGCAAGGCTGGAAAGGCTGTTACAAATTAAGTAGTCTAAACCCCTCAATCTTTAGGAGGGAAAGGTAGTCCCAGATTAATGATGCCAAAGAATAAGAGATCAAAGACCATTACATTGTTTGTTACTCAAGAAGAGAACCCATTTGGTGTCTGGGTGACTCAGTCAGTTAAGCGTCCAACTTCAGCTTAAGTCATGATCTCCTGGTATGTGGGTTCAAGCCCCACGTCGGGCTCTGTGCTGACAGCTCAGAGCCTGGAGCCTGCTTCGGATTATGTGACTCCCTCTCTCTCTGCCCCTCCCCCGGTCACACTCTGTCTCTTTCTCTGTCAAAAAGTAATATTAAAAAATTTTTTAAAAGAAGGTCACCCATTTTTTTCATGGTGCAGACATTTCTTTTCTTTCAGGAGCCACAAAACAACCAATAGTCTTAGCTTATCAATGGATGAAAACATTTACCATGTCATTGAATTCTCAGAAAACTCCTATGAAATATTTACTGTCACTATCTTGATTCTAGAGGTAAACATACTGGGGCATAGAAGGGCTAATTAACTCCCACAAAGTCACACAGTTGGTGATGGCATGTCTGCAAATCTATTAGTCAGACCCAGGAAACTGCTCTCAACCGACATCCAATATGACTACTTTCTGTACCATTTAGTCAAATGGAAAGCAAATTAAAAAACTTTTTTTTATGTTTCTTTTATTTATTTTTGAGAGACAGAGAGAGACAGCATGAGCAGGGGAGGGTCAGAGAGAGAGGAAGACACAGAATCTGAAGCAGGCTCCAGGCTCTGAGCTGTCAGCACAGAGCCCAACACGGGGCTCGAACCCACAAACCATGAGATCATGACCTGAGCCAAAGCCGGATGCTTAACCGACTGAGCTACGCAGGCGCCCCTGGAAAGCAAATTTTGAAGAAAAATTATTGGTTTTAAATCAGATGAAGATTTACTTTGGGTTGATTTTTTTTTTCTTTTCCTGTTTTTTCATGAATGGGCATGAAAGAGTGAAAAGTAAGCTTTTGTTCTGGAAAATCCTGAGAAAGAATTAAGTAGATGGAAGCTGAGATTTCCCATTCCAGTTTGCTGGATTGGGAAAAGCCTAACTACTCTTCAATATATTCAGTAGGAAGTGCACAAATGTGTATCAGAGAAATAATGATAGAAAACAAATAAGACAAAGAGAAATCTCTCCACAGAAAAACTCCAGGGAGATAGAAGAATTCAGTCTCTGTGGTCATCTCACCTCAGAGTTAGCCCCCATTTGCTCCTCAAATGCAATCTGGCCCAAACTGGGGAGCTTTACTCATATTTGCTTCCAGCCACTGAGAGGAGGCACTACAAGTTTCAGTGATTTTGGAAAATTACATTGAGTCCCGGCTTCTTATCAAAGAATATGTTACAACATTTTGGTGATTCCAAGAAGTGATGAGTTTTTAATCGATTTTAACTGTAGCTGCTAAAGGCATAGAGTAAAATGCACTGCATTTTAATAAAGTCTAAGGAAAAAAATCATTGAATTTGGGGTAAAACCAAGTGAATTCTACCATTATGTCTGCCAACAAATGTGACCGTAAGCCAATTATAGGAAGATACTAAAGGTATTTGGCTTGAGCAGGGTCTCAAACTAAGGACCACTTAAAATATACCAACAAAGATGCTTCAGTTGGGCAGTGTAGGGTTTTGACAGATTAGATCTGGTTTGTCCTTCGGTGGACCTGGCATTTCAGTAGACTGTGGACACTGGCACTCTCAAGTGGTTTGTGCTTTCTGCCATATCTGGCCCCTGGTGACATGTGGATTTCCTACCTCTAGTTTAAGTGTGAGATTTGTTTAAAACAAAAAAATAGTGCTAAGGGCACTGAAACTCTGCAAAATTGTAGCAGAAATCTACTCTTAATCAAATACAACCACTACAATTAGTGAAGTAGATGAAATCATTGACTCTGATTCTTCCCTCCCAGTCACTGTGCTCTCTGCCAGGAAATGTCTTGGTGACATCCCTTGTGAGTAGGGTATGCTTCTTCGCCTTCTGTGTTTGAGTTTGGGCATAAGACTTCCCAGATAGAATGAGACAGTAGTGATGGCGTGTTAACTGTAAGCCTTGGCCTCAAGAAGCCTTGTGTGTTTTTGCATGCTCTCTTGTACTTCTGTCATTATGAGGATAGCAGGATGATTGGATTAATCACTAGTCTTCGGAGGAGATAGTACACAAATGAATATGTATGATGAACATGCATTAAAAAATATTCACATGTTCAAAATTACTAGAAAATCTAATGGTGTAACTTAAATCCCTGAAAGATCACATGTTGCATATCAATTCGGAATTAAAAAAAATACTGTGTGCTCAGTGTGCTTAGTTTTGGGACACGGGAGTAAAGATATGGTGCTAATACAAGTTTTTGTAGGTTTGTGGATTACCTCCACCTTTCTGGAAAACAGTTTGGAATCCAGTATCAGACACACTCAAAATACTCATAAAAGTTTTTTACCTTAATAATTCTACATTGAGGAATTTTTTTCTTAAAATAGAATTGTACAGACCCAAAGTACACAGATCTTCATAGCTTTGTTTATAATAGCAAAACATCAGAAATCACAGTAGGTAATTGAATTTAAATGATGACCCCAAAACATAATTGAATTCTATAAAGTCATTAAGAATATTGTTATGGAGGTACCTGTACTGACTTAGAATGAAGTAAAGAAGAATTAGTTAAATTACAAAGAAAATAAAGTTGCAAAACAATATCTAGGGAATTATATCTCTCTTTTGTACAGAACCTTTCAAATACACCTTATTTAAAAGTTAAAAGTCTATGTCACAAACGTAAAATAAATAATATAAATTTTATCGGTCATGTCTATCTGTACTTTGTAGTTTCTTGTAAGTATATTAGTAGTTGTGTAATTAAATTTTAAATAACAAAATGGGATACCCGGGTGGCTCTCCCAGTTGATTTTGGCTCAGGTCATAATCTCAGGGTCATGGAATCGAGTCCCACATTGCACTCTGCACTGAGCATGGAGCCTGCTTAATATTCTCCCTCTCTCTCTCTCTCTCTCTCTCTCCCTGCCCCTCTCCCCAAGTTGCTTTCTTTTCTCTCTCTCAAATAAAGAAAATCAATGAAATAATTAAATAACAAAGACACAGCTCCCCTTAACATGGCTGATTCAGTATTTTAGATTATCTAAAGAACAGATCAAATCTGCTCCTTGGCTGTAGACTGAATCTTGAGTTCTATTTCTACTCTTTTATCCTGTGTCCAGAGTCTCTCCTCCTGGTGGATATTTCTGCTCCTGATCCTACTCTATTTTTGGTTTAACATGAATGGTCAAAGTATCCTTGGGTTTTGGTTTTCCCTCCTAACTTCACTACTGAAATATAAAAAGGTAAAAAGAAAAGGTGGATTTTCAAAATTCATCATTAAATCACAACACAAGTTTTTACTTCTTATTTTCTTTTTTCTAAATATTTATATTCCAACTTTTCCTAAATTATGTGCATTATCTTTATAATAATTTCATTGTCCAGAAAGGAGAGACTTAGGAAGACCATATATTCAGGGCACCTAGGTGGCTCATTTGGTTAAGCATCTGTCTGACTTCAGTTCAGGTCATGAACTCGTGGTTTATGAGTTGTAGCTCCACATTGGGCTCTGTGCTGATAGCTTGGAACTTGGAGCTTGGAGCTGGCTTGTCTCCCTCTCTCTCTCTGCCCCTCCCCCACTCACACTCTGTCTCTCTCTCTCTCTCTCAAAAATAATGTTAACAAATAAATAAAATAAATAAAAGAAAGATTATACATTCAACAATAAATATTTGGTAGTTTTAATCACTATAACATTACTCACACTTCAAAACATGGCTATGCTGGTGGGTCCTAACATGAAAGAAATCTGTAGAATTATGGGGGAGAAATGAATGTCGAACATTTATTGAGTGTTTAACTCTCTTATTGGTTATTGCTAACATTAAGAAATGAAGGTAGGCAACCTGCCTTTGCTAATGACCTTCAAAATATAGAAATTAATTTCATGGTTATATTTGTATTTCTAATAAGTGGTATCCAGACGAAAGTTTGGGGCATCATTTGGCCCAACCACTGGAAAGAATCTTTGGTTAGAATACCAGGACAAACCAAAATGAAGTCAGTAATGTTTTCATCACTGATGGCTGCTGTGAAATGCAGTTAATGTCAAATCTCCTGTAATAACTACAACTGTATGCCAATTCCCTGAGTGCTTTGCTAAATATAGAATTTTACTTCTTTTGATTTTTTCCCTAATAATCTTTATCTTTTCTTTGGAAGTATTCGTACTTACTTCCATTGCTCAACTGACAAAATGGGTTCTTTGAACAGAAATCCTCAGTCATTGAGTTCAGAAACAATTCCTCTCCCTATTTTAACAAATCAAAGCACAGATTGATTCTGGAGTTCCTCTGATACCTTCAGTTTGGTTTTATTTTTTCCTTAGTTCTCAGGAGAAAATAAACTTGAAATGGTTAACTTACTAAAATAATTAAATTAGGCAATAAATTAGAAAATAAATTAATAAATTAGAAAATAGTGATTTCTGAGTCTCTTTAAGAATATTATTATTTCTCTTTTTAAAGTAATTTCCATACCCAACATGGGGCTCAAACTTACAACTCCAAGATTGAGTACATGCTCTACTGACTGAGCCAGCCAGGTACTCCTATTTCCCTTTTTTTTAAACCACCAAAATAAATATATAGAAAAATATACGTAGGAATAAAACACATGTAGGAATAAAAGCCACTTGAAGGACTCAGACAGGCTTCTCTCTAATACTTAATAGTGGAGATACAGGGATTTATCTAAAGAATAGAACCTTTATTATTTCTTTATAAGAATCTAAGTTTAAGTTAAGAGCTTAGAAGTTATTAACATTTTTCAAAGAAGGTCTTGGGGAATATGAACCAGATAGTTTAAGAAAGCATCAGATATAACTAGACTTTAATGTGTTTTTCCACTGAAAGGGACTTCTTTCCTCTCAAAGTTGAATTGATATTATAAATTGAATTATTTTATTTTGCCAATGAAAAGTAATTATATACTCATCCTAGTTATACGACTATAACCATTTAGATAGTGGTATGACTTTTGAGTTCTTAACTTCTGCAATTCCACGCATCCAATCGTGAAAGGGGTTTAAATATACCCTCAAGTATGCATTTACTCAGATATTCATTTATTCTGCTCTCAGTCAAAAGTCATTTTGGAGTCTGTGCTCATGATAGACCCTGGAGATACAGCTGCAAACAAGTAAGGCATTGTGTCTGACTCCTCAAGCCTTCCCTCCAAATAGGAAAATCCAATCCTGAAGACAACTGTCAAAGAGTGTAAATGGTGGAGTTAAAACAGGGTCTGGAGGGGCACCGTGGGAGGAAAACCTGCTCACTTTCCAAGGGAGGTTTCCCAGAAATACCTGGGTTAAGAACTGAGGTAGGAGCTGTTCTCTCTGGTGCCAAACAATTCTAAAACAATCAACTGTATGGACGAGCACCATCTAAGTGACGGGGATCACGTGGTGTAAGATCACGAATGTGGGCACAGAATGGGTAGCATTTATTTGAAGAGATGGGAAGGGCGATATTAAAAATTTTTTTTAATGTTTATTTTTGATAGAGACAAAGAGAAAGAGCTCGAGAGAGTAAGCAGGGGAGCAACAGAGAGAGAGGGAGACACAGAATCTGAAACAGGCTCCAGGATCTTAACTGTCAGTGCAGAGCTCAATACAGGGGCTCAAACTCACCAACCACGAGCTCATGACCTGAGCCAAAATTGGATGTCAACTGACTGAGCCACCTAGGCATCCTGGAAATATTTTTAAGATACACCAATTCCACCTTTTCTTCTCTTCAATCTATACTTTAGACCAGTGTTGACTCTGGAGTCCATGTCTGAACTTGAAAGCACTGAAGTTAGAGGGGAACAATACTGGAGGTTTTCTAAAAGGCAAATTGATAATATTCAAACTGTTTGTGTGTGTGTGTGTGTGTGTGTGTCTGTGTATCCAGTATGAACATGTATATATCCAGTGTGAACAGAAACTTATGCTCAGTAACAGCAAATGTTGGGAGAAAACTCAACAACGGGGGAATAAAAATAAATAATCATGATTACAAAGTTTAAAATGTAACACCCAGAAAATTAGTGAAAATAATGAAAAAGACATCTATAGTGGAATAAGACAAATCTTTCTATACTGGTTATGTATCATTTAAATAGTAAGAAAACTAATATAATTCATTCTTTTTAAACTTTTATTTTTACGACACCTATACACCATTTGAATCAGATTGCTCTTCATGTTTGGGAGCTATCTCCACCTCATTAATATTCTAATCTATTATAATACTTTAATTTAGAGTATCTCATTGAGTCTACTTCCCAAGTTTGAGAAAAAAAACAATGGCTACACTGTTAGCATCTAAAGTGGTAGAAATCTGTAGAAGTAGGGGGCAAACGGAAATACTGAAGATTTATTATTTATTTAAGTCTCTGGAAAATACAAAGCTCAGCACTGTACATCTGTTATCTTGTTCATCCCTTGCAACAACAAGCATGAGCAAGGTGATCTTCAGCCTCTTCGTATATTGGACAGGCTGATGTTCAGAGCCATCAAGCAACCACCGCAAGGGAAGGTCGTGTGTCTGTGACAGGGCTGGAGTTTGAAACCAGGAGGCTTGAATCTGCAGCCTGAGCTATTGCCAAGTTGAACTAATGCTATAATGACACTCATCTTGGTTATGCAGAAACCGAGGTTCTCAATCATGAAGAAATGAAGTTACTGCATCCAGGATGTAAAGTCATACATCTATTTAAAGGTGCTGCTGTTTTTCAAGTCTATGTGTTCTGACGCTGAATCTCATGGTTTTGTTCACTACATTATGTCTATGTGCTTGCAATGCAATGTCTTTTCAGTTACCAGCAATAGATGGGTTTTCAAAAATAAGTAAAGTGCAAGGGAGAGCCTGAGGGTAACAATGTTCCTGGTGATTTCCCTATCAGCCTTCCTAACTCCATAACTTGAACAAATAAATATTCTCTGTGGTTGGTTTGGCCTGAAGCTGAGAGCCTGATGTCATCCATTTAGACTTAGTGCAAGCCCTTGACTGATTTCTTCTTTAGACCCTTCTGTGTCACCTCCAGGGCTACGAGGAAGTTCCCCCATGGGCTATAGATCTTCCTCGCCTTCAGAGTCTTAGGTCAAATGTCAGAAGTCTAAAATATATATCCAGTCTGGTTTGACAACAAATAATCAAAATCTTTTTAAACAAATAAAAACTCAAACAGTATCCCATGTAGTTATTAGAAATTAAACACCAACAACAGCAACAATAACAAAGACATTATCTGCCAATTTCTCAATTGTCTTCCTACCCAGTTTACCTGGAAAACAAAGCTTTTGCATAGAAAGGTAACAGTAACAGACTATACTGATAAATAAAAATAATCAGTTTCCTCCACTTGTTGAAACAGGGCCATCCAGGACTCTGTCATCACTGACGTGGGGACCAATCATTACTCAGCCTACATTCATACCATGATTTTATAATTGTGATCCACTCAATGGTCTTCTGCAGACAGCAACTCTTTTTTTTTTTAATGTTTAATGCTTATTTATTTTTGAGAGAGAGAGACACAGAGCTTGAGCAGGAGAAGGGCAGATAGAGAGGGAGACACAGAATCCGAAGCAGGCTCTGAGCTAGCTGTCAGCACAGAGCCCAATGCAGGCTCGAACTCATGAACCGCGAGATCATGACTTGAGCTGAAGTATGATGCTTAACTGACTGACCCACCAGGTGCCTTGCAGACAGCAATTCTTATAAACATAAAATTTATAAAGAATTGCTTTATAAATAAACCTCCTCATTCAGAATGCCACAGAATGTGCTCAGATGACTGCCAAAGGCAACATAAATATTGATCATCATCATTAATTGTAATTTATATTAGCATGATGTCCTTCTGAAGCATTTAAATGGCCATATTTTCCTCAAATTTGTCCTAATTCAAATATATATGTGAGCTGGTGCTTACATCTGCCAGGATATGAGAAATAAATTAAAAGCATAATTGCAGTTTGTGTTTGTGGAGGAAGATTACTCAGAAAACAAGCTGACTTTATAGGACTTTAAAAAACTACTTGGCAGGTATTTATAACATTGTGCTAGTAACAAAGGATTTTCATTTCCTCATTCAAGTCTGTGTGGTTATTATTCTTTTGGAATAGTACTCCATTCGTCCATGATTTGAACCTTAGTAGTATTTATTTATAAATTTTGTACAGATCAAATTTTCCTGATTCTCTTTTCTTTTACTCATCCCCAATTTTGAAATAAACTTCAAAATAGCTTTTTCTTTTTAAACTTGTAGGCTGCGTTCTAAATGAGGCTTTCTCTGTATTAACTTATATACTGTGTTCCAAATGGAGCTTTTTCTGGATTATACCACTGTTTCTATAGGTAGTCTCTGCTCTGGGAACTTCTCTTCTGCTTCATTCATTTCCCCTTCCTGTTAGATCATAGTCATCATACCCACGTGCTCCAGCATTTCCCATCGTGACGACAGACTCCAGGGTCCTCCTCCCAAGAGCCCATTCCTTAGTCACAGAGAAATTCGGAATTCACTTCCTCACCTTCTGTTCTCTCTTGCATTCTTCCCACTCCCTCTTCTTTCTCACTATGCTGATGTTCTTCTCATGGTTATCAAAGTCCAGGAGCGTTCCAACTAGGGTGTATAGATCCATTATTTGTGCTGGACACGGGATCCCAGCAGTGTCTGCCATGAGGCTGATTCATCCCTCTTTCACAATACATTCCTTGTCTTCTGTGAAAGCACCCTTTCTTGCTTTTCCTCCTCCCTCTCCATCAGCCCCTTCTCCCACTCCTCAAAGAATGTCTTTTCTCAAAATATGTGTTACATAGTTAATATTTATTTCATTAAGGTTTTTTTGGTGAGGTTTTATCTTGTTCATTCATTTGGAATAAATTCATTTGTTTCCTCATTATGCCTGACTGCATAGGTTTCTATGAATTAGATTAAAAAGCCATATACCCCATTCTTGAAAGGGTGCATGGCTGGCTCAGTGGGTAGAGCATGAGATGCTTGATCTTGGGGCTGTGAGTTCGAGCCCCACAGTGGGAGTAGATATTACTTTTAAAAACTTCTGAAAGAGTGGCTTCCTATAGGAGAGGAAACATCATTCAGGCTAGACCTAACACTTGGCTGTTCTCAATCAAGCACCTGATTAAGTTAATTCCAGCTTATCTCTACACTCAGACAAAAGACCCCAAACCCAAAGTACTCCCTCCAGGCAATAAGGGCTGCCTTGAGCCAGCAAGACCCACGCCTTACAATGACCACCCTGACCTTCACTGCCTACCAGCATGTATGCACTGACCTTTGCCCCATATTTTCCTTATATAAACCTGGAAGTATTTTCTACACTTTGGAGATGCTCTTTGAGATGTGAGTCCAGTGTTTTCTAGTGTCGGCCTTACCGAAATAAATTCCTTTCTTATTTTAACAGTACTTGCTTCTCTGCCTTTGCATTTTTTCAGTGCTGAGTGGCTTAATCCTGAATCTCAAGAAGGCTCCAGGCTCTGAGCTCTTAGCCCAGAGCCTGATGTGAAGCTCCAACTTATGAACTATGAGATCATGACCTGAGCTGAAGTTCAATGCTCAACTGACAGAGCCACCCAGGCACCCCTCTACCTCACTTTGGTACACAACACCATTTACTGAGTTTCTCAAGCCAAAATAATTCCCACAAATCCCTTTAGGAAGAATGAAATTTATCTGCAAAATAAGTCCCAAAGTCTCCATTTGTCTACTCTTTCTGTCCCATTGCTACCACTCTAGTCCAAGCCTTACGGCCTTCAGGAAGCTTCTGCAAACCCTGCAGTTGGCCATCTACATCCACTGATGACCTTCCTCTCAACTTATTATTTGTACAGCAACCACGTGAGCTTTTTAATAACAAAATTCAGAACATGCCACTTTCTGGCTTAAATCCCTTTGCTCATTTCCCATATCCTTAGGGTAAAACACAGAGTTCTGACAAGGCAGGTGACAATCTGCCTTTCTCCTTGCATCTGCTACCATACTCTATACTTTGCCAGCTATCCATTTGCACAGACATCCTTTTAAGTAACTGCAATACTCTAAATATCCCATCTGAAAATCTTCCCCACTCCTAATTATTCTCTATCACATCATTGTGTTATTTCCTTCATATCACTCATCTACTGTGCTTTGTCATTATGTTGTGTATGTTTAATTAGGGATCTTCTAATAGGAAGGGGCATTCATATTATGGATTCCACCAGACCAGGAACTTTACTGTATTTTAACTATTTTTTCTCACCACTTAGAAAAGTGCCTGTCATATTGTAGGTGTCCAGTAAATAGTCACTAAGTGAACAGTAAGGCCACTTTCATCCCATTTTGTTTAACTTAAATGTATCCATTCATAAGTATTAAATAAAAACTCATATGCTGCATTTGGTAAGAAACTAATATCAATCAGTTTCTAGACCCGTGTTCATTATACCATAGCCTAAAGGGCAAATTCTACCTGCTGCCTGTTATTGTAAATAAAATTTTATTGGAACACAGCCATACCTATTCATTACCTATTCATTGTCTGTGGCTGCTTTTGCTATAAGTTAGAGTTGAGTAGTTGCAGCAGAATCTGTCTCTTGGCTTGGGAAGGCTGAAATATTTGCTCCCTGGTCCTTTACAGGAAAACTTTATTGACCTCTGCTCTAAAAAGATCCCAATGTGATCATTGCTTCAGTAGAAAAATCTTTAGTTGGGTTTTCAAAACTCACAATCAAGCAAAGAATTTTAAAGGATGCCCAATGCATCCTACATAGGATCAAGATCAGTGGCCGTTCTCTGTCTTCATCTCCCCATATTTATAGTTCTGAGTCTTCTAGGAGAAGACTGGGGTTTTCATCCAGGCTTACCCATCAACACTTGACAATTACGAAGCCCTAACTGTTTTCTAAGTTTGGTCTCATCATCTGTGAGACGAGAAGGATAGCATTTGCTTTGATCAGCTGAATGTAAGGAGAGAGTGAAGTGTCACACACCCATGGCTGAGTTTTGATTTTGACCTTATCTTTCTGATGGCTCCTTAATAGTGCTTCCCAAATGGTCCACTCTCTCTGCTCCACATTACAGGTTATGATCATGACTTGTGCAATTAGACGGTCTGCATTTAAATTCAACTCTTGTGTATATGAGTTTAAAAAATCATTTTTATGAAGGTATAGTTCACATATAACATTGTATACGTTTTGGGTGTACAACATGGATCTGACACATTTATGTTGTGATGTGAATGCCATTGTAGCATCCGTTGACAATCACATCATATAGTTACTGTTTTCAGGTGGCAGGAACAATTAGGATCTAGTCTCTTACCAAGTTTAATGTCTATAATACAATTTTATTGCCTATAATCATGCTACCATGTACAGATCTCCAGAACTTATTTCTTTACTAATTGTAGACTCTGATAGGTTAACTTTTCCAAGTCTCAGACCTTTATTAGTAAAACGAGGAAATACAAGCTAATGTTCATATGAAGGCTACTGTGAGTCACGGAGTACTTTAAGCCTTTTAGATACATTAATTTGTTTAATACTCTCAGCAACACATGTTAGAGTTGTTATTATTAGCATCCCATTTCATAGATAATAAAATTGAGGCACCAATAAGTTAAAAAAAACTTGGTCAACATTACTGACTCAATAAATTCAAGAGCTAAGAGTTGAACCTAGTCCTTGGGTTTAGCTTTTTATCTTAGTATAAAATTCTTGTTGGGATTCAATGAAAGAAATGATGATAAGTTCTTGACCACTCTTACATTAGGAAGCATGCCATAAATATTACTTATTACTTTATCCAATCTTCTGTAGGAGTCTATTCTGAGTGGAAAATGTTCTACTCTATTCTTCCAGAATTACTTTGATTATTGCTGAATAAATTAAGTTGAAATTAATATATTTAGTTTACCATTTGCATGATACCATTTTTTTTAAATGTTTTATTTATTCTTGATACAGAGAGAGACAAAGCATGAGAGGGGGAAGGGCAGAGAGAGAAGGAGACACAGAACCGGAAGCAGGCTCCAAGCTCCGAGCTAGCTGTCAGCACAGAGCCTGACGCGGGGCTCGAACCCACGAGTGTGAGATCTGACCTGAGCCGAAGCCGGAGGCTTAACCGACTGAGCCACCCAGGCGCCCCAACATGATACCATTTAAATAGCAGCAAACTCACCTTTAATTTTTATGTGTGTGTGTGATGCCATGTCCTCTAGGAAAAGACCCTAACAGCTTGGTAAGCCACATTTCTGCATAGCCCCTCTCTCCTCAGCCTGCCAGGACAAAGTAAAAATTTCCTTCTAATTTTATTGTTAGACATATCTGTCCCTATGATGTCTGCAACACATCATAGGCCAGAAAGTAAAATCTGGGAAGAATAAAATAAAGTGAGGTGTTCTAAAACCTTCATTTTTTTAAGCCAATAGTTTTTAATGAGTAAATGGGCTTACCAATAACAAATGTACCATTATGGCAAGTCAGGCCATACCGTCTTCACCGAATCCTCAAGGAAGCTCCATGATACACAGGAAACAAAGCATGGAAGTGCCTGGCTTGCGTAATGATGGCGCAGCAGCTCTTCCTCATGATGTAATAACATGGAGGTGGTAAGACAATTTGAAAAATCTTTTTGATCTTGCTAAATTCAGGGTTTCAATTCCATTTCTTTGCTGCAAATTTAGAAATCTTATTTTCACTTAGGTCTACCATCATAACTACCAGCACAGGGACGGCGTAGGCTTTTTTAGGGAGAAATAAAGTGAGGACACAAAGAGAGAAAATAAAAGCATATGTTTTGAAAAATTTCCCAATTATGCCTGTGCGTTTTTGACAGAACATGTTTTGGATTGCTAAGCATAAGATTTTGCAAGCGATGTATAAAACATGGTATGTTGTCGAAAAAATATTCATGTTTTCAGGTTCTTTGTTCCCTAAAATGGTACTTATTGAGAAGTGGGAGATGACGTCTCATGTTGGTCTCACTAACACATCTGTGCAGAGCTGGGGCTCCTGAATGCCTCAGAAGAAAGCATAGGACAACCCACATAATGGGATGGTGGTGGGAAAACGTTAAGTTGAAAGATACAATAGGACATATATGGTGGGGATATTGCCTGAGCTCAGGGACAGACACCAAGATGAGCAAGGTGTATTCAGAAGACTTTGAGATTTGCTTCCTAAAGAAGAGATTTAACACCGAGGCTGGCAGGAGATACTGCTGAAGGAGTGGACTGGGCCCCCGAAGCACCAAGCTCTGAACACAGATTTAAAAGTTTTGGAGGTAAGTGGGAACTCTTAGATATTTTTCTTGTAATGCTTTATTATGACAAAGACTGCAACATTTTAAAACACTTGTCAGTACCATGTGTTCCTCGTCTTGTTCAAAGACATAATTGCAGCCAAAGGGAATCATGGATTTTTGTGTTTTTCATTGAGCCTATAGGGGACTCCAGTGTCCTGTTTTATTGAGTAGACTGGCCACTGTCTGGAGTTATCATTTCAGCATCTTTTTTATACGTGTCTTAGGTTGCTCAGGATGTCCTAGCAAAATACCCGAGACTGGGTGGTTTAAACAACAGAATGTAAGCCAGGCAGAGAAAGACAGAAACCATATGTTTGCACTCATAGGTCTAACAGGAAAACATGAGAGACCTAATGGAGAACCAGGGGGAGCGGAGGAGGGAGAGAGAGTTGAGGAGAGAGAGGGATGCAAAACTTGAGAGACCATTGAATGCTGAGAATGAACTGAGGGTTGAAGGGGAAGGGGGAGGGGGGAAAAGAGGTGGTGGTGATGGTGGAGGGCACTTATGGGGAAGAGCACTGGGTGTTGTATGGAAAACAACTTGACAATAAAATATTGAAGAAAAAAAAAACAGAAATGATTGATTGATTGAGTGATTGTTCTCACACTTCTGGAAATGGGACATTTGTGATCAGGGCACCAGCATGGCCAGGTTCTTTTGAGGGTTTTCTTTTTGGCTTCAAGATGTTACCTTCTCCAGATGTCCTCAAGTGACCTTTTTCCTGTGTGTATGTGTGTGTGTATGGAGAGGGAGAGGGAGCCGGGGGAGGGGGAGGGGCAGGGGGAGGGAGAGGGAGGAGATCTTCTTATAAGGCCACCAATCCTATCCAATTAGGACCTCACTCTTATGATCTGCTTTAACCTTAATTACCTCGTAAAAGCCTTCCCACCAAATAGAGTCACTTTGGAGCTTAGGTTCCAACATTTGAATTTAGAGGAAACACAATTCAGAATGCAGAGATATTCTTCAAAATTATCGAGGATCTCAAAGAGCTCTTGTTCATTGGGTTGCACTCACTGATATTTAGTATGTTAGAAATGAAAACTGAGGGATTTTTAAAACAATACACAGTGTACATTCCACTAGCTGTCTAGAAAGCTACACTTTGTGCTTTTGAGAAGATAAAGTGACAAAGGCAAAGAGCACTTTAGTATTATTATGAAAATAGTTTTGCCCTCACGGATGCCCTGGAAGGATCTCAAGGATTCATAAGCATCCCAAACAAACTTTGAAAATCACTCACATAGAAGAAAATTGAGCTGCCTAGATATTTTTAAATAAGCAACTCTTCCAAAAGAAGCCATTATATACATATATGTATGTATATATATGATTATATATGTAATCTCATCTATCATCTAACTAGAATACATATAAAGGCAGTTATATCAAAATCTAAGGATCTCCTTTTTGTTCCAAAGTTTGGATAATGCACAGAGATTACAGGGCTAGACACCCCCACTTCCCATCACCACTATTTTAATACCCAAACCCAAAGACAGTTATAAGCTTTCATTCTTATCTGTATGACAGTCTACTCTTGTAGAACAAATCAACTTCAGGGCTGTGCTCTAGGGCCAGACAAAAGACAGGCAGATATTGATTTTACCAGGAATGACAGAATGCTCATATTCTCCTTTTCTTTTTTTACATCAAAATCTTGTCATTCTTAAAGCACTCTGTGGGTGTGCGTGCGCGTGCACGCGCGCACACACACACACACACACACACACACGCACGCACCATCCTGATCTTCAAATACAGTAAAGCATTCACGGAAATTATTTTAATAGGGGAAGACCATTGCAGTGTTGAATTCCAAATTCTTAAAAACACTGATTTCCGCAATAGCTCATTTTTTTTTCTAGCACTGGCTGTTTCTTGCCACCAAAGATTTGGCCTTTTATTCTTAAGCTTTTATAGTATAGAATTTCTTCCAATATCACCTGTTGAAATGTTGGGGCAGAAATTCATTCTAGAATATTGTTCTCTTCTTAGATATCAATGTTTTAAATAATTATAAAGACCACCTCAAAGTTAGTACCAGGCATGAAGAAATGTCTGCCAGCAATTTTACATGCGGGAAGAGTGTATCCTCCATTTGCACATCAGAATTTCAATATTATGTTCACTTTAAAGACCTAATAAAAAATAAAGTTAACATTTTGACAACCTGAGTCAAAATTAATCTAAACAAAATGCCTAACGTGAAGGTGATTTACTAAATAAATAGCAGGACTTGGGTTGGGGAAAAGACTAGTTCTCAGCATTTAAAGAGCCTCAAATTGTTCCATTCCCCCTTTAAGCAGATGTTAGGATGAATGGCCCAGCTCCCCTGGTCTGTTTTATGATCATGTCCTTACGAAATGATTACTACCATGTGCTCAATATTTGAATAACATTAAGAAGAATTTGCCACCTTCAGAAAGGCATTACCAATGGAAACTGAGGATATTCAATAGTAAGAAGACAGACTATTTCATCGAAGCTAGATTTCCCCACTTGT
This sequence comes from Suricata suricatta, assembly GCF_006229205.1. Classification (NCBI taxonomy): domain Eukaryota; kingdom Metazoa; phylum Chordata; class Mammalia; order Carnivora; family Herpestidae; genus Suricata; species Suricata suricatta. The sequence goes on along the minus strand of NC_043706.1, from coordinate 6,482,923 downwards.
GTGTGTCTTATTTAAGAAGTTAGGGCACATAGCTCTTGTAGTCAGAGGGGTAAAGTTAGTAACTGTGTAATCCAAGTCTCATATTTTTAAAAGTTTGGAGTACGCTTAATAGTATAGGTATTGATTTAAGTTAGTTATGTTTATGTATGAAGTTCTCTTTTCATTTAGAAAAGAGAAATGCATTAAGAAAATGGGTAACTTCACCATAGTCTTTGTGGTTGGAGAGTATAAAACTGAGACTATGCCTGGTATCAGCTTTCTTTCTTTCTCTCAGTCCAATCTTGCTTTACTTCTGCCTAATTGCTCTAGGAAAATGACCCAATTTTTTTCCCTTCTAATATCTGCTCTGGCTGGCAGAAAACATAACGATAGAAGGGTGGATGAACAGCTCGCTGGTTCATCTGGCTCACATTAGAATGTTTAGAAAATTATAGAAATCTTAAAAACAAAACTTGAGAGACTATTGAATGCTGAGAATGAATTGAGGGTTGAGGGGGAAGGGGGAGGGGGGAAAGAGGTGGTGGTGATGGTGGAGGGCACTTAAGGGGAAGAGCACTGGGTGTTGTATGGAAACCAATTTGACAATAAAATATTATGGAGAAAAAAAAACAAAAAAAATGTATCCCATGTCCCTTCCACCTTGGGAGACCAATTAATGTATTGTGTTCTGTTATGTCCTATTGGGCAATGTTCTATTCCCTGCAATGTCATTTGAAAGCATTATTTTTAATGACAGAATGAGGAAAATAAATAAACACAAAGTCATTTGCCCCTTGGTTGCAAACGGATATCGAGTTCAGAGAGATCTGATGTATCAATAGAAGAAGGCGGCTCTGAATGCTAAATCAAATTACACCTTCTCCTGTTGGGATTTTAACATCTGCCTCCATGTAGATTGATTAGAATAAGGCGACCATCAGAGGCCCTTTGTCTGTGTTTGACTGGGCAAAACAACTGACGAGTGGCCATCAGATTTCCCACAGAGGGGCAGCTGTGAGATGGGGTTTGACAGCTGACTTCATTATCATTCCTGCGCTGTGGACTGCAATGGATTTGTCCTTTAACTGAGCTGGGCCAGCAAACTGCCCAGAGAGGAAATAGGAGGGAGATGGTTCGATGCCGATAACACAGCAGAGGACCCAGCAGGTGAACCCCACTCTAGAACAGGACAGACAGTATGAGGACAACCCTGGAAAGCAGTGTTTGGTATGGAGAGCATCCCGAGGGCTCTAACTCACATAGACCTAACGTGGGCATTGGAAGGTCCGCAAAAGTTCTTTCATTCATCAGGGATCATTTCCCCCTGCCTTAGCAGCAATTTCCAAAATATGTGGCGACTGCTTTCTTTGCCACATGCTCACGAATGCTATGTACCAAGAGAAGTTTCTTCAAAAGTGTATGAATGATGACGTATAAAGAAGGAAAGAAGGTTTGCTACAGTTCACAAGATTCTGAAAGGGTTTTTCATAAAACATTTTTTTTTGCGGATTGTCAAATTATTATGATTTGTCATGATTCAGTATGTATAGATATACTCAGGAACATAAAATCATATATGGTCAAATATTCCTAAGTGAAATCCTGCCGTCTGAATTATCAAAGGCAATTGGATTTAATAAAACACAGAGGTCAAAATTATCCACCATTTCAAATTAAAACAGCGACAACTTCCAGCTGCATACATTGTGAAAATAGATTTTTTTGCTTTGGGAAAATAGCTTGGTAATAGTCTTCGGCATTTAAATATATGTGCTTCTGTGATTTGTCTTCATTTGTTTCTGGTAGATTTTTCTCTGTTCCCAATAAGGAGTCAGTGTGAAATAATTACTAAAAAATTCACACTGGTCATAAATAAAATAATACACACACTGTTCAATGTCACTGTCACAAATGCTCTTTGTGAATGTTTCTATTTATGTTATCATCACTTTATATACTGGAACTATATAGTGGGACTTTTATTATTTACAATGATAGAATTAATTGAGTAAATCAACCGATGATATTACTGTTACCATATTTTTATTACTTTGGATATCTTCCTTTTCCACAAAATTTTTGTGAGTTCATTGCAGGAAGAAAACTCTTTACATTATTATCGTGGTTCTCTCATCCTGTCTATGAATGTAAAATCAGGTGTAAATTAGTTATTAGTTACTAAGCAATAAAAAGGAAATCTAGATAAATGATACTTTGATGATTGCTTTTAGAATCATAGAATTTAGGCACTCAAATATTTAATGATCATTTACTCAAATAGCTCATTTCTTTCTGGCGGTAAAAATCAATGTGGAGATGGTGTGACTCATCCTAGGACTTACGACCTATTAACAGAGATTTTCTGAACAGAAGAATTTGAGGTCTGGTTTATTGAGGCCAGTAGTTGAAGGTTACTGTCAGACCCTTCACAGAATGTCAATACTTAACTCATGAAGGACATTTCCTCAATATGTATAATGGCTAAGTATATAGGTTCTGCACTAAACTCCTAAGAGCACATTTCAACTGTACCATCTACTATTCTTCACAGAAAATGTATAATAGTATAAAGGTACATAATGGTGGCCTCCTAATTTTACCAATGAGGAAACTGAGGCATAGAGGGATTTTTTTAAGTGGCTTGCTCAATGTCTCTGTGCCTGTTTCCTCATTTGTAAAATTAGGAGGCTAATATTACCTACCTTTATGATATTACAAATTTTCTGTGTGTGTGTGTGTGATGATTAATACATGTAAAAGCATTAGAACAAATAGAAAGTTGGGCACCTGGGCGGCTCAGTCATTTGATTATCTGACTTTGGCTCAGGTCATAATCTCATGGTTCATGAGTTCAAGACCTGCAGCTCGCATCTGATTCACTGCTGTCAGCACAGATTCTGCTTCGCATCCTCTGTCCTCCTCTTTCTGCTTCCCCCACTCTTGCTCTCCCTCAAAAATAAATGAACATTAAAAAGAAAATGCTAAAAAAAAAGAACAAATATAAAGTAAGCCTAATATTAAACCAAGTGTTAACTAAGACCGACCCTTCTTTCCCTCAATTAGCCTCATTATATTTTTTGGTGCTAATGTATTAGAATATAAGTAAATGAATAATACATGAATGCTCCTTTATGAAAATAGCATCTAGTGATAAAATTTACAAAATTATCGACCTGTATTACTTGAGCAAATAACCATTCCAGAAATAAACATTCCAAGCCCTAAAAATCAGTTCTAAAAGCAATTTCTGATTTATTCTTCAGGAGATTTTGCTTCATTGGTATGCCCTTTCCTTGAAATGGTTTCCACGGTTACGGAGACATTGACCTCCAGAGGGGAAACAAATCGGGAAAATCAGCCAGGCTGATAAAGTTACATCTCTATGTGACCATAAAAAATTATTGCCAGCAAGGAAGACCTGGAACTATTTCACACCTTTATTTGAATCATGCCCATTGTATTCAGACACTCTTGTTTTTCGCCACCTGGAGTCTGGTCTTCATAGATTTCCTCAAGCAAATGCTAACTACTTTTAATCAATCCTTTAAAAAAATTCTCAGGATTCCCAAAATAAGTACAAATTGGCAGTATGAGAGACATATTTATAAAATAGCGATAAATAGGGAGGGGCGCCTGGGTGGCTCAGTTGGTTGAGCATCCATCCGACTCTTGATTTTGGCTCAGGTCATGATCTCATGTTTCTGAGTTCGAGCCTCATGTTGGACTCAGTGCTGACAGCACGGAGCCTACTAGGGATTCTCTCTTTCTCTCTGCCTCTCCTCACTCTCAAAATAAATAAATAATCATTAAAAAAAGAGATTTAAGAAGTTAAATAGTGATGAGTAATAAATATAATTCTTTAAATAAATATAATAATAATTCTTTAAATCTTTCTGTCCCTGTGCCTGACACACATAGTCTAGAAATCTCCTAAAGGGCCTCCCATAATAGGTCACAGAATAATAATATCTTATGTTCTTGATGTGACAATTCACGTGCAAAAAAATTTACTACACACATAACAAGTTTCGATATGTTTTTCCACAAACTGTAAAGCAGCAATGGGCATTTTTAGAAAGTAAGTGTGTCCATTACACAATGGCCACTAAATTAGATTATGTGTATGCCATATACTAGAATTCATTACCAAATGAGATAATGTGAACTAATAGAATTTATTGACCACCAATACCACGTTGGCTTCATTGTACACACTAAATCTCTTACGGATAGAAAATGCCACTTTAGATGTTACATCATTTGTGTTCATATGGAGGAGAAGATAGAAATTAAAATCAAGATGTTTTATATCCTGGACCCAACTCTCATCATTGTCTAAAATTTGCATTGCTAAATAAAATCAACTACTTATAAACTTTCTTAAAACTTACACTGTGAAAAACACACGTCTTATATTTTTCATCTCCATGGGTTTGTCTAGTGTCTGTGACTTGGGAATCATGCCTCCTTTGTTAGGTCAAGGCTCATTCTCTCAAATCAGACATAAGCCCTAGCCACAAGAACCACAGAGGTCTCTTTCTTGTTCTGTATCCAGGCATTCAAATGAGTAGTTTACAAGGTTCAATTGGGGAAATCACACAAAATTTGGAGGTTCTGTTTTAACTTTATTTGAAGGACACCTGAGAATCAGATACTCATTTTCACATCTGCTGCTAAGAGTGATGTTTGGCTTTGGAAACTAATGTCTTTAGGAATAGCACACCTTGGTCCTTCGAAGTGGTTGCATTTTAATCTTTAGAAAAATCTACAGGACTGAATACATCGATAGCACCAGTGGACATACTAAAACAAGAAGATCACTGAATCTGACTGGAGATTAATTCAGCCTCCTTTACTCAGGAGCCATCAGTGAAGAATGTGAGATCAGGAGATGACATATGGAGAAGAAAAAAATGGAAGAAGGAGGCCAACTTAATCCAAATGTATATAGTTAACTAAATAGGAAGACTTTCTTGGACTGAGAGAAAAAAGAGATTGAAAGGCTAAAAAGTCCAAATTTATAAAATACCCCTTTAACAAAAACATCAGATAAACTGTTTTAGCCTTGGGGGATTTAAAATTTATCTCATTCTGTTGGATTTCTCCTTTATCCCTGATACACAATGATCATTATTTCATCTCTCATATAAGTATTTAAGGCTATAATTTCCCTCGGCACTGATTAATCTGCATCTGACAAATTTTCATATACTGCATCATTATTAATATTCAGTGTGAAATACTGTTTAATTTGTGATTTCTTCTTTGACCCTTGGACTGTTTAAAAGGTTTCTTTTTTTAATGTTTATTCATTTTTGATAGAAACAGAGTGTGAGCAGGGGAGGGGCAGAGAGAGAGGCGGGGGATATACAGAATCTGAAGCAACTCCAGGCTGTGAGCTGTCAGCACAGAGCCCGATATGGGGCTCAAAGTTAAAGACTGTGAGATCGTGACTTGAGCGAAGTTGAATGCTCAACTGATTGAGCCACCCAGGTGCCCTTGGATTATTTTAAAGTGTCTTGTTTAATTTGAAAATATTTGTGATTCTCCTAGACATCTTATTTTAAATTTATAATTATATCCTCTTGTGACCAGAGAACATACTCTGCATGATTTAATTATTTTAAATATATTGGGGCTTGCTTTGTAGCCCTACATAATGTCTCTCTTGGTGAACATAACATAGGCTCATGAAAAGAAAATGTTTTCTCCAGTTGTTAGGTGCAGTGTTGTTTTTTTTTTTTAAGTTTATTTATTTTTATAAAAAGAGAGAGTTGGAAAGGACAGAGAAGGAGGGAGAGAGAATCCCAAGCAGGCTCCATGCTCAGTGCAGAGCCAGACCTGGGGCTCGATCCCATGACCTTGAGACCATGACCTGCACTGAAATCAAGAGTCAGCCACTTAACCAACTGAGCCATCCAGGTGCCCCACACTTACTCTTAAAGGACAACTTTTCTGAATATAGTATTTAATTTTTTCTTTAATTCCTTTCAAGATATCGTTCACAGCTTTCTCACCTATAGATTGTCTGATGAGAAATCCATGTTAATTCCGATTGTTTTTCTGTAGGTAACATGCTGCTTTGCTTTGTCTGCTTTTGAGATTTCTCTTCAGCATTTGATGTTTCAACTATGATGTGACTTTGGTTTGGTTTTCTTCATATTTATCCTACTTGATGTTTGCAAAATTTCATGAATCTTTAAATTTATAGATATCACTAAATTGAAGAAAGGTTGAACATTATTTCTTCAAATAAATTGTCTTGATTCTCTCTTGCCCTTTTCTGAGACTCCAATTACATGTTTGTTGGACGTTTTGATGTAGTTCCACACAGTCTTGAGTTCTCTTCTTTTTTATTCTTTTTTTGTTCTGTTTTTTTCCCTCTCTATTCAAGTTTACTGACTTTCTCTCACACATATTATAAAGGAATTTTTTAAATTTCAGATATTGTGTCTCATGCTCATTTCTTTCTTTTTTTAATGTTTATGTATTTTTGAGCGAGACAGAGACAGACAGAGACAGAGGGAGGGAGGGTGGAAGGGTCAGAGAGAGGGGGAGACACAGAATCTGAAGCAGGCTCCGGGCTCTGAGCTGTCAGCACAGAGCCCAATGTGGGGCTCCAACTCACAAGCTGTGAGATTGTGACCTGCGCTGAAGTTGGATGCTCAATTGACTGAGCTACCCAGCTACCCCTATGCTCATTTATTTCTTTCCATAATTTCTGTTCCTTTCTATTTACTATCTATTCATTGTGAGCATCCTTTTTCTCATGTTCTTTGTGTTATAATTGCTATTACAAATAGCAATTGTCTGCTACTTATAACATATGGATTGTCTCGGGATTGTCTTTTCTATTCAAAATGGCTCTTCATATGTATAATAATTTTGAATTGTATTTTGAGCATTATTACACTGTGGAAGCTGAGGGTTCTGTTTTATTCATTTAAAAATATTTAAAATTCTGTTGTTATTTTTGTTTGTTTGTTTGTTTTAACAGGAAACTAACTTGTAGAAGTTCAACTCCAAATTCTGCATCCTAAATCTTAGTTTAGTTTAGCCTATTTTTCCATTATGGATGACTATCAGGAACATGAATGGTTCAGGAGAAAAACAATTTGGGCAGAATTTATACACAAAATTTTGGGATTTCTTTTTCTACTACTCACTTTCATCGGATTACTCTCACTTTTAAGCAGCTGTTAGGTCCCTCAAATTCTGTTCTTTAATTCTTCAAGGCACAATGATCTCCATTTTTTTTAATAAAAAAGATTAACTGCCATGTGTGCAGATAGCTTTGACTGAATGCCTTAGAAACAGAAAATCATCCAGAGTATACTTTTTTCTTCTATATTTTTACTCCTGAAAGAACATGTTGTTCATTTTTAGTGTCATTGTTTATTTTAAAAAATTGGAGTGAAGAGAGTAAAATAAATAAAATCATGAGGAGGTAATGTACAGCACAGAGACTGTAATTATGAATACTGTATTGTATCATGAAGTTAATAAGAGAATAGGTCTTAAAAGTTCTCATCACAAGAAAGAAAAATTTCTGTAACTACATAGTGACAGATGTGAACTAGACTTAGTGTGATCATTTCACAATATACACAAATATCAAATCATTATGTTGTACACCTGAAACTAATATATGCTAACTATATCTGAATAATTTTTAATTAAAAATATTATTTTATTTTTAAGTTTTTATTTAAATTCCAGTTAGTTAACATATAGCCTAATATTAGTTTCAGGTGTACAATACAGGGATTCAACACTTACAGAAAACCCCCAGTGCTCATCACAAGTGCCCTCCGTAATTCCCTTCACCTATTTCACCCAACCCCCAACCACTGATATGTTCTCTGCAGTTAAGAATCTCTTGGTTTGCCTCTCTCTTTCCTCCCCTATGATTGTTTGTTTCCTCAGTTTCACATGGGAGTGAGATCATGTGGCATTTGGTTTCTTCTGATTGACATGTTGCACTTATCTTACTCTCTAGCTCCATCCACATGATTGCAAATGGAAAGATTTCATTCTTCTTGATGGCTGAGAAATATTCTATTATACACACACACACACACACACACACACACACACACACACACACACACCTGCATGTACGTATACACACCACATCTTCTTTATCCACTCATGAGTTGATGGACATTTGAGCTCTTTCCATAATTTGACTATTGTTGATAATGCTGCTATAAACATCAGGGTGCAGGTTTCATTTCAAATTAGTATTTTTGTATTCTTTGGGTAAATGCCTAGTAGTACAATTGCTGGATAATAGGTTAGTTCAGTTTTTAATTTTATGACGAACCTCCATACTATTTTTCAGAGTTGCTACACCAGTTTGGATTCCCATCAACAGTGTAAGAGGGGTGCCCTTTCTCTGCATCCTTGAAAACACCTGTTTTCATAATGCTATTATGTTTGATGGAGTCACTGAGTTCCCTATGTCTGGTCTCATGTTCCATAATTCTTCTTGCTCTCTTTTGTTCAGCATCATTATTTTGTCTTCTATATCATTTATTCGTTTCTCCGCTTCTTCTAGCCTTGCGCTCATGGCACTAGCCCGTTTCTAATCTGTTATTGCATTTTTCATTCCTGATTCTTTTTTAGCTCTTATTTCTGTTATAAGGGCTTCCCTGATGTCCTCCATTCTTTTCTCAAGCCCAGTGAATTTCCTAGTAATCTTTGCTTTAAATTCTCCATCAGGCACGCTACTTATGTCTGTTTCACTTAGAGCTCTGTGACCTTATCTTGTTCTTTCATTTGGGATGAATTCTTCTGTCCTGGAATTTTGTCTAAGTCTACACCTTCTCTGTGTTTGAAAACCCTGTTATATGTCCTGCTCCTGAGAGTAATGGCTTTATGAAGAAGAGGTCACATAGTATCCAAGGCACGGTGGTTCAGTAAGCGTATGTGGCGTGTCCTGCATGTGGTCTGCTGTTGGGTTTTGTCTGCTCTATCCTTCAAACCAGTCATCTGCAGAGCTTCCCCTTGCCTTCATTGAGCAACGTTTGGTACATGGCCAGAATGTGGTAATTTTTAACTAGGTGTGCTCTAGTCTGTTTATTAAATGGAAGCTGATACTACTTTCAAAAGACATGAAGCCCCGCGGAACTCTCTGGTGGGCAGGGGTTTGTGCTGGTCTTCTATGGGAGGGGCCTGCTGCTCTGGGATTAAGGCAAGTCTGATGGAGAAGGGCAGTCCTGCTAGAGAGCAGGGTGGTGGGGCTTGGTGTAAGCAGATCAGGCAGGCAATGGCGACACTGAGCTGCTTCCCACCAGTGTCTCTGTGTTTATGCTAAGGGGCAGGGGAGGGAACTGGCACCAGCAGCTTTTTTTGTCCCTGGATAGGTGTCTCCCCGGATGCTCCCTTTCAGGCATCATTCCAAGAAAAGCAAATCATCTCCCCCACTGTGTGCCTCAGCTGCTCCTCACATCTGCTGTTGCATGCCATCTGCCCCCAGGCTGTTTGCCTGCCTCCTCTCCTAGAGGAGGGCGATGCTCTCTAGGCTGTATCCCAGCCAAGCCCTCAGACCTTTAAAACTCCAGGCTGTAGGCCCTGCTGGTTGCAAGAACTCACAAAAATCAGCCTCTCATTCTCCCAGCCAATGGCTTTGGGGAGATGTTCTTGTGCTTTCCCCAGTGTGCTCCTCTGTCTCTCACCTTTCTCTGTGACCGTAGCTCCCTCCCCTCCACAGCATCTGGAATTTGAGAGCCTTTTCTCCCCCAAACTATGCCTCTCTACTTCCTACCTTCCTCCATGTGTCCTCTTCTCTCCCTTTAGTTGTGGAGTCTGTTTTGTTAGTCTTCAGATTGATTTCTGGAGTATTTAGAATGACTTGATAGTTACCTAGTTGTGTTTGTGGGATGAGATGAGTCTAGGGTCCTCCTACTCTTCTCTCTCCTCTTAATTAAAACAACATTTTCAATGTGTTGAGAGTCTATAGTTCTTATGTGCAGTAGAATTAGGTACTTTAGAAGTTACCTGGTTATACCAGAAGTGGGAGAGTGATCAGTGTTTCTTGAAACACAAGAAGCTCCAGTTACCCAGGATTATTTGAACTTTTTAGGATGGGTTACCTGTTTCTCTAAATGGCTATGTGATGCCCAGTTATCTTTTTCCCAAATGTCTGCCAATAAACAGAGCCTGAGAAAGAAAGTCACTCTGGGGCAGTAGGAATGCTGTAGCACACAGAAATATTTAGGGACTTTGAGAAGGTGCAATGTATACCCTTGCTTTAATTCTAATAATGAAGAACTCCTTAGGAATATGAGCAACAAATTAGGAGAATTTACATGTTTAAGGGTATTTCTGAATTAAACTCCTTCTCCCCATTCACCTAAATTGGTCAATATTGCTAGTTCCTCCATCATAGAAGTTATGATACAGTCTTTCTTACATTAAGATTGGACTATCATTAGGAATATAATTTGAGCCATGTTTACAGATAATAGTGATGCTTCTGAGCCCATCATTCATAGCACCTTACTTAGCAATCTCATTGACAATAGAATTTACAGAACAGATTACTAGAAGCTGAACACATAGCCATAGGGAAAGAAAAAGGATAAATGGGATTGGGGGCTGGGAGGTTCAGTGGGTTAAGTGTCCGACCCTTGATTTCGGCTCAGGTCATGATCTCAAGGTTTGAGGGATTAAGCCCCATGTCAGACAGAACCTGCTTGGGATTCTCTCTCTCTGCCCACCCCCCACTCATTCTCATTCTCTCCCTCTTCTCTCTCAAAATAAATAAACTTTTTAGGGGCATCTGGGTGCCTCAGTAAGCTGAGCATCTGACTTTGGCTCAGGTCATGATCTCACGGTTCATGGGTTCAAGCCCCATGTCAGGCTCTGTGCTGACAGCTCAGAGCCTGGAGCTGCTTCAGATTCTGTGTCTCCCTCTTTCTCAGCCCCTACCCTGCTTGCACAGTCTCTCTGTCTCTCAAAAATAAAATAAAAGACATAAAAAAAATAACTTAAAAAAACTTTTTAAAAAAGGAGAAATGGGGCAAAATGAATTAATTTCAAAACTAAGGTATTATTAAATACAGAGGAAAAATAAATGTTTATGGACAAATATAAATATGTAAGCCACCTTGTTCTAAAATGCTTATCAAGTATATAAGCTATCCAACATTCAGGACTGGACTAAAGAAAGGTGGAGATGTGTTTTTTCCCACAAAAGATAACAAAATTTATGCAACAATGGAGACAATATTTGGAGTTTTGGAAAACGTGTGTGTGTATGCTCACATGCACACACACACTTGTGTACATGTTCACAGGTTTGTCATTGAATGTTTTCAAAGCAAGAATTCTAGTAGAAAGGGTATCTAACTACTGTCGTTCTTTTCTGTGGCTTCTTCCCTACTCAAGTCATTCTAATTTATCAATCCTGCCGATAAGCTTTAGGAGTAAGGTTTAGTTTCTTCCTGAATATCGTTTTCATTTTATTGTTTAATCCAATATGAATTTTTATTAGACTTGCGGAATTTTAACACTGTTTCTTTGCAATATCCTAATGAATTTTTGTCACTGTGGGGCCCTTGATATTGCTATCAGATTAGTAGGTAGAGCACATGTTATTTATTAGATTTCCTATAAATAATGTATATTCACTTATGTGGTACAAGTCAAAAGAGAAAATTGTTTCTCAAGGAACGTAGAAGTTACCGTTTTGAAGAGTAAGAGAAATCAGGTTGACAAAGAGAGAAAGAATGTCTGCTAAATGTTAATATTCACTCCTGGTGAATACTTCTATTACACTTTGATATATAAATACTGAACTTTATATTCAAAGGCTAGTCAGTTGGAGAAGTTTTGATGAAAGCTGTAGTAGAAAGACACATAACCAAGCTACCCAACAACTTAATTCTCTGGGTTTAATTTTATATAAATCCACTAAATGTAGCAAAGATGACAAAGCTAAATGCTAGTTAGAGTTAGAGATTTCTCACTGAGCATCGACAAAGTATAAATTATAATTTTCTGATGGGAAATTGGTCAAAATAAAAGTAACATCATAAAAAACTATAAAATCCTTAACTACAGTAATTCTATCTTTAGAAACAAGCATTCCTTTGCTTAACCCAAGGAAATAATTAAAAACATGATGAAGCATTAGATACAAAGATGAATGTCAATTATGGCAAAGGAATTAAATGGCAAAAGAATTAAAATTCTTTCATTGTGACTTTTGTTGAGATTAAGGCACTCCACCACCAGGAAGGCCATCTTGATACACACGGTAGGAGGAAGGAGAAGGCAGGGCTGGAGTATATGGGAAGACATGTGTGCCCTGTCTCATAGCTCTTGGTTCAATTGGAGTGTTTTGTTTTTGTTGTTAGAAAACATAGGTTAAGTCACTTGTTATTTGAAAAACCATAGGAAAAGGTCACAACAGTGACTGGTACAAAATGGAACTTTATTTCCATAAATTCTTTTGCAGGATTTTGAGTATTTTCAAGAATATGAATAGTGACTTGTTTGCACGTGCTCAGAATCTGTCAAGAAATCATTTTACCAAATAATTTTACTAAAAATGTCAAATACAAAGATTCATAAAATCAGAAAGGTTGTGTAATGTCCTCTTGAATAACTAGCAAACAATTTTACTCCTGGAGAAAATTTAGGAATGAACCTAAAAGATTGTACAGCAATCTGATACATATGTTGTTTTTTTCTAGCCATTGAAAACTGAATACAACTCAGGGTCATCTGTCTGCTAGTGAGCTATGTAAATGTCTTGCCTGGAGTTGTACAATGCAGAAAGCCCTCCACCAACATCTGTTTGGAAGAATCTGTAGCTATTAGTTTATTTCATTATCTTTTTAGCAAAAACAGAGCCTTTCAGAACTATTCAAGCCACAGCTTTCAATGCATTATCAAACCATGATTTAAGCTCTGCTATAAGCCCATATATTAGAGGAGGAAGAAAAAACCAATGGGGAAATCATTGGCTCATCTCCTCCAGTTGAGATCATGGTTAGAGGTGTGATACTTGCCAGAAACCTCGGAAAAACATCACATTTTCTCACATTGCTCCACCCTTCACCACAAGAAGAAATATAGCAATATGAGGCTAACATCTTTCCACCTTTCCCAAAAGTCAGGGCATTAACGGTCACTCCGTGCAGAGTAGGTTGTTAGGTTTTGTGTCTGAATGCACAAAGAAATGGCATAGGTCACAGGTGAGATGCAGCATCCTGCAACCCATTTTAAAAAGCGATTTTTCATGTGGCATTCTCCTTGTGCTAAGGTTGACCGTTATTAAACACAAAGATATCCTGACATATAACTGCCAAAATACTTAAAAGCATATCCTTGAGGAAACTGAAATGCATTATTTCTCTCTAGGTCAAAACTTGAAGTAGAATTAAATATAAAGTATTTTACTTCAAGATAACTTTGTTGCTGTAAATCACTGTGATGGTTTAACATTTGAATAGACTTTGGAAAATCTTCTTGTTATTATGACTGTTTTGGAAGATAGACATAGAGAATCAGATTAAACATTAAAACCATTGCTTTAAATACACTCCTGTTCTACTCTGATGATATCTAATTATTTTATTATTTCGAATAACATAAAAAGTACCCTAAACATACTTCCCAACCCAGTGGCCAAAAGTTATTTTGATTCTATTAGCATCTTTGCATTCCCACATGAAAAATATAATCAGCTGTTATTTACAAAAATAGCCCTGCCAACACTTTGAATTGGATTGCCTTAACCTATAGAGATCTATTCAGAAGAATTTACAAGTTAACAATACTGAATTTTCCTGCCCATGGACACAGCACTCCATTTAATTAACTCCACTTATTTTACTCTAAGAGTTTTAAACTTTTTTAAAAGAAAAATGTTATTACTGAAGTATAGTTGACATACAATATTATATTAGTTTCAGGTGCATAAGGTAGTGATTCAACAATTCTGTGTTACCAGTGCTCACCATGGGAGTGTCCTTACCATCTGTTACCATACAGTGCTTTTATAATATTACTAACTTTATTCCTTATGCTGTACTTTTCATCTCCATAATGTACTTATTTTACAATGGGAAGTTTGTATGTCTTAATTCCCTTCACCCTATTGCACCATCCCCTTGCTCCACCCCCTACTCCCCCGCTGGGCAACTAGTTTGCTCTCTGTATTTATGAGTCTGTTTCTGTGTTCATTTTGTCTTGTTTTGTTTTTTTAGATTTACATATGAGTGAAATCATATGGCATTGGTCTTTATCTGGCTTATTGCACTTTATAACCTCTATATCCATCCATTTGCCACAAATGGCAAGATTCCATTCTATTTTATAGGCAAGTAATATTTCACTGTGTATCTATACCTATGATTATAACTATATCTCTATCTATCTATATATTCACATTTTCCTTATCCACTTGTCTACTGGTGGACAGTTGGGTTGCTTTCATGTCATGGCTATTGGAAATAATGCCACATGAACATACAGGTGCATGTGTCTTTTCAAATTAGTGTTTTTGTTTCTTTTGGGTAAATACTCAATAGTGGAATTACTGGATCACTTTTAATTTGGGGGGGGGATTCGCTCTTTAACTTTCTTAACAATGTTTTGTAACTTTCACGCTTTGATTCCGGACTTCTTCCTAAGTATTTCATATTTTTGTTGTTATTTTAAATGGAGTTTTTAAAATTAACTTCTAATTTTTTGTTATTCCTATTCTTGGTCTTAGGGAGAAATCATTTAGTATTTCTCCATTAACCATGATGCAAGTTTTTCATAGATGCCTTTTTATCAGGTTGGAGATGTTCCCTTATATTTCTAGTTTTCTGAGAGTTTTTATCCAGTATGGATATTAAATTCTGTAAGATGGGTTTGGTTTTTTTGTATCTGTTGCAATGATCAGATGGATTTTTTTGAGTCCGTAAATAGAGTGACTGATTATCAAATGTTAAATCAACCTCACACTCCAGAGATAAACCCCACTTGATGTTACTGTATTATCCTCTCTCTTTTTATCTAATTCCATTTGTAAAAATTTTGTTAAGAATGGATACTATAGTTTTCTCATTATCTCTCTCATTTTGCTAATATTATTTCTTCTTTAAATACTTGGTAAAACACAGTGTAAGTCAATTTGGGCTTGGAAATTTCTATGGGAAGATTTAGCCACATATGCAATTTATCTAATAGATCCAGGGGTATTCAGATTATCTGATTAATCTTGAATGTGGTTTGCTTGTTTGCATCTTTCAAGAAATGTGTCCATTTCCTCCAAATTGCAATGTTTATTTGCATCAAATTGTTCATCGTATCCCCTTGTTATTTTTTAAATATTTGTAGAATTTATAGTAATGTCACTTTCCTAATTCCTGATATTGGTAATTTTTACCTTTTTTCCCCCATTCAATCTGGCTAGATATTTATCATTTTTATTTATCTTCTCCAATAGCTTTTGTTTTCTCTTTTTTTCTATTTCTTAATTAATTATTTTATTGATTTTTGCTATCACTTTTGTTTGCTTTATATTCAATTTGTTTCTATTCGTCTATTTATTGAAGCTGGAAATTTAGCTGTTTTTGATACCTTCCTATTTTTCTAATATAGGCATTTTTGTGCTATAAAATTCCCGTTAGTTGCATTCAAAATGTTTTGATATGTTGTGTTTTCATTTTCATTCAGTTCAAAGTGCTTTTAGCTTTTCATAACTTCTTTGACTCATGACTTATTTAGAGGCATATTCTTCAATTTCCAGTTATTTAGGGAATGTTTCAGTATCTTCGTTATTTATTTCTAATATGATTCCATTGTCTTTGGAGAAAATATTTTGTGTAACTTGAATCATGTTAGATATTTTGAGACTTGTTTTGTGACCCTGGATATTATCCTTTTGAAAAGAAATGTTCAGTGTTTACTTAAAAGTAATGTGTATTTTTTGTAGTTAGGTAAAGTATTCTATAAATATTATCCCAACTAGATTGATAGTATTGTTCTAATCATCAACAACTATTGATTTTCCATCATCTTCTTCAATCTACTGAAAAAATGTATTGGAATTTCTGATCATATTTTCAGATTTGTCTATTTCTTGATTTCTCACCAGCTTCTGCTTTATATATTTTGAAAGCCTATTATTAGTTTTTTAATAAGTATTTAGAATCTTTACGTTTTCTTTTAAAAAATTTTTAAATTTGTATTTATTTTTGAAAGAAGCAGAGACAGCATGAGCAGGGAAGGGGCAGAGAAAGAGGGAGACACAGAATCCAAAGCAGGTTCCAGGCTCTGAGCTGTCAGCACAGAGCCCAACATGGGACTTGAACCCATGAAGAGTGAGATCATGACCTGAGCTGAAGTTGGATGCTTAACTGACTGAACCACCCAAGTGCCCCTAGAATTTTTATGTCTTCTTGAACTGACCCCATGAACCTTATGAAATGAACTTCTTTGTTAATATTCTTTTTTTCTGAAATCCACTTTGTTTGATATTTATATAGCCCTTCCAGCTTCCTTTGACTAAAATTAGGATGGCATATATTTTTTTCATTTTTAAACATTAACTCATTTGTCTCTTTAATTTAAATTGTGCTTCTTATAGGCACCATAGGTTGGGGTCACTAAATTATCTGATCTGACAATAATTATACCATTTGCTTTTTATTTAATTTGAATACAATTGGTGTTTTTTGGATAAACTAGACTTTATTTTTAAATTTTTTAAATGATTTTTTAAATTTTATTTTTGAGAGAAAGACACAGCGTGAGCAGGGGAGGGTCAGAGAGGGAGGGAGATACAGAATCTGAAGACAGGCTCCAGGCTCTGAGCTGCTGTCAGCACAGAGCTCAACACGGGGCTCGAATCCACGAACCGTGAGATCATGACCTGAGCGAAGTTGGACGCTTAACTGACTGAGCCACCCAGGTGCCCCATTGAATACAATTGTTTTTAATTAAGCTTTATATTTTGATATATTGTAGAATTACATTGACTTATAAAAAATAATATAGGTAAATATTGTATACCTTTTACTAAATCTCCTCCAGTAGCATTGCCCTGCAAAACAATTACACAATATTGCAACCAAGATAAACTAGTGTACTTAGCATACAGAACATTTCCATCAGCACAAAGAAGCTTCACGAGGCCGTTTACAATCCCAACCCCTTCACTTCCACCTCTTCCTTATCCACCGTCAACCACTTACATATCTGTTCTGCTTTTCTACAATTCCATTTCACGGTTGTTGTGTAAATCAAACTGTATGTTATTTTTTGCGACTGGATTTTTTATGCAAGATAATTATTTGGAAATTCATCTTTGCCATTGTCTCAATCAATAGCCCATTGATTATTACTGTTTAATGGTATTCCATAGCATAGTTATAGCACAGTTTGTGTAACTATTCACTCATCAAGGACATTTGGTTTATTTCTAGTTACTAATAAAGAGTGGCTTCCAGCTAGCAATGTATGAGTGGTCCAGTTTCTGTGCATCTTTATTAGCATTTGATGTTGTAACTATGTTTTATTTAAGCTAGCATAATAGATGTGTAGGGATACCTCATTGTGGTTTTAATTTGCATTTCCCTAATGAGTAATGATGTTGAACATCTTATCATGTGTTTGCCACCTGCATGTCTTTTTTTTTTTTTTGCTGTTATTAAGTGATGTCTTTGCAAATCTTTCAGTATTTATTTAACACTTGTTTTATGTATGGTGAAATCTCTATCAGTTTCTTTTGCCAATTTTCTATTTGGGTTATTTTACTTTATAATTGATTTTTGGGAGATCTTTACATACTGTAGCTAGTAGTCTCAATGTATACACAGTTTGAAAATATTTTTTTATCACTCTGTTCCCTTCATTTTGATCTTCTTCATGTCTTTTTTGCAGAGTAAAAATTTTTTTAATTGTGATGAGTTCCAATTGATCCTTTTTTTCTTTGATGGGTCATGCTTTTTATGTCAAGTCTAAGAATTCCTTGCCTAACCCAAGATCTTGAAGATTATCTCCTGTATTTTTTGAAAGGTTTTATAGTTTTACATATTACATTTACTTCTATATCTGTCTTGAGCTAATCTTTGTATGGTATCACATTTTTTAGTGTGAATGTACAATTGCTCTAGCACCATTTATTAAAAAGATAATATATCTTCCAATGAATTATTTTTGTCTCTCTGTCAAAAATCAGTTGTACATATTTGTGTGAATCCAGTAGGTTTTCTATTCAGTTCTCTTTATCTGTGTAGATAGCCTTCTGCCAATACAATGCTATCTTTATGAGGATGTGTACATAACAATTCATAAAATTGATTAGACTGGCTTCTCCTACTGGTTCTTCTGTTTAAAAATTATTTTAACCATTTTAATTCCTTTGCCTTTTCATATAAATTTTAGAATAACATTGTGTATATGTATAAAAACATTATGTTGATATTTGATAGAAATTATGTTAAATCTGTATATTGACTTGAAGGCAGTTAACATCTTTACAACATTGAGACTGTTAATCCATGAATATAGTATATCTCTCTACATCTTCTTTGAAGTCTTTCATTGATGTTTGTAATTTTCAGCATGCTGGTCCTGCACATATTTTATTAGATGTGCGCCTAAATATTGCATTGTTGATTATACATGGTATTGCATTGTTGATTTTGGTGTCCATGTGGTAATTCTTAGTGCTAGAGAAATATAATTGATTTATAAATAGAAATCCAATATATGGTCTATCTCAGTATCTTTTCCATGAACACTTGAAAATAAACTGTATTCTGCAGTTGTTTGGTGAAATGTCTGTAAATTTTGATTAGATAAAGTTGGATGATAGTGTTACTGAATTCTTCTGTATCTTTGCAGAATTTCTGTCTGGATGTGTTAGAGGGAGAAGTGCTGAAAAATCCAACTACATTTATAGACTTGGGTATGCTTTTATTTCTATCAGTCAGTTTTTGCTTTACATATTTTGCAACTATGGGTGCCTGCACATTAAGGATTTCTTTATGCATTTTAGTGGTTTGTTTATTTATTATAGTATAATGTCCCACTTTGTCTCTAGCGAACTTCTGTGCTTTGAACTCTACCTTATATTAATATGACTACTCCTGCTTTCCTTTGATTAGTGTTTGCCTGATATATATTTTTCCATCCTTCTACTTTCCAACCACCGATGTCATTATTATTTTAGGTGAGTCTTTTGTAAATAGAATATAATTGGCTTGTGCTTTTTATTCTACCCTGCCAATGCTGATCTTTTTATTGATGTATCTAGATCATTTACATGTAATGTAATTATTGATATGTTAGGGGTAAAATCTGCCATTTTATTTTTCTTTTCTCTTTGCTATATTTTTCTTTTGTTTCTCTGTTTTTTTATTCTGCCTTCTTATCAGTTACCTGAACATTTTTTTAGAGTTTTACTTTTATTTATAATGTTTTTCATATATATCTCTATATATCTATTTTTAGTGGTTGCTATGGGTATTAAGTTACATACACATAACCTATCAAAATCTACTGGTACAATCACTTTACCGATATGAGTGAATATAATAACCTTGCTTTCCTGTATGTCCTTTTATAATTTTTTAAATATTTTTACGGCATTTGGTTAGAACTATGTCAGTGTTATATTTGCCTCAGTTGTAAAACATAATTTTTGGATCACTTGGAAATGAGAACATATTGCATTTACTCACATTTTTACTCTTCTCATTGCCCCTTCCTCCTTCCTGTTGTTACAAAATTCCCTTTTAATCATTACTTTCTGTTTAGAAAACTTCCTTTAGCCATTATTTATAGAGTAGAGATGCTGTTGACAAATTCACTTATTTTTATTCATCTGAGAATATTTTAATTTCTGCCTTATTCTTAAAGGATATTTGCATTGGGTAAAGGAATCTCATTTGACAGATTTTTCTTTTAGCATTTCAAAAACATTGTGTCACTTTCTTCTGGCCTCCATTGTTTTCTGATGACTAATCTTGCTGAATTCCAATTGTTTTCCCTCATTGGTAAGTCTTTCCACTTTAATATTTTTTCTTTGTCATTGGTTTTTAGAAATTTGATTATGATGTGCTTTGATGTGCAATTCTTAAGATTTTCCTTTGGGATTCCTTAAATTTCTTGAATTTCTAAGTTTATGTATTTTGCCACATTTGAGACATTTTCAACCATTATTACTTAGAATATTTTTTTAATCCCCATACCCCAATCCCAGACACCACCCAGCTTTCTCCTGTCCTTTGGGGACTCTGATGACACAAATGTTAGATTGTTTGTTTGTTTGTTTTAATATTCCCACAAGTCCTTAAGGCTCTGTTTTTTGTTTGTTTGGTTTTGGGTCATAAAAACATTCCCCCTGTTGTTTAAATGGGTAATCTCTATTGATCTGTTTTTCAGTTTACAGATTCCTTCTTCTCTCCTCTCTCTTCTGTTAGTGAGCTCATCTACTGAGTTTTCAATTTTGATTTTCACATTTTCCTGGTCTAAAATTTCCATTTGGTTCTTCTTTATATCCTAATTTTCTGTGCTAAGACTATTTTTTTTAGGAGTTGAAGTACATTTGTGCGGCTGCTTATAAATGTCAGGTAATTCTGACAATCTCTTATTTCAATGCTGATATCTATTGACTGTTTCTTCCCATTCCACTTGAGATCTTCCAGGTTCTTAGTATAAGTGATTTTCAATCAAAACCTAGATATTCATGTGTCATTTAATGATAGTCTGAATGTTATTTAAACCCATGATTGTGGCTGGTTTTCTCTAACACTGTTCCAGCTGGGAATTGGAAGTTATCACCTTGTTACTGCCATTTGAAGATAGAATTCCAGGTTCTAAACTCAGCCTCTGTTGACATCTGAGAAGTGAAAACTCCTCTTTGTTGTTGAGGGAGGTTGGAAATCACAGCTCCCCACTAGACTCCCTGGATGCTACATGAGCTGGGAGGAGTAGCGGTGCCTGCCCATCACTCCACTCTTACGTGGTCTCTACTGACACCACGCAGGAATTAGCCTCCTTACTGCTGGGTGTTGGGCAAATCTGGACTCTCCTAGGCCTCCCCTGACAGAAACCCAGCAAGAAGGACGACAGGCTTCATATTTACAGGCAGCAGTAGAGGTTTAAGCTTTCGTGTGTTCTCCACTATCACCCGAAGGAAGGGGCCTCTTATTATCTAATGGACACAGAAGTCCCAGCTCCTCACAGGTACTTCTCTAACACTACTTGGGCAGCACTGCTGGAATGTGCCATCAGAGCCAGCGAGGATGGAAGTCTAGACACCCCCCCTCCACTCCGCTGGTGTGGGTAGGGATGGGGCCATATTTTTCTGTAGCATTTGATTGGAATGGAGCAGTTATTGTCCTGAAATTTTCTGTCTCAATCAACTGCCCATTTTCTGGCAGTTTGATGAGAGATTGTGAATTTTTGAGGACTTTATGTTTCTGCATGCAATGACATTTCAAGATTTTCAGCTCCTTCAACCCCAAGTCTGGCATATAGAAGGCCAAAACAAAATAAATAAATTTTAAAAATATATAAAAACAGGAAACTCAGACAATGTCATTCTTCATATCTTGAGGACCCCATTGAGTTTGCTTTCTCTCCACCTCCCAGAGTCCTCTTATATTTGTTCTAAATATAATGTCCAGAGTTTTTAGTTGTACTTGGTGAGAGGACAAAGTAAAACTACCCCAATCCATTTGCCAGGGAGCAAAAGTCACAGGCCTGTTTCTTTTTAAGGTTATTATTCATGAATTTTGGTTAAAATCTACAATCTAGAATTTTTTCATATCCCATGTACCCTTTGTTCCTTTTTCCCTCATCTCCTCCTTTTGAATTAACTGTGTATACTCTATAATCTTCTTTAAATTGCTTTTTAAAAATCTTATTATTTATAATTTTTTCTTATGTCATTTTAGGGCATACCTTAGAGTAACCTAACCTATTGTCTAACTTCAAGTGATATTATAATATTGTAAATATACCCTAAGAACTTGACAATAATATACTTCCGTTTCTCCCTTTGTGCTATTGTTTTCACATAATTTACTACTCTGTATGTTATAAATCTGACAGTACAGTTTATTATTTTTTCTTTAAATAGTCATTTACCTTTTAATGAACTTTATATGTCGTTATATTTACCCATGCAGCTGCCACTCCTGTGTTCTTCATGTCTTCGTGTAGCTCCACATTTCCCTCTGATATCATTGTCCTTCTGCCTGAAGACCTTCTTTGAATGTTTCTTGTTATTCACATGTGTAGCTGATGAATTCAATTTTTTTTTTGTATCTGAAACGCTATTTGGTTCTCATGTTTGAGAATATTTACTTCTGTAGTTTTTTTCTTCAATACTTTCTGCTTCAATATCTTCTAATTTGCTTAATATCCAGCAATATATCTGCTGTGATTTTCACTGTTTTTCTATATTTATTATCATTTTTCACTGAATGCTTTTTAAAGTTTTGCTTTATCTCTGGTTTTAAGCAAACTGATTATGATAAACTTTGATAGAATTTGCATCATAGTTTTCTGTGTATGGGTGTGTGTGTGTGTGTGTGTGTGAGAGAGAGAGAGAGAGAGAGAGAGAGAGAGAACACCACAGGTTACACGAGCCTTTGGGATCTATGGGTGTATAAGTTTCATCATGCTTGGGATATTGCTGACTATCATTTCTTCAAATACTACCACTCCTCTTTTAGAACTTCTATTCCTCATATATTTGACTGCATGAGATTTCCTTCAAATCAGTAACACTGGGCTTATTATTTTTCAGTCTTCTTTTTTAATATATTCATTTGGGATATTTTCTTCTGTTATGTGTTCAAGTTCTTTTTTTTCTCCACATTAAGTTTGCCACATTAATTTCATACAGTGAACTTTTTATCACAGATATCAGAATTTTCATTTCTTGAATTTTAATATGTGCCTTTTTTTATAACTTGTATATTTCTCCTTAATATATTTAATCTTTCTTTCCTTCTTTCTTTTAGCTTCTTGAGCATGTGGAATTTAGTCATAATATTTACTTTAATGTCTATTAATCAGTGCCATATCTGGGTCAATTTTCATTGATTGATTTTATTTGTTGTTTTTTGTTTTTGTTTTGTGTGGGGGGGAGGGTGTTCCTACATCTTTACATGTCTTTAATTGGATATCAGACATTTTGGATTTTACATGATTGGGTGCAGTATAGATTTGCATTTTACAAATATTACTGACTTTCATTTAGGGACATGTTTAAGTTATTTGTAAATAGTTTGATCCTTTTGGGTTTTGTTTTTAAGTGTTGCTAACTGTTCACAGAGCTCCATTTCCACTCATTTATTTTTCTCCATTAGTGAGAGAAGAGGCTTCAGGATATTAGAACCAATGTCCCCTGAGTTATAAGGTTTTCCCTTGTTTCTTCCAGGTGAGTCTTTTCCTGGACTTGGGTAGTGTTCTTACCTGCATGTTATGATTAGTTTTCAATGGAATAGTCAAAGGAGATCACTGGAATTCTCTCTGTGGGCATCTCTCTTCTCTAAAGTGTTCTGCTCTATGACACTGAGACTTTGTGGCTTCATTAGACTCCACATCCACTTGTTCAGCTCAGGGAAATACCTAGGCTCTGAGTGTGTCTTTTGTACACCATGGCTTAGAAACTTAGAGCACTTTTAGGACAATTGTAGAGCTCACTTTGTTTCTGTCTCTGATACTCATTTTAATGTCATAACACTGTAATGTCTTCTATGTATGTGTTATTGTTGCTGTTATTTTTGGATGGAAAGTGAACCTGTTGTTTGCTTCTCCATCTTGACTTCAAACTTCTTGCTTTCCTTTTATGTGTTTTATCTTTTAAATAATGTCCTCACATATGCCTAAAGAGTATATATTATCATGTTAGAAGTTGTTGTTTTTTTAAATTTATTTTGAGAGAAAGAGCAAGTGTGAGCAGAGGAGGGACAGAAAGAGAGAGAGAGGGAGAGAGAGAGAATATCCCATGCAGGGGCTCGATCTCATGAACTCCCAGGTTATGACCTGAGCCCTAATCAAGAACCAGTTGCTTAAAAGACTGAGCTACACAGGCATCCCGAGAGTTGATTTTTAACTTTATAAGAAGTATCCTATTGTCAGTAATATTTTCACACTTTTATTTTTCACTTAATTTCACATTGCTAAAATTAATTCATGTCATTGAAATTTATTTGTTTTGACTATGGCATAATACTCCATTGTTTTAATATTTTTAGTTGATGTTTAATGACATTTGGTATTTATTTCTATTTTGAGAATTACTTTTATGAAATGTTTATAAACACTTCCTGCTATTCATATGCAAGATGTTCTCTTATACATATGCTTAAAAATTAAATTGCCTGTAGGGTGCATGAGTCCTTAGATGTGGGAGATAACGTCAGTTGCTTTCCAAAGTGAGTGCAAAACTTTACATTTCACAATTATTGTTAGATTCCTAGATATTTGTTATCCTTGGATGCTACTGTAAATATATCTTTTTTTTCATTACATTTTTCATTTGTGTGTTCCTGGTGTGTATATATGCTTTGTTTTTTTCTATTAAATATGTTTTCTTCAATTTTTATATACATTTTACACCCATCTGCCTTGTACATGGTGTTTTCAATATTCTTTTATGCATTTCTCTTACTTGACACTTGGTTTTCCAATAAACTGCAATTACTTGAAATAACTTTTAGTACCACAGAAGATTTATTTCAAACTAGCTCTTGGCCTCTGAATGCTCAGCTATTTGCTAGAAAGTGATAAAAAAAATAAGTTCTATGGTGACATTGCCTTTAATGGCTGTCAATCTCTCAAAATATTTGTGTTTTATGGTCCTAAATATAACACTGTGGTTTATATGCATCTTGGATACAAGGAAAAGAATGCTTTTATATGCGTGTGGTAAACCTCCCATGTCTGATAATTCAGTTTTTTTTTTTCTGAGCAGACATATATTGGTGTTGAATACTGTTAGTTTGGCCTATGAAGCTAAACATAATAAATATTCCTGTAACTAGAAAAATAATGAAGTCATTGAGTAGGAAACTATTGGATTGAGGAAGTAGACGTGGGGCATGCACCCAGACACTTATTTCGTCACGCATTTGTTTTTTTAAACTTTAAATTCTCTATTTAACCAAGATGGCAATAAGAGATTCCAAAGGCAAATATGTAGCATTATATAGTTGTTAGCAAAACCTAGCTCTTTTACCATGGAGAAGTTTTAAGTTTAAGTAATCAAAGACTTAATAAAGAAGAAACCTAAAGCTTTGGTTTTCCTAGCAGACGAGAGAGAGAGAGAGAGAGAGAGAGAGAGAGAGAGAGAGAGAGAAAGCTTTGTTTACATTTTCTTATCAAGAGCAGATCAACAATCTAACCGAGAGAAAAGCAGAATTTTGATCTAATACACTGTAGTTTTAAAATCCATCCATGGCAACCTTAGTCTGTCCTGACCATGCAGAAAATTCCTTTCCAAAGATTTCCCTTCATGAAACTTCAACTTTCCTTTGCCTTCAGATTTTGTCCCAAGCCATTTCTCTCCAAAGAACCCATTTGATTTATGACAAAATTACTTTCTTTTACCCTCAACCAAAAATGTATTCCCATTCCTTATATCTTTCTTACATACCTCTTCCTTTCCTATAAACAGAGATGTTTCCCTTATTTCCATCAGCCTTAAGTACACTTAGGAGAACCTTAAGTCTTAGAAACCTTAGTCTCCAATGAAAACTTAGCAACCAATTGAGAACTGTTTACACCAGAATTCTTTAGATGGCAAATTCATGAATCAGTTAAGCACAGAGCATGTTTTCCAATAGACCCAAATAGCCTTAGTTTCTCTGAAATAAGAAGTTACAAACTTAGGTTCAGTAATCAAAGCGTTAGCACTGCATCCTATTTGGAAAAGATCTAGATGTCCCACGAATTTCATCTCATTTGTCATGCAAACTTTAAAGCAAAACTTTGAAGTTTCAGGTTACCAAAGACTTTGAACTCTATCTTAACAATTACCCATGAAAACTTTGAGACCGTTGAAATTAACCATTCTTTTAGGTCATCTTTTTTCTAGCAAATTGCAACCGAGATAAAATGAGCTTATTTGACCTTTAGTAAACCTTGGTAGAAAAAACAGTTTCATCATTACTGCTGATAACTCTAAAGACAGGACTATCTTGATTAAACCAGCAAACTTAAATTAGTTTAAACACCAAATTGTTTCACCTACATCCACTTAAAAGACAATTCATTTGTCCCCCACTATCAGTTTTTACCTGGGACGCCAGTGGGGGAATCAGAAGCGGGTGGTCTGAGGGGGTGCTCTTTGCTCCTTGACATTTAGGGTGGGAAGAGGAGCCACGGTGTCTGAGGCACTGAGGATGGTAGAGGAAGCAGTTACCTAAGCCCCACCCACGGTGGTGTGGAAACTGGAGGAAGGGGAGGGGAAAGTAGGAGAGGGGAGGGGCCAGCAGAAGTCAGAGAAGGAAAATTTCGCGCCTCTAACCTTGTCAGCTGGGACAGAGGAGCAGACGCCATGTCTTTTGTTCCACCAAAGTGGAATTGGCAGTTCTTGTCAGGCCGGAGAAGACAGGGAATTTCCCCGGAACAAATGGCCTTTTGGCAGCTGCTAGGAACATTCCTAAAAGTCCTGTTCTGAGGTAGACTAAGCACAGGTGGCTTCAATTATAGCCCTTAGCCCGGGCAAGGAATGAGGGGGAGGCCCTCACACCTATTAGGCAGAAGAACAGAGAGAAAGGGTCAGCATCCCCTTTTCAGGCAGGGCCCGTGTTTCCTTCAGGGACTGAGTTCTATCAAGAGGAGACCTATTGAGACGTTTATAATCCAATACAGCAGGAGGGAGCTCACTGGCCTGGTTACTGACCAAACACACTCTGCCAGAGGCCCCTGGGCCCGGGTAGAAATGAAAGCCTGGACCTAGGATAACCTCCATCCATTTCCCCTATTTAGTAAGGCCATGCCGTGTTATAAGAGCATTCCTTTCTACATTTTGCAATCCAGTTGTTTCCAGTGGGTTAAAAAGGCATCCTGAGGAGACTCCTTGGGGGCCAAAGAGGAGCTCCCATGCTCCACTTAAAGTAGCCACAGGCTAGAGGATTGCAGCCTGAGTGATCCACATAACAGTGTTCCAATAAGACCATACCTATCAAAGAGCCCCTGGAATGTTGGTGGGGAAATCTGATATCGGCGGACATCTAGGGTGGGAGGAGGAGCTGATCCATGCATTTATTTTTAATTCATTTACTCATTCTATTCCATAAAGATTGACTGAGTCCCCCCACTTTTTTTTTTTTTGCCTAGAAGTGTGACAGAGCATAAAGTATATGAACGATGTACAAATCTTGCACTAAGTTTACTTCTGCGCATCATAGAAGATTCAACAGAGACTGCCTTGTGTTTCTAAAATCAGTGAAAGTCATATTTAGCATATAAATTCAAAATTATTTAAAGAATAATATGTATTATGAGTGTGACAATAATATAGATTTTTAAAACTGAAGGTGATTTTGAACTATCTTGCCCAATTCCTTTATTTTATTCTTTGTATGACTTGATAAAATTCAGATGGTCTAACAAAAATAGTCTCTACAGTTAGGCTGCCTGGGTACAATTTGAGAATCACTCATTTCGGTATTTTTTTAGACAATCGATTTAATTGTCATTTATGTCTCTAAGTCTCAGTGTCCTTTTCTATCAAATAGGTATGTAATTTTAGTAGGACTGAGTTAGTGAAATGCCTTACAACAGGGTCTAACACATTGTAAGCAAGCATCACTTACTAACAATGAACAATAACATCAAGATTTGAACCCGCTTTGACTCATCCTCAAGGGAAGAAACTGATGCTAAATCCCCTAGTACCTATGAGCCAAAAACCATAATGGACATTGCGTGAGGTGTGCCAGGTTCTATTATTGTTCCCCATTACTTGCTTTCCCTTCTTGTGAGAGAATTATACCTCTCTGAGCCATGGAATTCAGATGGGGGCATATTACTTGCTTGGCGTATAAACTGGACATATACTATTTTATACCAGAAGCCTTAAGAATAATTGTATGAGTTACTCCTTTTCTTTTTCTTTCTCCACGAGGCCAGCATAACCTGGTAGAGTAGAGCCTATGGCTCCAGGACAAAGAATTTGTGGAGCAGAATCTCAATAACCCATGATGGACAGAAATGTATTGTGGTGGAGGAATGAACTACTGCTGTTGTAAACTATTTAATTTTCCGGGTCTTTAGTACCACAGAAATAACCTTTGTTACTACAGAATAATCTAGTAAAACCTGATCAATGCAGTGAACTACATATGTTCTCTGTGCATTGTCTTGTTATTTATTTCCATGGCAGCAATATCTACAAAACCTGCCAAATCTATAGTTGAATGTTGTGCATATATTTAGTAATTTTAGTTGTAAAGTGTTAATCTTCTTTCCAGATTCAAGAGAAAAAATATGAATGAGTAATTTTTTTTTCAGTTTTCATCCCAGATGTTTGGCAACAAACAGACAGAATAGAATGTTAATGGCTTTGAAATGAAATTAGGCCAGAATGTTAGTTTCATCGGGAAAAATTCCATTTTAAAATGGGAGGAATAAGAATTGTACTTCTGATGGTAGCTCTTTATTCATTTATTCAGAAGCTTCCTTTTTGTCATCTGGTCTGAGGACAGGTTCATTCAGCTCAGCTCAAGCAAAGACAAGTAGGTGGACTAAAAAAAATACTAGTCACATAATAACAGCCAATCAAAATACATGTTTTGAGGCTTTTGTATCACTGTGTATTATTAAATTCAAAAAATCATGGTGAGTAGATTATTGTGAAAACTCCTTTAAACTAAGAATATTATAAAGTCACTTAATAGAAAATAGTGATTATCAGAACCAAAGAAATTCCTTATCATTGTCCAGCAGAAGTAAGCTGTTTTTTTTTTGTTAGGCTACCTGCTTTATTTATTTATTTTCGATAATGTATCTGAGAGGGGATGCCATGGACTAGATAGGAAGAGAACAAATGGAGACTTGAAATGGAATTGAAATTTCACATGGTGAACTCATGTTCCTTAAATTTCTATGTTGTGTTGGGTATAGGGCTATTAAATGTCTCATACCTATTTTTATCTTTTCTATATTTAACAACATCTTACAGAGGAGAAAATCAGTAAGTTGAAAAATGGAAAATATATATTTGATTTTTGACATGTGAATTGTGAGTGACAGTGTTGCAGAAGCTGCTTCAGAGAATTGATGAGAGACGGAGCTGGATTGGAGACAGTTGGGAAAAGGGCAAGAAGTGATAAAATGAAGACATGGTGCATTAGCAACTTTTTCAAGAAAGGAGATATGGGAGTAAATGGAAGAGGACATGCATTAGAAAAAAGTGGTTATTTGACCTCAGTTTGTAAAAACAGAAGGATTGACATGTTTAAAGCCAGAGGGAAGGACCAGCTGAAAGGAAGGGGACAAAGAGAGAGGAAAGATGCCCAACAGGGTAACCTTGTGAAGACAGGAAGAGTGAAATCTATACTGTACACAGAGGAAGTTGTCTTGATTTAGAAAAATATATAGCCCCTTCATTGTAACAGGAAGTAAAAAGAAAAGTATGTGATTTTTTCCCCAGAAAACCAGGTGACACGTGCCTGTTTTCTGAACAGACATATTAAGGAAATAGCAAAGACGGTGGAAAGAAGTGTGTACAATCAAGACAAGTTTGGGAAATACTAATATGATTTTGTTACTGCTAAAGTTTGTTTTGGGGGTTTTGTTTTGTTTTGTTTGTGTTTGTGTGTGTGTTTCTGGTTTTTTGTTTTTGTTTTTTGTTTTGGTGAGGGGAAAGAGAGTGCATGGATACAGAAAGGATTCAAGAGTATTTAGACTTCTGGCTTGAGTAGATGGATGGGTTATAATGCTATTTGTTATCACTGAGATCAAGGAAGAAGATACATCAGAAGCCAATCTCGACTGAGGATCAAACCTACACAAAAATTCTCTCAGAAACATAGATTAAAACAAGTGCATTATGGGTACTACCTAGCTAGTGCAGTGGGTTAGTAAAAATAAACATCAGGAGTTAGGAGACCTGGATTAATTTCTTCTGTTTGCACCATTACATCATGTTGACCTGATTCCACCTCGGGTGAACTCATTGTCTTTATTTGATTATATCCATTGCTGGTCCTTTATAATATTTTAATGAGCTCTACTGAGAAACTGTGTTTGAGAACGTCTTCAAAAATCCAAGTTTCAAGGTTTTTTCTTTGAGAAGGTTATAGTGTTTTTTGGTTTGAACCTGGTTATAGCAAGATAGTGGTTAAAAAAAAGAAAACAATTGATTTTGGAGTGCAGCTTTGAGATTTATATATTGAGCATAGATCATGTGCAAAGCACAGTTTTGAAAACTTAGCACAAGTAAGTGAAGACCCTTATGCTCTCAACAAAAAAATCTGTGCCTTCAGGAGGCTTATTTTCTGGTGAGAGGAAAAAGGGAATGAGCAGTAAACATAATACATCAATGATGCATAAAAGAAGACAGAATGTTTGAAGGGAACAAGTACCACAGAAAGATAAAGAGAGCAATGAAAGGGAGGTCAGGCATGATTAGTAGTCATGTTGTAATTAAAATAGGATTATCAGCACAGGCCACACTGAGACAGAAACAGCAAGCAAAGAATGAGGGGGTGAAGCATTCAGATATTTGAGAGAAAGGGGAGCAGCTGGGAAATATCAGAGGGTCCCTGACACAGAGAAGAACACCAGGGTGGTCCTGGGGGAGAGCAGGAGGTGAAGAGATCAGGGAGAGAAAAAGGTAGCAGTTCATCAGCTACTATGGTGTGTGTGTGTGTGTGTGTGTGTGTGTGTGTGTGTGTGTGATGTAAGCAGAAGAGAGATGTGATCTTCATAAACTCACTCCAGCTACTGTGTTGAGACCATTTGTCTTCCTGAGAGTGAGAGGGGAGGGCAAAGAGTTGGAGAAGAATGCTATTACACTTAAAGAGATGGTGGTGGGGTGGACAAGGTGCAGGACATTCGATTCTAAAGGTGAAACTATGAGGTCCCTGGGTGGCTCAGTTGGTTAAGCATCTGACTCTTGATTTCAGCTCAGGTCATCATCTCTTGGTTTGTGAGACTGAGTCCCATGTCTGGTTCTGTACTAATGGTGTGGAGCCTGCTTGGGATTCTTTCTATCCCTCTCTCTCTCTCTGCCTCTCCCCTGCTTATGCTCTCTTTCTCTCTCTCTCTCTCTCTCTCTCTCTCTCTCTCAGAATAAACTAAATAAAGTTAAAAAAAAAAGGTGAAACCATTTGCTGACAGTGTATGAAGGAAAAAGCGAAGAGGAACTCCAGGGGTTTTGTCCTGAGCCCCTGGAAAGCTGGAGCTGCTGTTAACTGAGATGGGAAGACCAGGTGGAAATGGGTCTGAGGAGTGTAGGTCCACAAGTCAGCTCTAACTTATTGAAGTTTGAGAGGTCAAGTAGACATTTCAGAGGGTTGGCAGCATGAATCATGCTATCCTTCTTCCCGCTGGCTTAATTTCTCATCTCGTTAGTATGTGAATAGAAGACACAGGACAGCACACCTGTGCAGAACATGCTACCTAGTTAATGATGGGTTAATGTCCAAATTCTTGATATTCTTCCAAAATTGTTTTTATTTGTTTGAGTGCATTATTATGGAATAGAAATAGCTTAGCATACCCATAAAGCTAACTCCAATGATATGGAGATAGGTTAGAATACCCCAAAACAGATTTAATTAAGCTCTTTTGAAATGCTCACAGTGCTTGATCCTTGTTAGAAGGACCTTTCCATATTTTCTAAATATAATTGAGATTTTTAGTATTGCTCTGAAATCTCCAGCATCACTCCCTGTGCCAAATTTCCTTGCTTTCTATATCGCAAATTTCTAAAATAATTATTCTGTCATTTTGCCATCACGATGCACATTTCAGCGTGTCATAATATAATCATAAACCAGCGGAAGATGAGGCCGGTCCCATGTTTCTCTTATTCTGTAAGCAGGTTTTGGTTATTCCTGATGAGGAGATTAATTTCACATATTCAAGTCAGTAATGATTGCCAGACAGGTTTATGGGATGGAAATGCTTACAGACCATTCAGGGACCTTGATTGTAGAGTGATATGAAATATATTTGCAATATTTTCTCTCAGTTATTTTTATCTGCTAGGCTTATAGACCTGTAAATAAAAGTGGCAGATTTCCCAAAAGAATTAAATTTCAGCTTATGAGTTTATTTTATGAAGCTTCCATTCTACCTGTGTAAGTACTTTAAGTGGTAACACAGGCAAATATAAAGCAACATCCGATTCTGTTTTACTAGTGTATTTTACAACAATTCTGCAGATACACAAGCTCTGGAGATCATAAACACCCAAGGTCTTGAAGACTTTACCTTCCTATAAAGTGCTTTTTGAAAAGTGGTACTGCCTTCCAACCTATAAATACATTACTACCCTCGAGGGAGAAAAGATTTATCTCTTCTCAATTTACAAGTAAATCCATTGTTAACCCACCTCACCTCTTCACCAATAAAAGGCTGATTTATGATCGGCGGTCAATAAGTCCATCTGAAACGGTTTCTACTAAGGCTAAGGGGAAAAAAAAGTATAAGAAAACCTAGTAAATTGTGCACCATTTAATGTAGATAAAATGAAGTGAGCTGTATTATACTGCCAAGCATCAATCCTGTAAGCACCTGATGGTTGCTTGTTCTATTTCCATGATGGGGATAATGATGCCGGCCAGTCACGATTCCTGCAGCGGAACATGGTTCATGGCGCTTGGGAACTGTGGGTCTGCCACACTCGTGTCTCAGATGATCCTGATGAATTCCTATTTAAAAAAATTGTCACTTGCCTATTGTGTCTTGTGTTTCCTGACAAATAATTTTGGGATCTGTTTGTTTCATTGTTTACATGAATATATATTTTACTGAATATATTTTACAAGAATATATTTTTACTGTTAATATTTTATTGTTGGGCATGTATTCCATGCTAAGGAATAACCAACAAAAAACCCCCAAAACAGGTGCCTTGGTGGCTCAGTCGGTTGAGCTTCTGACTCTTGGTTTCAGCTCAGGTCATGGGCTCACGGGTTCATGAGTTCAAGCCCTGCATTGGGATTCTCTCTCTTCTCTCTCTCTGCCCCTTCCCTGTTCACACATTCTCTCTCCCTCTCTCTCAAAATAAACAAATAAACTTTAAAAAGTAAAACCAAAAATAAATAGCACATTATATGCTTACAAATAAGAAATGTTACAATAGACTGAAATAGGGATGGTTCTTACAGTTAACTGAAGAATGTTTTTGAGAATAGAAAGAGCAGTGTATGAGTTAAGGGCCACATCTCAAACCTGCCACAAGTCTCTCTTAAAATGCACCTTCCTTGGGGTGTATAGCCTGCTTGTGTTTTCTTAAAACATGTTTTCGGAGGTGTAAATCTCCTAAAAGATCCTTCATTGTTCCTCTTTCTTAGAGGATGAGCAGCCAAAAATCTACTAGGAGGTGACCTTACTACCTCATGATCCAAGGATCTCAAGTTTGGGCCCCCAGATAGATCCCAGTGAGCAGTAGCCTCTTTCCAGTGCTGTGTGGTAAAAGAACACTGCGGAATACTGCATGCCGGATTCTCTTCTTGCAGGTTTGTGAGTCACATCACAGTAACGTGCTCTGGGTTGCCTGGGAGGCTCACTGGGTTAAGTGTCCATCTCTTGGTTTTGGCTCAGGTCACGATCTTACCATTTGTGAGTTTGAGCCTCTCATCAGGCTCCCTGTGGACAGGACAGAGCCTGCTTGGGATTCTCTCTCTCCCTTACTCTCTGCTCTCTGCTCCTCCCTGACTTGTGCTCTCTCTCTCCCTCTCCCTCTCTCTCTGTCTCTGTCAAAACAAATAAACTTAAAAAATAATGCACAGAGCCTTCCCTCACTGGAGAATCCCACTGCATGGGGCAAACTTCCTCAAATATATTTCATCTTCGATTTTTGTTGTTGTCAAGTTGAACTAAAATCCCTCACACACTGGTAATGTTAACCAAATCCCACTGCTCTTGAAACAAGGAAAGGTGAATGATTTCACAGTGACATCTCAGACTGTGTCACAGTCTAAACTAGACCTGGGACTGGTGGGTTAGCAGTTCAGGGCACCTTGGGGGGCTCTGCTAATGCTCTTGTGAAGGGTCGAGCTGAGTCTCATAGAGGGAAACACACAGGGAAACTAAGGAACATGTCTGTTGTAAGAAAAGACTGCCGGGTATTTTAAGAAACAAAGAATATATTTTCACTGTTAATATTTTATCGTTGGGCATATATTCCCTCATTCACTGACCGTTTTCAGACAAGAAAGTGTTACACTGTGAACTTTCCAGAAACATGAATCCTTCTTTAAACTTGGAAAAGTTAAGTTGTATTTTCCTATATTAGTCGGCTCCAGCTTCCGTAACAAAATGCCACAGGCTGAGTGACATTTTTTTTTCTCGAAGCTCCAAAGGCTGGAGGTTCAGGATCAAGGCATTGACAGGGTTGGTTTCTGATAAAACTTCTCTTCCTTCCTGGCTTGTGGATGACAGCCTGTCTTCTAGGACCTCACACGGCCTTTCCTCTGTGCTGAGCGCTCCTGGTGTCTCTTCCTCTGCTTGGAAGGACCCCAGCCCTACTGAATTGGGGCCTCACCCTTTTGTGTTTAATCTCCATATCCTTCTTTAAAGGGTTTCTCTCCAAACACAGTCACCCTGGAGAGTAAGGCTTCACCATGTGAATTTTGGAGGGGGGGCACAATCCGGACCCACACGTTCTTGTCCATATTTTGAAACTGTCTGCTGACAGTGTGGTTCCAGGGAGCACTTCTAGTTCATGCCTCTTCTCTCTGTTTGCCCAGCTTAGCCCTTTCTTTCCAGTCTCGACACTTACCACACATACCTTGTAACTGAAAAACAGTCTTGCTTTCCATTCTCTTCACCCTTCACAGCCTTATTTTCCTGCACACCCGGTCTCTCCCCAGGCTCTCAGCTTCGGAGTTGTGCTTCAAGGCTGGAGCTGCTGTGTCCTGTACAGCCTGCCTGGGGTCTCGCCACAGTGAGCAGGTCAACAGTTGTTTTCTAGAGTGGGGCCATGGGCCACACCCCACCCGGGAGATCAAATTTTTTGTTTGTACCAGCGCATTAGGAATATCAATCTGTTCGGTCTTTCTTTCAAACAGTGTAATCTATTGCATTAAGGAAGAAATAAGGATGAGACTCTGCTAGTTCACACAGGGCTCAACAGATGCTATAAGTTCCAGAGAACGTTGATTCCGCTTCCCATTTATCGTGGCCAAAGAAAGAAGATAATGTAATAAACAGACCAACCAGGAAGTCAGTTGTATTTGATTACTTTCATAACAACCTTTAGGTTGCACATCATGACCATGTAATTAAAATAACTCACATCTCTATATTGTTTTCAGTTGTGCCTTTTTATTGCCTCTTGTAACAATGTTGCAAAGTAAGAAGCACCCTTAGGTAGTTATATAACTTGGCTGGGATCACGCAGATATTAAGCAACTGAACCAAACTTAAACCTAATTGACTTCAACTGAAATTCAGTAATTAATGCAGCCAGCATTGACTGTGTGCCAGACCTCGGTAAGACATGGTGACCAAAAAAGACATGCTAACTCTGTCTTTGAGAAGAATCAGGTGATAGAGACATACAGACATACATACAGCAATTAAAAACCGATTTTAAAATTGCAGCCCTGAGAAGTGCTGTTGGAGGGGCAGACACTGTAATGAGAACAAGTAATAAGAGGGGCTCCATCCCTTGAGAGGGGTTACAGATAGTAACATTCCATATGTTTCAAATAAACCGGGCTATCTACTACATGGAAATGTCACTAGCCATTCAATTCCCCCTGTCTGTAGTGTCAAATTATCTGTCAACCTAATTCATATACCAGGATCACCTTCCTTTTCGATTACCACAAGGTTAGATTAATACAAAATAAAATATACCAAAAAAAAAAAAAGAAAGATGATAGAGCACTAAAGAAAGATGATAGAGCTCTGCATCTATTTCAGACGGAGTTTAGAAAACAATTTCTATTTGACCCTGCCTCCCCCAGATCCAGATGGAAAGACAGGTATATTTCATGTGACCAGTCGGGCTATCTACCAGGCTCTGACTGGCCACAGAAATCAGGAGAAGGCATAGAATTAAGGTTGCATAGAAGACTAAAGTAGTTAAGTAGGAGAAGAGCATGTATTCACTGAGGAGGGCAAGAATGGAGCATGAAATCTGATAGGTAGATAGATAGATGACAGACAGGTAGATGGATAGAGAAGGTATCGATTTGAGACAGACGACAGAGACAAAACAGGATGCTACCATGACTGAAGATTATTGGAAATATTTTTCCCCTTTAGGAAATACTATTTCCATGATAGTCAAACATGCACCTCATTTCCAAAAAAGCTATTTATGGTTTGAAACATATTTTGATTTTTTTATTAAGTACTACTCTTTTGTCTCAATCTAAGAATCTAGGGAATATCTGCTAAGTCCAGACAATGACCTTCAAGAGCTGGATGTTAATGTCTGATATTAACATTACAGAATGCGTCCTAACTCCATGCCATCAGCCTTAAAGAGGACAAGTGTAACATAAACTTTGCCTTAGTAACTCATTATCAAAAGCTAGATCTAGGAGTGCCTGGTTGTTCAGTCAGTTAGGCAGCCAACTTGATTTCGGTTCATGATCTTGAGGTTTGTGAGTTCAAGCCCCGCATCAGGGCTTGCTGCCCTTTCTCTGCTCCTCCCCCACTTGTGCTCATACATGTCCTCTCTCTCTCTCAAAAATAAATGTGTTAAAAAGACTTTTAAAGCTAGATCTAAAGCTTACACCCATCTTGAATATCTTTGTATTCAATACACTCGGTGGGGTGGGGGGGGAGGGGGTGGCGCCTGGGTGGCTCAGTCAGTTAAGCTTCCGGCTTCGGCTCAGGTCATGATCTCAGGGTTCATGGGTTCAAGCCCCGCGTCAGGCTCTGTGCTGACAGCTAGCTCAGAGCCTGGAGCCTGCTTCCGATTCTGTGTCTCCCTCTCTCTCTGACCCTCCCCTTCTCATGCTGACCCTCCCCTTCTCATGCTGTCTCTCTCTCTAAAATAAATAAAGACAGTAAAAAAATTTTTTTCAATACACTCTGGGGAATAATGTTTCTCAATTTATCACTCTAATATTGTACTACTTTTATTTCCTTTTTAACTGTTTTCTTAAAATGTTAAGAGGTACCTCATTCCTATGTGGTTATAATGTTATAAATTTAATATTTAATTATTGTCTCTATGCACATTTATAGAAATATCAGTAGCATCAGTTTTTCTCTTTACAAGAAAAGTCTTAGTTTGTTTGATTTTCTTGCCATTTACTCAGGGACCTATCTATTATTTCCTTTCAGCTACAGTACTATGTTCAATAATATTTTTATGATTGTTTGGTGGAAGAATCATCACTACATTTCTTTCTAATTACTTTATACTTAGTTTATAATTACCTTAAACTTTTGAAGCCATCCATTCAATGCAATATTCAGTACTTACTTTGTGCCATCTATTAATCTAGTAATGTAATTCAGCCACATGGTGACTTTTTCTCTCTTTCAAAGGAGATTTATTTTGTCTTGCCATAGAAGAAACCAGAAAGATTAAAAGCCCCTGCATGCAAGCAAGTAGTTACCAGAAAAGCTTTTTATGATACATGATTGTAACATGCCAGAAGAAATTGCATTGAAAGTGATGTAGTCCAACTAATAAGAAATACATTTGAAATTGAAAATTAAATATACTTTTGCATATCCTGATATGCTACTTGACTTGCCTCATTTGCATGCAAATAAGGGTTCAATAACTATTTTAATTGCTATATTCTCCCAAAAGCAAGGAGAGAAGATTCAAAATATATGTATTATTTTGTATGGGAAAGAATGTTAATATTCACCAAATAATTACCTAATTTACATAGTGATTAGACTCATCTGCAATAAAGTATTTTTATAAATATACAGAGGGAACATTAGGCGTTGTGAAATTTGACAAGTGAAATCACAAGCAAATCTAATAAGGAAAATTGTATGCAGGTGAAGACTCCTAGTACATTATTTTAAATATAACTTTATTACTAATGTCAGAATAATAAGTCAAATCCTTAAGCATTCGGTGCATCATATTTGGTAGGTGAGAGGAGAAAAGCAAATATAATATAGTTAAAAAAATATTGAACATGATCAAACATATCTGAAAGAGATAAATTCCTCAGGGAAGAATTTCCACCTACATAATTTCAAGTGGAGTAATCTATTTTCTAATTAGCAAGGAAAAAAATCCCCTGTATATGACCTTGAATTCTAAAATATTAGCTCAGAGGGAATATTTACAATCCAAAGGCTCAGATGCATAATGAAAATACGGACATGACTTTTACTGTTGTTAAGGTTCTTTTTAAATCATTCTTAGGCATAATCAGCCTATGTTGACTGACATTTATAGTATGGAAATTGGCTAGAATACAAATGCAATGGCGTTTGAAATTAGAAAACATATTACTGAGGAGACAGGTTAAATATTTGTGGTGTTCAAAGCCATTTTTCTTGGTAGAACTCATACCTTTGTTCATTTTGATCAAGTTTCTATTCTAAATGAGTTTTGCATATTGAAATTATTTTAGCTCTCGGATGTTAATTCCTTTGTCATTTTCTATGTCACTGTTACTCATTTCGGAGAAATGTATTTTTCAGCTCTCCACATTTTCATTATGATAAAGGAGGGAAGACTTTAGGATTCAAACAAGGTGAATTGGTCAGAGGGAAATGTGTGTTAAGGGAACCACCAACTGCTTGAATCAATGAGTGAACAAACCAAACCTCTTGATTATAAACAGTCTATTCACTTGTTTGTTTGTGGGCTTATAGTTATCTAGAAACATTAATTATAATGTGAACAGTGAGGCTGGGCAAAGAATATCAAGAATGAACAGATCTGATGAAAAATTCTAGTTCACAACCTTTTCCCCCAGAATGTGGGACAAGATAGAGATTTCTGGGCTTCTGGGAGGATAGTGAGGTACTGTATACCCTGAGGTGGGAACTTAAATTTTAAGGGAGAGGATGCCACCAGAGAATGAATCTAAATTCTAGACTTAGCCAGCGATGAATCCTTCATTCATTCATTATCTGACCCTAACCGGTTACCACTCAGAAGTTCAGGTTCATGTAAAATGAGAATGAAAATACTTTCAGGCTTAATAAATACTGGCAAGTTGTATGTATTATAGATGGTCCAGGAACATAGATTTGTGCAATATTTCTCCCTGCGGCAATGGACTCTCCTTATCCTTTGAGATACAAGATTCTGCATCTGTAATTTCTTTTAAAATTCTTTTAGTGTTTATTTATTTTTGAGAGGGGGGAAGGAGCAGAGAGAGAGAGAGGGAGACACAGAATCCAAAGCGGGCTCTAGGCTCTGACCTGAGCCAAAGTCGGATGCTCAACTGACTGAGCTGCCCAGGCGCGCCATCTGTGATGGGTCCTCTGTTATGTTTAAGAGAGCTGACATTTCACATCCACAAAAGCATAAATCAACCATGTATGCATTTTGAATAGTAAATTAATGTGATCATGGGAAATAAAACTCAGTATGACTATAATTTATTGCACATACTACAAAATGTATATCCATCTAAATGTTCATTCATAGGTCGGCATTGTCCGTGAACTTGATACTCCTGTTATAAAGTTTTACTGCACCTGACACATAGTGGCAGCTGAAATTTATACATAATTCTACAAGGCTTTCATAACCTTGATATCAAAACCAAAATAGTACATTTCAGGCCAAACAAAATATTGGCAAGATGAAATCTCAGCAGCATATATATTGTGATGATGCTGAGTCTTTCCAAAGAATGCAAGGGGGCGGGTGAGTGAGCATTAGAAAATCCATAAATCCAGCTCTCTGTATTAAAAGATTAAAGGAGAAAACACACAGATGCATGAAAAGCATCTGATATTATTTAACACCATTTGAAATTCAAATTCTTTGCACACTAACATTAAACCCTTTTAACTGAATCACTGGTATCTATATAAAAACCTCAGGATAGAAGGAACCATTCAAAATAGTGTTAAGACAATTGTTTATTCTAGAAAACTCCACTCTGAAAGGCCTGTTTATTCTTTATGTTGCATTTGTCATGAAACCCAGAGCAAATGTCATAAATTGTGTGTGCTATGAATCAGGATCTCTAAAGGGGATGTGGCCTGACCCTTCTCGAACTTAATGAGATGAATTCAATTAAAGGAGAAAGAAGCTAATCTATCCCTGTGCTCGTAGTCAATGTAAAAGACAAAAAGGACTGTTGTTTCATGCACTTATGTTGATGCCCGTTCTGTGATCTTGCACCTCAATTATTCCTGCTGTCAGGGTGGATGATACGGCTTTAGCCCTCGGTATTCAGAATGCAGCCGGAGAAGAGGCGGCCCCAGCATCACACGGGAGCTCATTCAATATGGAGACTCTCCAGCAGACTCCACCCTGGACCGGCTGAATCCGAGTCTGCATTTTAATAAGTCCCCGGTCGTTTATCTGCACGTTGTAAGGCATGAGAAACGCCGTCTAGACTACCCACCTTCCTGAATTTTACTTTTGGCATAGACTATGCAATAGTTGCCAGTTTTTGTGTGTTTTACCTGAAGAATTTGTCGGCATAATGGTAATATTGATAATGATGGATAACAATATTAAGCTGTCCAGGGCACAGCCCTAAGTGATTTCAGGGCATTTACTCATTTTGTTTTACCAACCTGCCCTGGGAATCACATGAGTCCATTGGATGGAAGAGGAAACACACAGACTTAAGTAACCTGCCCGGGATGAAAGCCCGTTAAGATCAGGTCAGCTTGGGAGCCAGAGTCTCCCGATAAAGCTCCCAGACTATTTGATCAGATTATTAAATCTCTTCAGCTTTCCATCCACAATTATCAGAATCCTTAACAAAGTTTCATAGGCAGCTTGTGGTGCATTTTAAATTATATGCTAGTTACTCTTTTCAGCACTCACATGCATGCACTCATGTCATTTACACACCTGTGTGCATTTCCTTGTTTCTTGTGCAGATGAAGAGATTTCGTTTTTTTTAGAGACAGAAAAAACTGAGTCCCAGAGACATAGGACTTACCCAGCATCAGACAAAAAAATTTAAAAAGTCAAAACTGAAAAGAAAATAACCTAGCAGACACACTCCCTATAGAGGTAAATTCTGCATGATGCTTCTGTTCTAGAATTTTCTACTCAGCATTTTCTTGAGCAACTGCATTAAACAACATTCCCTAATACTGAGGTCACACGTAATGACTTCTCAAAAATAATAGTAATTTTAAAATACTTGCCTGTCCATCTCCTTGTGTCTCATCTCTTTAGCTGCAGGGCCTGAGGCAAAACCACTTTACCAGAGACCGAGGCAATGCTGGCCTCGGTGCAGGAGAGAGGGGAAAGGTCAGCAGAAGCCGCCATCCCACTGCTGCCACTGGAAAGACAGTGCAAGCCACAGGAGTCATTGTAAATTTTCTGGTAGCCAGATCAGAAAAAGAAATAAGAAACAGGTGGTGTTCATTTCAATCCTATATTTTATCTAACCTGCCATGTAAAAAAAAAAAAGTTATCATTTTAACATAGTGAATGGTGACATTTATTTAAAGAATACTTTATCTGTTTCATACTTTGGCTTTGAAATGGGGGTATATGTATTTTGTTTTACTTTAAGTATATTTATTAATTTATATACTCAGTCGGTTGAGCACCAGCTTCGGCTCAGGTCATGATCTCACAGTTTGGGGGTTCGAGCCCCGCGTCAGGCTCTGCACGGACAGCTAGCTTAGAGCCTGGAGCCTGCTTCAGATTCTGTGTCTCCCTCTCTCTCTCTGACCCTCCACTCCTCACGCTGTCTCTCAAAAAAAATAAATAAAAATGAAATGATCGTATTAATTGCCTAATAATCTTGTGTGATTTTCAACCATTTTTTGTTTTTTAACTTTACTTATTTATTGAGAGACAGAGAGAGCGAGCGAGCATGAGCAGGTGAGGGGCAGAGAGAGGGAGAGACGGAATCTCAAGCAGACTCCAAGCTCTGAGATGTCAGCACAGAGCCCGATGCAGGGCTCGAACCCACAGACTGTGAGATCATGACCTGAGCTGAAACCAAGAGTCGGATGCTTTAATGGACTGAGCCGCCCATGCGGCCCCATTTTTGACCATTTTTAGAAGACATGATCTGAGCTTTCAGCATTTGGTTTATTTTTTCTCGATGTCAACAATTACATGATGAAGTCCTACTACCCAAACCGTGGTACCCATGTCTGACTAAACACACACATCTGTAATGGCCTCATATTGTGACCAAATTGATTTCCAGAAAGAGAATAATAACAGTATCCAGCAAACTTGCCCCTTTACCAGTCTCACACTGCCACATTTAGAAAATATCTTTGCCACTTCAAGAGATGCTATATATTTTTTCTTCTAATTAGTGTTTCTTTAGCTATAGGTCAGGGAAGTGTGGATATATACACACATGCACACATATGTTTTATAGGCTCTTTGTACTTCTTCTCATGCATTTCTTAATTTTGACCTTGGACAAATTCTTTACATATCTAGGGAATTCATTATTTTTCGATCAAATATGTTGCAAATATTTCTTAGCTTGACAAAAGACACTGAGATGATCGTCAGTGTGCGTAGTTGCACAGTGATAACTACCAACATTTTCCATCGGCGTGTCTCTTCACTCTTTTCTTTACATAGGATTCTTTCCTTCTCAGATTAAAGACTAATCTACATTTTCTCTCTGCTGCTTCATGGTTCCCCCCCATATTTAATGTCTCATCCATATGGAATTTATTTTTTTTAAGTATGTAAATGAAGTATAACTTTAATTTTTAAAGATTATCAGCTGTTTCCACCAAGCCTCTTACTATTTGTTGATTGCAGAAGCTTTTTGGTGCATGGAATTAGGTATCTCGTTAACCTAAAAAAACAATTTTATTTTCTTAGAAAGTTTTGAGCTAGGTTTTGCATAAAACCAGCCTAAGTCTTTTCCTAAATCAGTCCCAAATGATGTGAGAAGTGTGATGTTTAGAATTAACACAGTATTTCCTGTGCTTGGTCAGTGACCCAACAAGTGGAGGCAGGTGGGAAGGGAAGAAAGCCCTGCTTCGGGCTCTGTGCTCACAGCTCAGAGCCTGGAGCCTGCTTGGGATTCTGTCTCTCCCTCTGTCTCTGCCCCTCCCCTGCTTGCACTTTGTCTCTCTCTCTCAAAAATAAATAAACATTATAAAAAGAGCCATGTGAGGTGTAAACATGGAAATAATACCTGCATAATCTTTGGGATTGATCTAGAACACAAATCACTTTCTGGTCCCTAATGGGACCCAGACGCCCTCACTCAGAACTCTTGATTTTTCCATGTCCCCAAGCCACACACGTCCCCTAACCTCTCTCTCATTCTCTCTCTCACTCACACACACGCATGAACACACAGGCAGACACACACACATCTCACACCCTCAGAAATATCAGTAGTGTTCTGCCAGCTTTCCTCCCTGTGCCTCCCTGGCACGCATGTCCTTCCAAGAGAAAAGTCACATCCCAGTCCACAGTTCTGCTCTACCTTGAAGAAAGTGGAT
Source organism: Suricata suricatta (assembly GCF_006229205.1). Classification (NCBI taxonomy): domain Eukaryota; kingdom Metazoa; phylum Chordata; class Mammalia; order Carnivora; family Herpestidae; genus Suricata; species Suricata suricatta. The sequence continues at coordinate 6,439,204 of NC_043706.1, read as the reverse complement.
CCAGCAGAAATGCTTTAAACTTCCTGGTGTTTGGATTTTTTTTTCTTTCATTTCAAACATTTTTTTTCTTTCTGTTTCTATATTCAATGGATGGATTCTTCAGAAATCTGAAAGTGAGCAAGTAAAACGCCAGTTACATAGTCATCATATTATTAACCAAAAGAGAACATTGTTCATAGATGAACCGTATTGTTAATGCATGACTATTTAGTACTTGTTTGTGCTAAATGCACACATGTCAGCAAATAGTATAGGATGTGTCCCAAGCCGAGATCTACCATTGTGTTTGTGGCTGTTCTGTCAATAGCATTGAAAGGGCCAATACATTAGATACTATTTCATTTGTGGTCAGCAAGATCTTCAGCATAGAGGAGAAGAGAGCTACCCTATGGAATAACTTGCTTGCATGCACGGAAGACACAGACTTGCTCTGCCCGTGGCCATGCCCTTGGCACAAGTTTTCAGCGAAGCAATAACCTTTGTGTAAAAAGTTGGTGGATGGATTTCTATCTGTTTCTATTGAGACCATGACAATGGGGGGAAAATAAAACTCATTCCTTTTGGTGCCATCCCCGGGTTCCTCTGCACACCTCTCTACTGATAAGTGTATACGGCAATGCCAAGCCTGGGGCTCTATGTGACAACGGACTCCCCCTCGCTGCATCTGAGGCAAGCGATCTGAGAAGTGCTGAGACCAAATGGAAGCCACAGTGACTGCAGGGCTGGGGTCCATATTGATCCAGTAGAATAGGATGTATCTATCAGGTCCAGGCAGAATGCATCCTGTTCCCGGTGGGAGAGTTCTTTCCACAGAGAGGCAAATAATTATCTCTCCAATGAATCACTTGAGGCTGAAATGTACACACTCACAAAGGCATCTACTAGAACCTAGAACATAGAAAAGAAATAGCTTTCTTCTCTCCTTTTTCTTTTTCATGCATGCATTCATTCATTGTCTTGGTAGGTCCTGCTTGGCAACACATTACCCTGAAGATCCCTTCGTCTTTCTGAACTTCCTTCAGCCTATCTGGGCATTTTTAGTTTTTAATCAGTGTATTCACATTTGAAACTCTGGTTTAAAAGGGCTCGGTTAAAACAGAAAAGGCAGATTCATTTGGTGGATACGAAGTAGGCAGTGATTGCGTTGGAAACCCCCAAAACACACAAACCAGAACTGGCCATAGCCAAACATGTGCAGAGAGCAGCGCACAGAAGATTCCATGGCCTGCAGCGGCGATGTTATACAAATAGTCCCCGAGGTGCCTCAGCAGCTCCAGGCACAGTGGAAAGAAATTAGATAATGCTAAAGACTCACCAGATGGATATTCGATCAGTTGTGTGTAAAATTCTCTCTGCAAATTGAATATTGAAGACATAGCTACACTGAACTTATAAAATTAGCATCTTTGTTTTCTAGCACTGCTCCCTGATGTGAATGGGCTGCACTAAGCATACCAAGGACCGAGTAAGTGTTATGTAAGTTTACGGGACACATGAAATTAAGCATCGGGGATAACCCAGAAAAAAACTGACTTAAAGCACAAAGTGAGTAGATTATGAGACAATGCACAAACAAATAATAATTTGCAGCGCTCTTGGTTCAAGAATTGAGATAACAAATTGCCTTTTTAATAAAAAACAGACTTTTTGTTTAAATCACTGCCTTCTTGCAGAATGCTGTGACTTTCTTAAAACACAGCCACGATGTTGCTGTCCATATAGAAAACTTCTGAACTACATGTTCCTTGTCCCACTAAATCCTGACCTCTCTGTTTCATTGTTAAGTCCTTTTCTATTCAGACTTCGCCTTAATCTGAGTAAACATCTATGCCCCTGCTCACTAATATCGAGCTTACTCCAATCAGTGTATTCTCCACTGTATGCGGCACACTGTTATCAGTGCACTAGACATTGTCTCCTTAGGAAAGCTGGCTCTTTTCCTTTAACTTGTTCAAATTCTGCCCAGCCTTCGAGGCCCAGTCTGTGCCCAATCTCTTCCATAGCTACTGCAAACCTCAGTGATCTCCTGTCAAAAGTCCCCTACCATGGGAACAATTCTGGCTTTCATTAGGCAGTAGGTGAATATTCATTGTCAAGCAAGTCAGAAGGGCTACCATTCAAGGATGTTCCAACTAGGAAAGACAAAAGGGGTTAGACCCAAGCAAGTTGAGATATGAGTGCTGAATCAAAATGTCTACACTGTAGGACATGAAGACTTCACCAATTACAGCAAATAATCGAGATGACCATGCATCTCCATTTGCTCTAGGGGATTTCAGTTTATACCTGTTGTTCCTATTTTACCAATGGCCCCATTTACTCTCCAGGTTGTTTCTATCTGGATGATAAATAAGATGGCCACTTTACTATTCCTTGTTGGGTTGAGCATTTACTATGTGACTGGTAATATTCCAAATGCTCTGTGAATTAACTTCTTTGAACTACCCAACAGCATTATAAGATGTTCAGTAAAATTATTTTGTTTCTCAAGTGAGGAAACAGAAGCCCAGGGATTATCTTTCAAAAGATCACACAACTACGGAAGTTAAGGCAGCTGTAAAGGACACCAGTCAGAGAATTAGGATACGGGGTTTGCTGAATTCTAAACTTTTGAGAATAAAGTTGAAATTAATGTTAAATATTTATGAAAGGGGTTAGAGAGTCCTTGGAGAATTTTCCCCTTAGACTTTAGCAGATCTAAATATTCAAACAAATGGCACTCAGTATTTTTGAAACAAAGGCATCTGTGATACTTGCCCAGGAAGACCACAGATACTTGCTGGGAGAGGTGGAGGGTTCGGAGCTGAAGCAGGAATAGATTTCAGCTACTAAAAAGATGGCCTCCAGAGCCCAGCAGCACAAATGACACTGCGTGTTTGCACACTACAGAGGGTCATGTAGATCTTCAGAATCCTATAAGTACTTGGATTTTTAGAAGTGTTCAGAGTAGGGTAGAAGTGAAGCTTTAACATGTAATTGCTTTGGAGTCATTTATCTTATTAAAAGCAATGTTAATATCCATACCCTTTTGGGTGGCTGTGAACCTAAATGGATCTAGAAGCTAGCTGTAAGATATGAACAGTGATGGTATTCCTCTAGGATGTAGTAATTGGTTCCACTGAATCTACTCATGGGAGGTGTGCTCATAGGTGCTCAATAAATTCTTTATGGACGATTTTTACAAGTGAGTGAATCTACATATGCTCATATCTATGAATAATCTTGCCCTATCAAATACACCTGAGGAAATTATAAAAATTCAGTTTGATTTTAATGAGTAGCACATTGAAAATGAATTCATTTGTGAAAACAACGGTCTATAGTATTTGATCCTTTGGGGACCCAAGACCATGACTACTGTATCCAAGTTTGTTCTTATCCTTTGGGTCTATAAATTTCCAGATCATAATCCTTACTCTATTACATAAAGTTTTTAACTTTTGATATTGAGTTTATGCATTATCATTTCTTTTCTCAGGAAGGTTTTTTTTTGTCTCTAGAATTATCTGTGAATTATTGGATGCCTGCTTTGCACAGTGCCTTATGAATGATTTCATGTGTCTTTCATTGATGCTGCAAATCTTCATCTGTCTTACCTTAATACTATAAGTCTATCTTTTGTTCTTTGGCCTGATAAATCTGTGTTCAACTTCTCGAAGTAAAATGGAAGTAGACCACAATTTTGGGAATACAGTAATTTCTTAAGGAGGACAAAGACTAAAAATAGATTCTCTTAATGAAGAGAACATAAATGTCATTGTATTTTCTCTATAATAGTGTGAAGGTTTAACATGTTCACAAGAATTCAAGAATATCTACAACGATGTCATTTTAATTAACAATTACTTTTTCTCTTCTGTGATGCATAATGTTTGTAAAGGGGCATTTATATATGTCAACTAAAGCATTCTATGTATTATCACTTCACGTTTTTATTGTTAAGTATCATTACACTTATGTTTTAACACATAAAATAACAGTAGTGTGCTTGCTCCTTTATCTCTAAAATCGGTAGAACACTTTTTATTTCTTTGCTTCTTAATGTGAAGATACACATAAAGTACAGTACTTTGTATGAGACATCATGGTCAAATCAGCATCTACCACTCCAGTATTCCTGCAGATATCATTTCTCATTAATGCAGTATACGTGCCTTAGGGAAAGCGGGTTCCATCCTCAGCCCCAGAGGTGTGTCCTGATTAGTCCAAGCAATTGTGAACAATCTACTATCCCTGGCCAACACAGTAGGTTCAGCTTGATGACATTAACATAGCCATTAGGACTTCTGTTTGTCACTGAGGATGGAGATACTTTCGAGATAATTCAAGATATTCTAATAGATACAGTCTTAGTGTCCTTATTATACTACTTACAAATAATTTATATAAAACTAATTAAATTTGTATAAAATTTAAATAAGTTTAGGATTTTAATTCATATTATCTTAAATTAAGTTATTATAAAATTAAATATTAAAATTAAACACAGTATTACATATATTGTATATATTATATACTGTACATGTATATACACACATATATATACATATATACACACATAAATATATCCCCAAATTGGTAATAAGATTACTCTTAAAACCTACTGCTACAGGAATAAAGACCCAAAGTCCTTTCAGAGAATTTTATACCTTATGGTAGCAACTACAGCTGTGCAGCCTTTCTTCTAAAGGACAGTTGACTAATGTAGGACTTTCTGCCTTGAGAACTTTCTAGACCATGGCACAGTTCCATGGAGCCCGTCCTAATCAAGCTAAGCTGGCATAAATCTGAGTCCAGGACTGTGGAAGTCCATGGAATTTTTAGGACATGGTACCAGAGAAAATGGAACAAGGCAATGTCCATGTGGAGCTACCCTTTGGGTCTCTGGCTGAGGCCTAGGTTAGTTTGCAAAGTCTAACAGAAATCAGAAGCTGTGCAACTGGAATTGAAATAAAATGTCTGAAGTCACACAGCACTAGAATTTCTTAGAATGTTCCACACCATCAGAGGAGAAATGCCACACTGAGCACACTGGGATTGAGTGAAGCACTGAGGGGGTTAACTTTAAACCTATGTACTGCTTTGAGTAGGAGCTATACCATAGGAGTCAAGAAGATAAAGACAGACATGGCCAAAGAAGGGCTAAAACCCAGCATGACTGGGTTGAGAAAATCCATTAGTAATTTAACCATTTATTAAAAGAGAAATCAATCCCTAGAAATGAAGAAAAACAACATATTAAAGATTCCTTATAGTTTAGTGTCTACAAGATCTAGTGCAAAAGAAAAAAAATACTTGAAATGTGAAAAAGCTGGAAATATGACCACTAATCAAGGCAAGAAACATGTAATAAAAACAGAGCCTAACATGATCCAGAATTTGAAATTAATGGAAAAACACTACAAAACAACGAGTATAAATATATTAGAGGATTTAAAGAAAAAGGTGACCATAAGTGAATGAAATGACCATAAGAAAAATGTGACCATAAGAAATGAAAAAGCTCAGTATGCAACTGGAAACTGTTAAAAAAAAGAATCAAACACAAATTCTAGAACTGAAAAATATACAAAACATGTTCTGCTACCTTTACAGAATTAAAATAGACATCAGGGATGCCTGGGTGGCTCAGTCAGTTAAATGCCTGACTCTGGGTTTCAGCTATGGTCATGATCTCGTGGTTCATGAATTTGAACCCTACGTCAGGCTGTGCTCTGTGCTGACAGTGCTGAGCCTGCTGGGGATTCTCTGTCTCCCTCTCTCTCTGCCCCTCCCTGCTTACATGCATGCTGTCTCTCTTTCTCAAAATAAATAAATAAACTTAAAAAAATAGAAATCAATAGAAATAAGACATCTGGAAAAACCTCAATACTGGGAAATTAGACCACACACGTCTAAATAATTCATGAGTAAAAGGAGAAATCACATAGGACATTGTACAGTATTTCACACTGAATGATAAAGAAAATGCTTTCATGTCAAAATTAGTGGAATGACATTATAGTAATGCTTACTGAGAAACTATAGGTTTAAATATCTGTACTAGAAAAGAAGAAAAGTTCACAAAAATGCTATAATTTTTTTTATCTTGGAAAGCTACATAAAGGAAAGCAAATTTAGTCCAAAATATTCAGATGAAAAGATATAAAAAGAGCAGAAGCCAATGAAATAGAAGCCAGAAAAATAATAGAGAAAAAATAATGAAGTCAAAATTTTCAATCCAGAATTCTGTATATACATTTTCTGATACACAAAGGCTGAAGGAACTTATCACCTATAAGATGGCACTAAAAGAAATACGATAGGCAATCTTTTAAAAGTCTTTTCAAAAAGACTAATACAATGGATAGCCCCAAGCAATAAGTTTTTTTAAGTTTATATTTAAATCCAGGTAGTTAACACACAGTATAAAGCTAGTTTCAGGTGTACAATATGTGATTCAACACTTACATACAACACCCAGTGCTGATCATGACAAGTGCACTCCTTAAGCCTCATCACCCACCCACCTCCCCTCTAGTGACCATTAGTGTGTTCTCTACAGTTAAGAGTCTGTTTCTTGGTTTGCCTCTCTCTTTTTTACCCATGATCGTTTGTTTTGTTTCTTCAATTCCAAGTGAGTGAGATCACGCAGTATTTTTCTCGGACTGAACATTTTGCCTAGCATTATATTCTCTAGCTTTATCTATGTCATTGCCCAATGGCAAGATTTTATTATTTTTGATGGCTGAGTAATATTCGTGTGTGTGTGTGTGTGTGTGTGTGTGTGTGTGTGTGTGTATAATATACATATATATACATATGCATGCCATATCTTCTTTATCGATTCATGAGTTCATGGACTCTATAATTTGGCTACTGTTGATAATGCTGCTATAAATATCAAACAATAGTTTTTATTTAAAAAACAAAATGCATGAAAGAACAAATTATCAGTCTCAGGATTAAAAGGGAGAATATCTGGCTTCTGATTTTATAGTTGTTACAGAATAATAAGGTACTATTAGGAACACCCATTTAAAACTAAATATGACAGGGGTGCCTGGGTGGCTCAGCTGGTTATGCGTCCGACTTCTACTCAGGTCATAACCTCACTGTTCATGAGTTCAAGGCTTCTGTCAGACTCTTTGCTGACAGTTCAGAGCCTGGAGCCTGCTTAGGATTCTGTGTCTCTCTCTTTCTCTCTGATGCTCCCCCTACTTGCACTCCGTGTGTCTCTCTCTCTCAAAAATAAATAAACATTAGAAAATATTTTAAACTAAATATGACAATTAAAATTAAGAAATCCCTTGAAAAATGCAACTAGGTGAAACTGACACTATACAAAATAGGAAGTCTGAATAACCATATATTTATTAAGGAAGTTGAATTTAAATGATCAAAAAGGTTCCCAGGAAGAAAACTACAAACTCACTTTTATGAGTGAATTCCAGCAAACAGTTTAGGAGGAAATAAGACAGAACTTACCCAAAGAGTTGCAAAAAACAGAGGAGAAAAAAACAAAACCAAAGCAAAAAATATTTCCCAAATCATTTCATGAGATCAGCATACCCCAGTACCAAAACCTGATGAAGACAGTATAAGAAAAAGAAAAATTACAAACCATTATGTCTCTCTATTAATATATTTGAAGAGGTTGCCTTGAAAGCTCCTCTTGCATAGTGAAAGGATAACGTCAATCAATATAGTTACTACTCTTACAAGGACGCTTTCTGAATTTGAGATTGTCCTGTGAAAGTTCAGGCTTAGTGCTTGGTGAAAATTAACACTCTGACAAATGAATTTTATGCTAGTTATTGTTTGTTATGACAAGTTCAATCTAAGGCTGGAGCAGAGACATCTGTCTGGGATGCTCCCTGAGCATGGCTTCGCGAATGTAGGTCTCAGCTCCTCATGTAGGTGACAGCGGCATTTGTGGGTTGGGGTGCCCTGCCAGATGGAATTCGCCGCACACAGGTGCCGCTGGCTTGCCTTCTGCCACATACACTACCGTCTTTCAGAACATGCCTAATCACTCCACGCCAACATCTCCGAACTAAGAGCCACCCCGCAGGGATGTTCTACTCACGCAGTTCTGTGCGACCTGCCTTGTGCCCATCATCCAGCTGTCAGCTCCCCATCCCCCCTGCAGACGTGATCTCCGGACACCCTGCCTGGAACTGGGGCTTCTATTCCGGCATAACTTCTTCCGAGGCGATCTCTATTTTAATTTGTATAGAATTTTAGAATGTTTTCTTTCTTTTAGAGACTGTCATCCCTACTGAGAGGCCTTCCAAGGTGACCCTACCAAGGGCAGTCTCCAGTCACTCTGAGATCAGACTGCTTCATATTCGATAGAGAACCTACCAAGACTAGACGGTATTTATGTATTTCTTTTTTATTTGTTTGTCTGTTTCCCTTGTTATTGCAAAGTAAGTTCTTTGAGGGAGAGATTAAGGTATTTTTTCTTTCTAATTAATATATTATACTACATGGATTGAAGAGAGTCTAGAACATTGTATATTCAAAATTAATACATCTTGAATGAGTGAATGTATGGAAGTGAAACCTGCTGGAAATACAAGTTGAAATATAAAGTTTGGGAATGTAAAGTTGAAAGAGAAAATTAGAAGTCTGGTTAGGTAGTGTAATACTTTTAAAAGTCTTTTAAAAAGCCTTCACTCAAAAAAAAAAAAAGATGTTTATTAGTTATCATTGTCCCCAAGGTAGAGTCCTTGACGGGGAACAAAAGTTTTTATTTTTAAAAAGACCTTTGTGAAAGTCAAAGTCCTCAGGACTGGGAACACCTTTAATAGCAAATAATTTAATGTGAGTAAATCAACACAAACAGAAAATTTGCTAAGCAGTTAAAGGAGGTTATGTGTGACCCTAGCAGAGGGGAAAATAGCCAATTTGGGAATGCAGGAAAATCCCTAATACAGAAGCTTTAAAAAATTTTTCCCCAGGACTAATCATGAGAGAATATGATTAAATCTAGTGACATTAGAATTTTATTGAAACTACCAAACTCTTTTTTCCCTCCATCCTTAAAACTACTGTATTATGCAATGACAGTTTCTCAAAATGAAAAAAGATCAATCCCACAAATTTTTAAAAAAAATCAATGATCCAATGGGAAAGAGATGGATTACCATTGATTGCATCCTGCCTGTGGTAGAGATGATGGATGACCGCAGTCACAGCATTGATCTTTGGGGACAGGCTTATACCAGTCTTGCATGGCTTATTATTGGAGCCACCCACTCAGTGGATGCATAGATATACAAAAAAAGACCACATTTTGCATTCTGTCAGGGTCTTTCAACTATTCTCTTGTTCGTATAACTTTGATACTGTGGTCCTAAATTCAAGCGTTGTTATTTGCCTTACCATTTTTGTTCGGATACAATGGCTGTAAAGAACTTGTGGACAGACCCGTGCAGAAGCAGCACTAGGGACAGCCATACATATGATCCTCTGACAGTCACTGTGGTCTGTTGCTAAGCTGAGAGCTCATCTCGTAACGCATACACATCCTTCACATTCTCAAACAACCGGGCAATGTGTGAGATATTACAGGTTTATTCCAACCTGCAACATTTCGAGATGCTAAATATTTCCAGTTCAGTTTCGATTTACATACTCTATGAAATATATACCTATACGTCTTATCAATAGGGACTTGTTAGTTAAGTGGAATGCATTGTGACGCCAAGAAGGCTATTTTTATTTAAATTTATTTAAATGACACATTCTTTGTGGAAAGGCATCTCAACTTCAGTCTCACGTGCTGTTCCAAGAATCACATGAACTCAGGACTGGTAACAAGAGCCATTTCAGAGTCTACAATGCACCCACTGTTCTTGGGTTGGGTACTGAATACAGCAGAGAAGCCACATTGCCACTTCCTTTTGTCACTGCCTTACTGGGTGATGAGCAAGCTGCCAAATGCACTTTCACAGAGATGCTGGGGACAGCCATGTTAACCACTGTGGTGCCAATTAAACTGGGCAAATATGAACTTGGCTTCATCCTCCTGATAGCTGTGTTGCACTTTACACAGAATACTCAGGGGAAAAAATGTTGATGAGGAAGCAGAGGCAAAGACGTAGGAAATAGATCTTTGTCTCACATGAACCTAACTCCATTTGAGTGCTCAGTGTATCAGGTTTTTAATTTCTATTATTTAAGTTTTTTGGTAGAAGTTGGAAAGTCCAGGGTTAAAAGAAGGAAGAAAGTACCTTATTTTTAAAAAGGAGCTCTGAGCAAATTTTACCAAATGGCAGTAACATTTATTAGTAAGCAAGTACAGAATAGTCATTCAAACCAGACTGTACTTTGGGCAAATCTTGGCCTCAGCACCTGGAATGAATAAGCATTCTTCAGACACAACACAAACAATTCAGGGTAACTAATAACCGGCTGGCATAGATTAGCGTTAACTAGCACATACGTTTAACACTTATATTTGATATATTTTGAGAGCGACATGTTTGCTACTCAAGTCTCTTAGCAAAAAATGACCACATAGAAATAATGCTTTCAAACCGAAAATTTTCATTTGGGGGAACAACAACCTGGCCAGTAGTTCCCACCTATGTTGTGAGAAGTATTTTGAAATAAAAAGCAGCAGAAGTGAACTTCTTCAAGACTGTGAATGGGGATACATCTTACCATTCCGCTTTTTGAGACATAACAAAATGAACCCTGAATGACAACATGGAAAATACAAGGTAGGACAAGATTCTAGTGTTAGCCATTATTTGGAATTGGGGCCTGAAATGAGATGTATTAGATGTTATTATTATTATTATTATTAATTATTAACATGTGAACGTTTCTATCTAACTCAGTCATGGTTAGGCCCATATCATATACGAAGTTTCAGAAATTTGAGGAAAAAAATACCTGCTGAGTTATCACATAAGTATAAACTGACACATCGTATTTTTGGCAATTAGAAGGTAGGTTAATAGATCATGTACATGAACCTATTTTTATGGAAATGTAGTTGTAATAAACTAAGCACCCAAGCGAACAGATCTGGACTTAGGGAAGGACAGGGAGCAAACAAACATCCATTGAGCAGCTATTTCAGGCACAGTATTACCTGTGCGTACAGTACACCCTCTCCTTTATCAGTTCGGGAGGCAGGGGATATGACATCATTTTATGACGATTCATCCTGACTCACGGTAGATCGAGCTACTTGAAAGTATCAAATGACTGTACTGTAAAACTAAGCTCAAAAACTTATGATGCTGGGCCATGAAACATCTGGGTTTCTCCCTTCAAATGCAAGTTTTTATTGACTTTACAGAAGATAAGTGCAATTGCTCTCTAACTCTGAAATAGTTGTAATATTGCCAAATTGCCAGTTCTTTCCTAGATGGCTTGCTGTACCTTTTTTTTTCCTTCCTGGGCACCATGTGGTCATTTTGCCACATTTACATTATTTTTGTATCCTTGAAGACTATTAAATGGTGTGTTTGTGAAAACAGGTATTACCTTTTCTTTGACTCGGGATGACTGAGGGTAAGGTTGTCGTCAGGGCTACACTGAAATCTCTTGCCCTTCTAGCCACTGAGTACATGCGAGGACTCGGAGTGTAAGCCCCTGCCTTCAATGAGTTTCCATTTGCCTGGAAATGAAGCCATCTTTTTTTCTTGGTGAGCAACAGCTGAGGCTAAACAACATAGACTTAGAATTTATCGCTTTCATCTTAGAAAGCTTCTTCTTGCTCTTTACTCATAAGACCACTTGGAAGCCTAGAGACTTTATATTCTAATGGACACTGGCCCCCAAAGCCTTGCTGAGAGAGGAGCTGGCTAGAGCTGATGTTTACCAACAAACAGCATCCTTTGTAATGGGCTTGTGGGGAGAAATACAGATAGGCAACCTCACCACTCCGACCTGCTCCTCCCTTTTAAAATATTGATACTTGTTTTGAAGTCACTTATAACCCTCTGTTGTGGCTAATTGGAAGCACTTAGTCCCACTGCTAGCTCCTTGCTGTGATAAATATTTAATCACAGAGGGGAAAGTGCCATTTTGAGAACATACATTGGTCATGGCTCTTGCAAACAGAATAAAGGGCACCGTTACCTGGAAGGAGCCTTCCCTCCCTCATCCCGGGTTGAGAAAGGTCCACCTAATTACCTCTGCTGAGAAACAGCAGCCTCCTCACTGACTGTCTGACATTTAGACATTTCTCCCCTCGACTCTTCCCATTGGTGTGAAAAGGAACTGAATACAAAACGAAAGTCCACTTCGCTAGCAAATTTTTTACCCATCACAAAGTTAGGCCGTGGATATGTGGTATGTCACTCTGTGTCATTTTTCTCTCCAATTAAAAATAATGGATGCTATTGGCCTGTCAAGCTGCCCAGTATTCCTATAGGGAGAAAATTAGTTGGTATCTCCACAGAGCCACTGTCCACTAATTTGAAGTTCAAGGTCTGACTGCGATCCATCTCCATGTCTCTCCACGTACCAGAGTGTCACGGAGAATCCACACTTCCCTTGGGAAGGGCTCTGACAGGCACTGTAACAGCTGAACCCATTTTTCCTGGAACGGTTTTCATGCAAACTGGGAGTGAGAAAAGATGATCACATCTTTCAATTACTCAACTATATCTCCTGGAAGGAAGTCTTCTGAGCTTGTCAGTAGCTGCTTCATCACTGGGATGTTAATATATCGAATTGGCTAATTTTCTGTGACAACTACACTTTGAGAACAAAAAAAAAAAAAAACCAAGAAACTCTTAATATGTCAGGTACCAAAAGAGAATAAAGGACATACAGCCACCACCGGTCAAAGGAAGCAAAGCATTCAGCTTGTGGAGATGTTCCCTTTGTGTTTGGATTTCTCCAATACGGAGAAGAATAAACAAGTTGTCTGCCCTCTTTAGGTGAGCTGGGCTGCTGATTGTTAATAGTATAAATGCTGACAATCTCAATGTTGGATACAAATAATTGCAGAGGCACAAAAACATTTAATTAAATCCTGTAAGGCAGAAGTAAATTTTAATAGATAAACATTTTATTCCTCTTCAATTACACCTACTCAGCCTTCAGGGTCTTCTCTTTGAAAGAGCGCTGTTGCCCAGAGAGAGTCAACTTCCCTTGAAGGGATCACGTTCTGGGTTTTAACTATAGCCAATATTAACTCCTGTTTGACAACTATCCCTCTATACCCATCTGTAAAGATGGCAAACTATATGTGAAAGGAAGAAAATATTATAATAAAAAACATTAAAGGGATAGAACTTAAATCATTTCAAGACACAATCATTAACCCCAAACTTAGCAATATTCCAATGACTAGAATAATATGGCTAGGATAGAGCATTCTGAACAGGACACAGCTATCTATATCTAACTAAATATACTGAGCTTTCTTGAGTTCATGTCATATAATATTTTCCCATTATGGTTCTTCAGAAATTTGAGGTATCTCCAGGATATGAGCTATAATAATTTCAGACATATAGCATGAATAAAGACATTTCTTCTTATTCCAAAGGATTCCTTGCGATTATTGTAAGGAGGACCTAGCCTTGCATTTCACCTTATCTGATTGTAAGTTAATTTTCATTTTTTCATAAGTATAGATGATTTTACATGGGTGTTAAATATCTTATTGAGTGACGTATGGAATTTCAGGTAAATATCCCCATATAAGAACTAAGACTTAAGGGGTGCCTGAATGGTTCAGTCAGTTAAGCATCTGACTATTTTGGCTCAGGTCATGATCTCACAGTTTGTGGGTTCAAGCCCCACATTGGGAGATATATATATATACACACACACACACACACACACACATATATATATATATATATATATATATATATAATTTTACTTAATCTAACTGTAAGTTATGGGAGCATTAACCTTTGTAATTACAGACTTCCTACTTCAACTGCCACCCCTAAAAAAATATTGGAAAAATTTGTCACATCCTTAGGAGATGATAGTTTAGAAGATAATTGCATTTTGGATTCATCTATTATACTAGGTTTAGCAGAATAGAGAAATTATCTATGTAAGAAAAAAATCAAGTGACTCTTCATAGTGGGATATTTTTGTTCATGAGCTCCATAAATGCACCTCAATTAATTTAACATATCTAAGGGGTAGGAGCTGGTGGAAGATAGTACAATAACTGTGTGGTTCCCAGTATTTGACTTTGCAGAGTTCACTGAGGCCCAGTGAAGAGAAGGGTCTTGCATAGAGTTTGTTTCCTTATTTTCAGCCCCCCAGTTTTTGGACTATAACTGTATTTCTCCTTTAATGGAAGAAGAGAAATAAACTACAGAATTTCTGGGTAGAAATAAACTTTGATTTTAATTGTGATTAAAAAACTAGGCTATGGAAGCCATGAGTTAGAGTTTTTATGTACTAATACTATAAGAAATCATACAATGATGCAGATAACATACATTGAAATGCCTTAATGTCACTCAATCCCTAATGATGACAATAGAATTAGGACATAGTACTTTGTTTGGATTCTACAATTGACCTATGGAGTGCCCCCAAGGGAGAAGAATGAATGTGATTAATTGCTAATTTTTTTTGTTTGTTTTGCATCTTTCAGGAAAATGCTTTCGACTCTATTAAGCCTGGAGAGAACAAAACTATTGCTGGGGTATAGTGATTACTTAAGAAAATTTCAAGTGTGAAGAGGAAGATGATTCAGAAGAGAAAGAGCTGTGACATATAACCATTAAGACCAGAGCAAGAACTGGGTTTGAGTGGATCAGAAGCCACTTGGGTTAGACAGAACAAAGCACAGAGTGTTATGGATTGAAACACAGCTTCACAATGGTATAAAAATGTCTTCCCAGGAGAACTGGAAGACACAAGAGGAAAAAAAAGGCACTATCTGTCTAGACCATTAATGTAGATGTCTACATAAGCAGAGGTTTGTGAATTCAGAATTCCTTTCCAGTCCTAGAATTCAGATTACCAGTGACTTAAAATGCAAAATCTCCAGGCTCAACACATCTCTGTTGAGACTTTACATATTTAAACCAGGAGCAATAAATCATATGTAGAATCCTATACAAAGTCATTTAACTCGAAAATAGAAACAGAGTGATCTCCACTCTTTCAGAAATTGGTTGAAACAAAAATGGAAAGGAATTTATGGGAGAGATAGTTACAAGGAAAATGACTTATGACAAATAAATGCAGATTCGTATGAGACACACACATACATACATTCAAGAGACAGATTTGTAACAAAGAAAGAGTTTAGGATGGCATTTAATCTTATTTTAGTTAAACGGGATACTGAGGTACATTTTTCTATTTTGCAAAAGGAAAAGCTTATTAAAATAAGACCTTTGGAATGAGATTCTAATTTTTTGAGATTAAAATAAAGTTAGATCATTTATAGGGTATCAATCTGTTGCTATAGTTAACATTGCAAGGGGCACAGAAGTAGAGAAATTTTAAGGACAGAGTTCTTTGAAGACATGACGCTTTTCTAAGCTAACTTAGTATTTTGTGTCCTCTCTCTCCTCTCCCACCATGAGACCACTACCCCAGTCTGTCAGACACCCCCTTCCGACAGAGTAGGACACAATTATGCAACAATATTACAGAATGGAACTACAGGAAATGTGTGCGGCTTCTCTGTTGTTGCTGTACGAAATCAACACAATCTTAGTAGCTTAAATGGTGATGGACTTTTTTGTCTTCTGGCTTTGGAAGTCAGAAGTCTGAAATCAGTCTCTCAGGGTTAAAGTCAAGGTGTCACCAAGGAACGTTCTTTCCTGGAGGCTCTGGGAAGAATCCATTTCCTGGCTTTTTCCACCTTTAAGAGGCTGCTCGAATTCCTTGGCTTATGACCCCTTCCCAAGCTAGCGCTGGGGGGCTGGGTTCTTCTCACACTGACTTACTCTGATCTTTTTTCTTCCTCCCTCTTCCACTGTTTATCACCAAACTACTCTTGTGATTGCTTTCAGCGCACCTGGTTAAGATCAGGATAAGCCCACTATCTCAAAGTTGGTGATTAGAAATCATACATTTGAAATCCTAAAAGCCCTCTGTATTGTGGCCTCGGGATTGGGGGAATAGGATGTCTTTGGTTAGGGGAGAAGGGCGGTATTCCACCTGCTACAGTCAAAATGGCCAGTGCGTGCACACATACCCACCCATGCAGGACATTGAATCACAGTACCTACAGAGAAACTCGGAGACCTCTCTTTGTCTCAACTTTAGATAAAATAAGAACTCTTTTTGGTAAAACTTATTTTGTATCAAAATGAGGGCTACTGACTTGCATTTTGGCCAAGTCCCTCACCGCACAGTCATTCTCTAAACGATACACCCAAGTGAAAGAAAGAAGGGAATTTATATACATCCTGAAGAGGACCCTTTTGTGAAAACCATTTTTTCCTTTTGTTTATGGACTTTAAAATTCACTAGAGAGATGATTTGGGGGACATGGAGGGTATGGAATAAATCCCCAACATGTAATCTTGTAAAAGGGAAAGGCTTCTGTGTTATTCAACATGTTATGAATTTTCTATATGTAAGAGTCTTACTCTTACATATAGAAACTTCAGTTTTATAGGAATTGCTCAGAAATGCAAATAAATAAAAAAGAAAGGCATCTGCATTTAATTAAAGTACTAGTCAGTGTCACTAAAGAGATAGTCTTTGTGTGAGTCAGTGACCAAGAACTTGATTCATGAGCTATAAAGAAATAGTTTTGGTGGGCATAAAAATAGCTGATCCACTTTCACGTTGTGGTTTTCTTATTTGTTTCATGGGTGATTCCTTGGGATTCCCACCCAGGTCCCATGGAAATGAAAAGGAAATGCTCTTTAAATATCTTTGAAAAGGCTTTAGCATCTTTGTAGTTGCTTTGTAGTTGATCAGTGTGTCCTGTTACATATAGTGGTGTGAAATGTATAGCTTTTGTGATTGAGGGTCATGCACCACATCTAATTCCACAGGATCTGGAAAGGTAAACTCAGTGTTCCTGATTCACTAGACAGAGAGGATGTGACAAATATTAAGATAGTGATGGTTTATCAGTAACTTACTAAAACTGACCTTAATGAATACAATAGAATGACATGCTGAGTGATAATTCATCTTTCTATCATGAAATCAGAACCTCCCAGTTAGTACCACTCTTTACTCCTGGTATTCTTAAAAACATTTTTTAATGCTCGTTTTTGAGAGATAGAGTGTGGGAGGCACAGAAAAAGAAGACACAGAATTTGAAGCAGCTCCAGGCTCTAAGCTGTCAGCACAGAGCCTGCGGTGGGGCTCAAACCCACAAACCATGAGATCATGACCTGAGCCAAAATCAAGAGCTGGATTCTTAAGCGACTGAGCCATCCAGGCACCCCTGGCCCCGTATTCCTAAATCCATATGCAGACCCATTGTCAGTTTCCTTTCAAGATTCTACAACAATCAAGAACATTTTGAATGCTCTATAAAATCATGATCAGAGCTTTCTTTATGTGCCCAAAGAAAGATACAGATATGCTAAACACTCTTTTTATTCTATATAAGAATATACTCTCTTTTTAACCTCTGGAGGAGTTGATATTTCTAAAACTGTCCACAGATATGGAGTAGTGTGCCTTTTCCACATTCCGTTCACCTTTCATCTTCTTGTTGAAAGATACTGAGGGGGCCCCTGGGTGGTTCAGTTGGTTAAGCATCTGGCTTTTGATTTTGGCTCAAGGCATGATCTCACGGTTTGTGAGGTCAGGCTCTGTGCTTACACTATGGAGCCTGCTGGGGATTCTCTCCCTCCCTCTTTCTCTCTCTGCCCCTTCCCTGTTTGTTCTCTCTTTCTCTCTCGAAGATAAATAATAAACCTAAAAATTTTTTAATGAATATATTCAGTATGTATGCAAGATGCAGATTGCTTTTTAATGTATGCTCTTAATGAGGGAAATCAAAAAGCAATGTTGAAAGTGATGTTGATGTACAGTCGAAGAAACACCATTGCAAAGGCCACATATCTGCACTGTGAATAGTAATTTTCGTACACAGTCTCTTTCTTTGTGTAATGTTTCAATCCTAGAACAAACAGTAAAATCTGGCAAACTGTATACCTTCATTAATCCCACAGACTCATCTAACGACATGCTCTGATGTGAGGAATTGATGTCAGTGCTCTTGTCATAGGGAAAATATTTGGGCAGCATGGACTGTTAGGAACATAGCAAAACATAGCTTACTTGTGTTCATATAACTTCATTTTGTTTTCTTTAATGTATAATGAAAATATCTTGGCATTTAAATCTAAGACAGATTGATAAAAATATTAAGAGTGCCTTAAAAAAGTTATTTAAGATTTAGCATCTGCTCACGCTTCAGAGTGAAGTCTGTATCAGAAGTTTCCTACATTTCCTGAAAGGGGGTGGGGGCTTGCATTTCCTGAATGTACCCCGCCATCTAAACAAAACACCCACCTTTTTTCAGAAAAGATCTATTAAACAGTAGCGAAGATTAGTGAAGGGTTAAGACAAATTCCATATGTCTCATTTTTTTTTATTGCAAATTACTCGTTACTTTCTTACCCTTACAGTAAATTGAGGATACAATTAAATAGACTGTGTGGCTTTGTATTGGGAAGAGCACATGCCTTGAGCGTATTAGACGTTTGTTACCTAGGTCTGGTCTATTAGAGCAGGCCCGTGCCAACTACAGAGAGTAGAGCCTTGGAGTTATGCCATTTGCCATTCCATTGGAAAGAAAAGAAGGTGGTGAGAAGCAAAAACAGCCTAACTCTTGCTTAAGAAACTGTGTGTGTGTGAGTATGTGTGGTAGTTAGACTCACGGTCCAGCTTTCACAAGTCACGTTAGTTGGTAAATTCCATGTACTGAATTTGGGCCGCACTTCCTCTGCTCAAACATATTTATTGGATACCTGGAGAAATAACGGGCACAGCTTTGCCATTTTCTAGTCTGGAGATAGTGGGCAGCAGGGAAGGTGAAGGAAATGAAGGGAACTTGAGATGGAGAAAAGCACGGATGCAGTGTCAGTGTTTTATGTATTTTAAAGTGTAAATAATGAATATGGATAATTTGGTCATTTACACACCTGAGTAGTAGCCACATAACTTAACTGACTTTCGGTCGGTCTCTGTTAAAAGACGGGGAAAAAATTGTCCTGAGGAGTTAAACTAACAAATGCCTGTGCCCTTCAAACCATGTTTTACACTGAACAACTTTGCCCATTAACCTTCAGACATCAGAACCAAATAACCGCTCGCTAAGGACTACCTTCACATTGAAACATAGGAATGGCTGCTTGTAACGCATCGTGTCTTGCCTGACATGTGTTTCGTGGAAGTATGTCTTCCATATGCAAATTTGGGGTGAAAAACAAGGTGATTTGAGATGGAAAACTCTATGTGTGCATATGTTAATGACGCCCACAAATTTCATGCCTCAGTTACTGTTGAATTTCCAAATTGAATTAAATATTTCAAATTTCAGTAACAAAAATGTTATACCCATTGGATTCTATTCCCTTACTCAGTCATCTATCATCTATAGCTCTCCATTTCAGCTCTCTGATGCTCACTTGCTCCTAAGGTGTAGGATTCTTTGTTTTTAACTAGATTAATTTATGAGTTAATATCATAAGTCATGGTTGAGCTTTGCAACAATCATGCAAGATTGTTCTTTCTTTTTTTTTTATTTGTTTTTATTTTATTATTTTTGAGAGACAGGGGTAGACAGCATGAGCAGGAAGGGTCAGAGAGGAAGACACAGAATCTGAAGACAGGCTCCAGGCTCTGAGCTAGCTGTCAGTACAGAGCCCGATGCGGGGCTTGAACCCACAAACCACGAGATCATGACCTGAACTGAAGTTGGACGCTTAACCGGCTGAGCCACCAAGGTGCCCCTAAAAGTACTATATTGTTAAAGTACATTTAGTTTTCTATTAATCTTTTTTTTGAAATTTATTTTTCTCTAGTAAACCCTACCCCAACATGCGACTTGAACTCATAACTCCAAAATCAAGAGTCACATGCTCCACTGACTGAGCCAGCCAGGAACCCCTGCTAAAATACATTAATTAAATAGGTTTTTCCTCTCCTCCTCCTCAGGGTGGAGAAAAATGCTGTACCATCAGTATCGACGTGCTCTCTCTTTACTATTATTCCTGGGCCACCTTGAAAGGAAGATGCAATAAAGGTCCATTTGTTATGTGCCTTCAACAATAGATAGATTTAAATGGCTTTTCTCTATTCCTGCTTTTGCAGCAGGTTTCTTATTGTGTGACATAACGTGATATACACAAGCAAAGGGCAAAATTCCCAATGCGGTTTATCGTTTTACTGAAACAGGGGTGTGAAGGAGTATTATGTTTTATTACTTGTCTGGCTTTCTCGTTTTGATATGCTTCATTGTAAATTGGGATCCATTGTTCATTCTCAGCTGGCTTCTGATCTTAACCCAGAGAAGAAAGCAGCGGGCACACGTCCGCCTTATCGGAATCACTGAGCCAATCCTACTGGGTGTTTTAAGACATTTGCCTATTTCCATATTGTGTACTACATTAATTGGTTTTTCCGAATCTTTATTATATATAGGTCAACTATAGGAAAACAAATTCTCTAGAAACAAATCATTTCCCAGAAAATCAATTAGGAAATCTTTTTGACTATTTCATTAAAATTATTCCTAGTCTTAAAACCAAATAACATAAATGACCAAATGGGACACCTCAGTACAATCAAATCATTTTCTCATGCTAACCTCTGACTGCCAATTTTCCTTTACGAAATTCTGATTGGTTAAGTATTATTAATCTCACATTTAGTTTAAATCAGAATAGGCCAAGTAGAGCTTGACAAACATTTAAATGACACCAATTAATAAAAATTCATCCTGTACCTTAGGCAAATAAATGTCTTTTGTTTTTAAGGATACATTCTTAAACCTCCATTATTCTACTCAATTTTGATTGTGGAGGAGAAGGCAGGAGTGATGGTAATAACGGAATAGCAG
Source organism: Suricata suricatta (assembly GCF_006229205.1). Classification (NCBI taxonomy): domain Eukaryota; kingdom Metazoa; phylum Chordata; class Mammalia; order Carnivora; family Herpestidae; genus Suricata; species Suricata suricatta. The sequence continues at coordinate 6,418,221 of NC_043706.1, read as the reverse complement.
ACTGTATCTACCGCTGAATCCTCCGACAGTGGGTTTGCTTATATAAATAAGCCCAGACATGCTAGGCTCAGGGGGATAACTGCCCACAAGTGATCAGTCTTCAAGTGGAAAGAGCTGACAAAAAATGCCAACCTCTCTCCCTCTTTGTTAAATCAATATTCTTGAGTAGAAAGTTAAAACTCCACTGATCTGCCTAGGAAAAACCTCTGCAGCAAAAGCTTAGCCATTGAAAATGATGAAGTATGGGTGTGCCGCATTCACACACCCATGCATTTTTCATTTTCAAGGGATCATAAAATGCAGTTTGTGATTTTCAGCGACTGGCACTGGGAATTTATTCAAGTGTACGCATACATTGATATATAGGAAGCAAAAACTAGTTTGAAAAACACTGACCAAAACACAAGGTTACAAAGACTTCTCAAACCCCAAACTAAATGTCTTCAAACATCACATTGACTACTGGCTTCAAAGAAGAATAAAACCAAAGTCATTTACATTAGCATAAAAATGAGTATATACTTGCTTGATTAGTGTCTCTCTGGTAAAACAGAATACTCAGCTGAGTGTGCCAGGCACCCGAAGGGGAGGATGGATTGGATGTCTGTGTTTTGGATCACATAATAGGGGGGATGGGGGAGCTAAAAACTACTACTGTCTCAGAAAAAGTGGTCAAAAGTGATTAAAGATCTAACAGGCAGGAAATCAAGAGCAATGATCAAGGAGCCAAGACAAAGAGAGCCACAGTCCAGAAAGCAATGAGACAAGAGACCAGAGGTCAAGTCCAGGCCACAACAAATGGTGTTCCCGGCATCTGCTGCACAAGAGAGAGAGCCATTCACTTTGTAGACACAGAGTGATCTGTGTGGCAGTGGGTGCACAACATGGAGGTGCTTAGCCTCCTGACCAAGTTCTGGAATGGAAAGGGAAAAACCTCTTGCACAAACCCACACTGACACATATGGCCACACACACACACACACACACACACACACACACACACACAATACGGGAGAAGATGCTCACACACACTCACTAGTGCTTGCAGGAACATGGCTGTGCCCAGTCTGGTCACATACCCTCCCTGTTTCCTGCTTTCATCTATCCACCACTCCCCAAAGCCAGTCTCCACTGGTAAAGGCACAGTAGGACCAGAAGCATCCTACTATCCATGTCTTGTATTCCCTGAGACCCAAGGTTGATGAACAGGTAAGATCATTTGTGTGATTGTGAGAAGCCAGGTGGCTTTCCCTGGGGTTGAAAGTGATGCCAGCGTAGAGCTTTTGAGGGGAATCCATAATATACTAACTTAAAATATTCTGTTTGGGGAAGGAGTATCTTATGACTATATGAACTAGCAAATATTTGGGTCAAGTTCATGGTCTCTATATCCAAGAAGAGGCCAGAGAGCCACAGGCAAATAGAAACAGTGGTGGTGATGGAGTCTTTGTCATTCACTGCCAGGAGCATGTGAGATGTAAAAATCCTTTCCTTAAGGCTTTGTGTCTGTGTGCTGCATAACTCTGGCTATTTGCTTTAATGTTTGTTTCCTTTTCTGTTCTATAGATTGCTCCCTCTTATCCCAAGGGCTTTGGCACATAAACTTCTCTCTACTTGGAAAGTTCTCTCATCAGCTCTTCACCTTTACTTCTCCACAGAGATCCTTTCCTTCTTACTAAGCACTTGCAGGTCCATTAGCTTGAGCTCAAGCTCCTTGTTCCTGAAGCAAACCTCTCTGACAGGTCCAGTAGAGGTCTGGGTCCTTTCTTATGAGACTATAAAGTCCTGCTCCTTTCTTTCACATCAGTTTGTAGCCATTCATGCATGGAGTTGGAAGTTTATGATTGAAATTATAGAGGGATTGCAATTATTGATATTAACAAAGGTAAGATCATGAGAATGAGTGGATGGGGGTGAGTGAAGGAGAAGATATTTGGAGGTCAAAGAGTAAAAGGCCAGCCTAGAGCAAGAGTCATCTCTATGGGCATTCGAAACACTGAGAAGGATGACGGCAATAGCTAGACAGAGATATAATGATTTGGGGCTTAGCTCTTCAAGGAACGAAATGCAGTAACTGGAGGAAGAGAATTGTGTGTCTGTAAAATAAGGAAGTGGCTGCTACTGTCTAATGAAAGGAGTCCAACGTGGATGACTTCGTGGAAGAGAGAGAAAAGATGGTCTAAAAGTGACAACAAGCATCAATAAAGGCACTTGTCCCACCAACTTGTGGGATGTGGAGGCCTCAGAGGGATGAGGAGTTTGGGAGACAAACCAGGAAAGGGTTGTATGGGAAGCAGTGTCACTAGGAGACCGTCAGATTTTGTTTAGAGCAAGAAGACCAAGTGACTGCGAAGATATAGGCGATTTCACTAATAACTGACTTAGGATTAGAGAAGCTTAGAGAGAATTGGGTCACAGGTTGGAGCATGGTGAGAGAAGTGGTCAGGGCTTCTTTGGGTGACTACCAGAAGCAGGACGAGGTGCAATGAGATTAATCCTGGATCATCCTCACAATCCTAAAGCTGCAAATTCAAGGGGAGGGAGAACTGTAGGACCTTCCCTGGACCAGGAAGACTTCTCATGTACCCACTTGGCTTCTGCTAATGGAAGTAAGGATTTTGGAAAGAAGTAGTCATACTTTGAATATGGGGACAGCCTCAATCCCTGCCAGTGGTGGTGTGCAGAGATCCTACTGCAATATGTGCAAGCATGTGACTGACCTACAGAGTGGGTAGAAGGCCTTATTTAGGGACCTAGATTCCTTCTTATCTGTTGCTGCTGGAAGCTTTCAGAAAGGTGACCATCCATAATGGAATCATTATTACTCTGTTCTACATTCTGGTGACTCCATGGTGACTTCATGGTTCCTCAAACACTTATTCTGTCCTTGGTGCTGAGGCCTAGATTGAACTGGCCAAACCTTATCACAGAGTAAGAAGTTCAATTTCTCTTTTATCAGCAGAAGGTCTTCCTTAGTCTGACAGTTTGCACACTGCCCTATTTTCCACCTGCTGCTCATCATCAAACCTGTCCTGCCATTGGGAGACTGCTCTTTCGCCATGAGTAGCTTCAATGCAAACTCTTTAACTGGACTCTCTTTTGTTTATTTTTCAAATCTTTGTCTTGATTTTTTAATTAAACAGTGCTGATTAAGAAGCTGGGCTCCCAGTTGGTTCTGACTTCCTTCCAGAGGATCCTTGCCAGATTGAATCCAACAAAGCTCTAAAAATCCCAATGAATGTAAAGAGTAACAGATCTTATATTCCCTGTCCTACTGAAGTCACCCTGGCCATGCCTAGCTGTGATACAGAATACCATATTTTACCTCATGACTCTTCTCTAAACATAGCACACGTCACTGCTTGGAGCAAACAACACAACCCATTGTTTTTGTGATTAAAGTTTACCAAAAGCAAACAAATGAGCAACAACAAGACCCATGGGGTTATTTTTGTAAGGATATTTATTTTCAGTATGTTTTTTTGTCTTTTTATTGATGGCTCATTTCCCAGTAGTGTTTTGCTGAACTTAGGGAAGAAATAAAATAACTTCTTTAAAAAAATTTTACTGTTTATTTAGTTTTGAGAGAGACAGAGAGAGATTGGGGAAGACAGAGAGAGAGGGAGATACAGAATTAGAAGCAAGGTCCCGGCTCTGAGCTGTCAGCACAGAGCCCAAAGCAGGGCTCGAATTCACAAGTGGTGAGATCATAATGTGAGCAGAAGTCAGACCCTCAACCGACTGAACCACCCAGGCACCCCAAAGTAAAATATTTCTAATTTCTAGTCTTAATTTTTGAAAACACTTTGAACTGTTCACATTGCTTCCTTGTACTGATGACTTCATGATGTGTGCTACATTAGGAGATTTTGCCTAACATGGCTACCAACAACTTGCCATAATCAATTTTACATAATATTTACTAAATCTGGAATTAGAAGCAAATATTGTTTACATTTTAATTCTTAGCCATAACCTTCTGGGGTTATCAAGCCTAAGGTAGATGGATCACTAAGGAACTTCAAGAGCACCACTTTTAATTTTCCCTAATTTGCCCAAATAGGTAAATTGAGCATTGAATACCAGAAATACTAAATATAAAGAAAAAAGAAAAGGAAAGGAAAGGAAAACCTAATTTGTGGGTGTTGTAGATAAATCAAGAAATGATTAAAAACTGTCTTCACTGCTGTAATTCAGCCTGGTCCCAGGAGTTTATTTTCCAGAGACCAGGCATGTTCCTGCTCTAGATGAAAGTGTTTGACAGAGTCAGGGTGGCTCAGTTGGTTAAGCATCCGACTTCGATTCAGGTCATGATCTCACTGTTAGTGAGTTTGAGCCCCATGTTGGACTCTGCTGACAGCTCAGATTCTGTGTCTCCATCTCTCTCTCTGCTTCTCTCTCTCTCTCTCTCTCATAAATAAACATCAAAAAATTGAAAGAAAATAAAGTAGTTGATAAAGAATGTGGTATTAATGGGTCTGTCTAAATTATGACTAAGTTCTTTTCTTGCCCCCAGTATTTTCTGCTTGGAATGGGGAAGAGATGACTAGGTTTCAATGGATAACGTGGTGAACATAAAAATAAATGAACAATTATAGCATGTGGTAAACATTATAAAGGCAAGTTAAACAGATGCTTACCTGAAAAAGTAATGTTAGAACAGAGACCTGAAGATGAATAAAAATTAAATCAGGAGAAAAGAGGTGCAAATGATCTGAATAATCTCAGGCTATTGTTCAGTGGAGGAGGAGGAGGACAAGGAAGAGGAGGGAGAAGCTAAGTAGGCTTTTGGTCAGGAGTTGGTGAGGGGGCCACTGTAGAATTTAGAAAAGGGTTGATCTTGGCTTGGAGGAGGAAATAAAAATCCATGTCGAGATTAGAGACATTGGAAGGGGTTGATACGTTGGATTATGAGTGTAATAAATGGTAGTGGAAAGATGCTTCAACCCCCCTGAATGGATGGTGGTGGCATTTAATAGGACAAGGTACCCTGGGGGAGGAAGACTGGGTGGATGGGGGAGGACAGGCAATGAATTTAGTACAGATGTGTTAATTTGAATCACCTCTACGGAGATACTGAGCAGGCAGTGAAATTATATTCAGATTTCAGAAAGTAGGTCTAGACTGACAATAAAAACTTGTGAATTATTGTGAGATACATGATGATTGAATCTGTGGATGTGAACAAAATTGTCCAGGGAAACATAACGTGAGTAATGAAGGGGGCCCGGGACGCATCTTTGGGGAACTCTTACATGTGAAACCCTTTTCAATTATTTCCCTCTTCCACTCCCACTCTTTCTCAGCTGTGCTTGCGTGCACATACACATGCACACATACACACATGCACATGCACACATGCACACCCACACACAGACACACATATACAGGCGTGCACACATGCACACGCGTGCCTAACTTCAAAAGAAGGGCTCGGTGCCAACATTTCCATCAGTCCCAATGTTTTCCATCTGAAGCGGGGCTATTGACTGTCAATATATTTTTAAGGCCAAATCATTCTAGCTGGAGCAAATAATTCTAATCCGTTTTAATCAAATACACATTGTTAAAATGCTCTTTTTTTTCTCCAATGTGATACAATTATCATAATGTTTAAAGGTAAATTTCCCTTAGAAAAATCATAAGATTTGTAACCTATTTTCCCATGGTGGTGAAGGAATGCCTTCAGAATACAGTAAAGGGAAGGTAGTGGTTCATCTTTTGGAAAACTTTTAGTGGTGTATGTTTATTTTTTTCTCAATTAATTTTAGGCACCTCCTGAAACTCTATAATTTCTGATCCCGAGAAGGCTTTGAGAAAATACTAAAGTTTTCATCAGTTAAATTTTATATTTTTAAAGGAAGAAAGGGCACCTGGGTGGCTTAGTTTGTTAAGTGTCTTACTCCTGGTTTTGACTCAGGTCACTATCTGATGGTTTGTGGGACTGAGCCTTGTGTCAGGCTCTGCACTGACAGCTTGGAGCCTGCTTGGGATTCTCTCTCTCCCCCCCCCCATCCTTTTTCTGCCCCTTCCCTACTCATGCATGCACACTCTCTCAAAACTAAACTTTTTTTTAAAAAGAAGGATGAAAATCATCATTGTTCTTTACTTATAACAGAAAAAAAAACAAAATAAAATAATCAAATAATGAAGCCTATGTTGAAGCTCAGTTTAAAATATTTCTATTAGCGACACCTGGGGGGCTCAGTTGGTTACACATCCATCTTCAGTTCAAGTCGTGATCTCACGGTTTGTGGGTTTGAGCCCTGCGTTGGGCTCTGCACTGACAGCTCAGAGCCTGGATCCTGTTTCCAATTTTGTGTGTGTGTGTGTGTCTCTCTCTCTGCCCCTCCCCCAATCATGCCCTGTCTCTCTCTATCTCTCAAAAATAAGTAAATGTTAAAAAAAAGAAAAAATAAAATTAAAAATTAAAAAATTAAAAAATTAAAAACCTCTATCAGTTGTGAGAAGGGGCATTAACAATACTGGCCACCAACCTCGTTGGTGTGGGGGAGTCTTTCATGTGCTCACCCCTGTCTTCTCTCCAGCTTCTTTCTTCACTGACTCCCCAGTGCAAGGTTTAAACTGCACCAACACCAAATGAATTCTAACAGCCAGACTTTGCCATGGATATCTGTCTTCTGGCCCCTTCCTTGCTTATTCACCTGGAACAGTAGTCATGCTACCCACCTTCAGGTCTTGGCTTGAGTGTAGCTTCTCCTGAATAAACCCCTTGCCCCCAGGGTGGTCCCTGAGATGTCCCAGTCCCCTGCTTCCTGTCAGGTTCATCCTCATTGCCTTGTAGTCAAATCAGTGTTTTCCCTTCAGTTGCTCAGGAAAATGGTGGTAACCTGAGGGCAGGAATAAGGGCTTCCTTTTTCCTTGTATCTCCAAGATCTGCCATTTTTGTTTGCATACCATAGGACTCCACAACTCATTTTAAATAATCAGATAAAATTTAAAAAACCCATAAAAGTGGACAGACTATTTCATCCACTCTCTGCCTTTGAGTTGACAAGTATTCAGAAGTTTCCAGTGGTTAAATGATTATGTTTCCTAAAGGAGAAAAAACAAATGTGTACTCTTACCTTATTGTTTAGAATATTTAGAAATAAAAATAAAGACAATCATTTGTGGGGCACCTGGATGGTTCAGTCGGTTAAGGGTCCAACTGTTGATTTTGGCTCAGGTCATGATCTCATGGCTCATTAGTTGGAGCCCTGCATCAGGCTCTGTATTGGCAGTGGGGAGCCTTCTTGGGATTCTCCCTCTATCTCTGCCCCTTGCCCCATTCTTGCTTTCTCACTCTCTCAGCACTAAATAAATAAACTTAGAAAGAAAGACAATTATTTATTCATCGATTCAACAGATGTTTATTGTCTACTACGTACCAGATGTTCTAGGCTCTGTATAATATAATTTTTAAAATGAAGAAAGAAAGCAAGAGGAACGTGGTTTTTACCTTTATGGGGCACAGTGAGAGAGACATAAGTGTATGAAAGAATTATGCATATATATAAATTAAAACTATGCTAAGAGCTGTATAAGGTGGAAAATTGCTGTGTGCTATGGAAATATTTACTAGTAGTTCTGGGACTATTCAAGGATGGCAAGAAAATGTCCATGGAGAAGTCATAATTCTATGAGTCACGAAGGAAGACTAAGAGTTAACCGGGTTGAAGAGATGGGGTGAGGACTATAGAGAGGAAGGATGGGCCCCCAGCAGGTGGGTTTGTGTGTGGTAATGAGAGTTTGGCTCTTCATCTTAAGTGCAATGGCAAGCTTTTAAAGCCACATCTTCTTAAGTGGCACTCTCAGATACTTAAAAATGCGCTCACAAGAGTTAAAATGTACACACGTAAAGATCTACTTATGTATAAGTAGTGATGATAAGACATTTCTGGCCTCTTAATTGTCTGCCAAATGGATGTAGGGTATGTCTATGATCAAACCACCGTGACCTACCTCCAGAGCGACAATGGGGAGTAGAGGTCTATGGGGGGATGCGTGTGATTTTAAAAGGCTTATAAACCACATTTTGAAAAAAATAAGATACGAGCATTACTTCTTAAGATGTAGAACTTTTTAAACTCATACCTTCAGGCAGGAAGGAAGAAATGCAATATTGGCAAAAAAAATTCACTAGAATTGGCTGGGAATGATGTGTTTCTGGCACTCTGAGATACTTAACACCTTTCAGAATAGAGGGAAAAAGTGCTTTGAAAACGTTTCAGCAAAGCACACATGGAGAATATTCTTGATCAAGACAGGCTGTCAGCACCATGTTTTACCACCGCCATGCCCCCACCCAATTCCATCACTAAATATACTGTGTTATTCTCTCTGATGGGGTCAAAAGTCTAAGAATTGGCTATGGTTTCTGTCCTATCTCAAGGAAATTTACTTGCAAATGGTGGATGAAAGGGTTTTCTCTCAAAAGCAAACAAACCTGCAGGTATGTTTGATATTTAATTAGACAGTAAAGATCATCTCACAACAGCAATCTTCCAGAACATATACAAGTTTGAAAAATAGGTTCAAATGAAATAAATATCTCTCTGACTTCAGTCAAGCTCACGGTACTTCTCTCTCTTAGAGAACTATTCTGAAACATTTCACTCTAGTAATAGTTTGACCTCTTGATTGTATTGTGATTTATTGTCAACAGGTATACACCTTAACATAAAGGGTCAGAAATGAAATCTAGTGGGTTGGAGTTCATTGATCAAACGGGGCTACGTTTGCTAAAGTTATCTGTCCAGAGTGGTAGACAATGTTTCAGATTTGATCTGATAGATTCAGCCCAAGCTGTAATGGCAAATGTTTGGAAAATGATAAACAGATGGGAGTAATCAAATAAGACTGGACACAACTTCCATCTGTTTTGATGAACAGTTGTGATTTACAGTGAAAAGAATGTTGGCTATGGAATCAGCACATCTGGATGTGAAATTGAAGTCTGGTTCACTTATTAGATGCTTAATTTTAACCAACTCACTTACCCTCTCTGAACCCCAGTACTCCCTATTGTAAAATGGTGTAATAATGCCTATGTCAGAGTGGTTGTGTAATGATTGCATCACTTTAGGGTATTACAGTGCCCAGCAAGAGCCTAGGGAACGGTAAGCTTTCCATGACTGGTCATTGAATCAGAAGGGAATGAGTTCAACCTGAGCATCGGGAAGTGTGAATCTTTTTCTGGATGAACCAAGACTGTTTTGCAGAAGGTGAGGGGCACAGGGCTGAGGAGGGTGGCCAGACAGGGTGCTGAGATCTTGACAGGGTGTTTGCAGAATGCCTGCTCTCTCAGGGGAAGAGAGCCTCTCCCAGCTCACACCTTGGTTTCTCAGTGTCATACAGGGATACTCAGACCCCACACAGTCTCCCTAAACCCATGAAATTATTCGTTCCAATAGCCATGAGATGAGTTTTTCTGGAAAAGAGAAAAATTTCTGTTCCATCAAATGTAATCTAATCTCACTATCAGTGACTGGATGCTTGTTATGTATAAGGAATATGCTAAAAGTGAATATATATGTCAATAAAAGTGTAACTTACTGCTGCACAGTGCAAAGAATGGAGTACATGCTAAAATGGAACCATAAATAAAGTTTCATCTGCTCACTGAGATAAGAAATTTAAGAGAAAGGTAAAGGGATTTTTTTGGATAGTATTATATTTGAAGAGCAGAGGTTGGTATATATAGAGATGTCCAAAAGCATCTAGAACTGAGGGTTGGAAGAAGGGAGGAGAGCCCTAACATCATGGCAAAGAGCTGTCCTAGCAGACTTTTCAATGTGTCTTTTGGTGCTTCCTGCTTCCTCTTTTCACTGCCTTTTATCCTTCTTATCTTTTCTCTTTTCACCTGAAATCCTCAACAGCCAACACCTGCATTTGTATCCTGCCCTGGTCTCTCTAATCAGAAAGGAACCATATTCCATAAGGTCAATTAGATTGGAGTTAACATCCGCCCCTCCCCCTGGGCGCCTGGCAGTTCATAAGATAAACCACTAGAATAGAAAAAGAAAAGAAACCATACTCCATAAATTTTTCCTAAATTCTGGGGCTCTGAGTGAAGAGCATGTGGGGGGTTGGGTGAAAATCCCAGAAGGGGACAGAACACTTTCCACCATGGCCCCGTTGGTAACTGGCTACTTCTCCTGGAACAGCCTGGCCCTGTGCTTTTTCATAGAGATGGCTGCCAAAAGGGGCTGGCTTCCTCAGAGCAGAGGAAGGGGAGGTGAGAGTCAAAGGGCAAATGAAGCCATTAAATGCTTAAAAAAAAAAAAAGTGCGTCTACTATTTTTTTTACTGGCAAGATCCCACCGTTGACTTGGCTGCCATCATTCTGAGCTGGGTTTTCAGAAGAGGGTCGGAATGGTGCCGGGGTCCGTTGCCTACTAGATGTTATGGAAGGCTGTGTTTGGGAAGTTGAGGGGACAGACGGGATGCAGGCAGAGCAGCCCTTCTGAATGCTAATCCAGATTTGTTCACAGAACACTTGACAGAAAACATTCTTACATTTCTTGAGATTCAAACGGGCCTTCATCTCCTGCCCTTCACTGGAGTATCCAGGCGCTTCGTTAAAGCCCTGCCAGTTGTTTTTTTCTCCAGAGATGACTGCTTTTCAGTTCTGGGTGAAGTGACAGCTAAATATAATGGGGCATGAATCAATCTGCAAACATCTGCTCCAGGGGCCTTTGGAAGGAAGGTGAGGAAGTGTACATACATATGTAGGCTCTCTGTAGCTGAACTGAATTTATTGAGATGCTTCCCACATTCTTTCTAGAGCCCAGGATATGAAAAAGCTTCTACAGTGAAACAGGGGAAAACCTGCATATTCAGTGTCAGGCCTTCAAAGCTTTGCAGCAGGAAGCATTGCATTAAAGTTTTTCATGAAGTTTCCTAGTAGAAGAGGTGATCTGTGCATCTGAGTGAAAGAAGGTAACCTAAAGCATATGCTAAGAGTAATATTTAACCTAAGAATATATTATTAAAAATCCGTTAAAAAATAAACATGTTTCTTCTCAGGAAAAATATTACAGGAGAATGTATGACTACAGCCCAAACTTAAAACTCAAATAAATACCAACATTTATGTTTTCTTTGTTCCTCTTTTTTCATCTCTCTCTCTGAAAAGAAGACAATGAAGGAGGTTTCAAATCTGCAAATCACACAAAAAGTTTATGATTACTTTTCAGTGATTTTGCTAAAAATAATGTGCATTTAATTTTTATTTCATTGCATCAGCATGCTAAAAAATATTCAATCTGCAAGCATTAGAGACTTTCTGTCTGAGTTACTGAAAATAAATGCTAATTCATGGAGAAATTGCAACCATGACAGAATACGAAGGTAATACATTTTAACCCCTGCTGTGCTGGTATGATGAACTATATGACTGGGCTCCTAGTTTTATATTCTGCAGGTGTAAAAGCCCTCAGTATGTTTGATAGGAAGTATGGAGACAATTCCATATTGCACTTTGCTGCAAGCATGCATTTTATATGTTTGTCTCCCTAAATCTTGCCAATTGGTTATAAACCTTTAGACAAATTTGCAATGGAATTTTCTGTTTTTACTAGAAAATCCATTTGAGAAAACTGTTGGCCAGTAGACAGGGTTTGGGTACTACCCAATCTTTGGGTTGAAATGAGTGAAGTACATACCTATAATTATTTATTTTAAAATAAGAAGCATACAATATTACAAAGAAGAGAAAGTGAAAGCCCTTCAGGCTAAATATCAAAAACCAAGAGCAGGGAAGTGTGTTTCACCCCTGAATTGAGTGACGCACACCTACTCTACCATTCTAACTACCCTGCTCTCACACCACCATGAGTATGTAGAATCAGAGACAGAACTCAGACACCTGAGTTCTAATCCAATGCCGTCAGTTCCTAAGGAAGCCGTTTATTCTTTGATTCCTCAAGTATAAAACTTACCAGCATGAGTTATGTGATTTTAACTGTGTTACAATATGTGATGTCCTGATTCAATGTGAGCCAACAGTAGTTCTTAGCTGTTGTCCCTTGAGTAGAAATTGTAATTAGGTAAAGTGATGAATGTGTTAAGTTAACCTTATTGTGGTAATCATTTCACACTGTACATGTGTATCAAATCCTGATGACAACAGGACATACACATAACATACACAACGTTATAGGTCAATTATATCTCAATAAAGCTGGAGATAAAAGAAAAATAACTAACTAAATAAACTGAGTTCATGTTTGCGATAAATAGTCATACTTCCTCTCAAGGCAGAAAAAGGAAATAGTTTCAGTACCTGCTAAATATTGAGTATCTGCTATGTGTTAGAAAATGTGCTAGGTACCAGGGATATAATTGTGAAGGAGAAAGAGAAGGAGAAGGGGCAGAGGAGAGGGTAGGGGGAGGGGGAGGAGGAGGAGGAGGAGGGAAGGGGGGAAAGAAAGAAGAAGGAGGAGGAGTACACGGGGGGGAGGGGAAGAAGAAATAACATTAATTTAAGAGTTGTAGATACTGATCTAGGTATTCTATGTGTGTTAAGTCCTTGCCCTCCAGGAACTTGCATTTTGGTGGCATACAGGTGAGAACATTAGCAGATATGGTATTCCATGGTGAGGGCCAAGAGAGGATTTGCTCAAGGGCATAGGGGTCATATTTCCTTGGGCAATTAATCTGAACTTGGGAGGAGCTAGAAGATTTCTGAGAGAAGAAGGCATTAGTGAGAACTACTTATGGGAAGGAGATGCCCTCAACGTCTGAACGTCTGAACTGTAGGATAAAAGCCTTAGCATTAGAAGCAAATTGCACACTGGCCACCCTTGCAATGGCTTCTCTGCCCCACTGGCTTTGATGTGACCATGACTTGCTTTGGCAAATAGAATGTGAATAGTTTTGCTGTAAACACAGATTTTAAATATGCTTATGTTTGACCTGTCTCTAGAATTTCTGCTATCTTCCATGATATAGTGTGCCCAAAGCTGCTCAGAGGGACTGCATGTAGAAAAATCCAGAACCTGACCTAATGTAGAGGTCAACTCATAGACCTGTCCACAGAAGGAATGAACAAACAAACAAATAAACACAGGCTATTCACTAGAAACCATGGAGATTTGGGGGACCCTAGGTGACTCCATCAGTTAAAAGTCTGACTCTTGATTTCAGCTGAGGTCATGATCTCATGGCTCATGTGATGGAGTCCTGCATCATGCTGTTAGCATGGAGCCTACTTGGCCTACTTGGGAATCCCCCCTCTCTCTCTCTCTCTCTCTCTCTCTCTCTCTCTCTCTCTCTCTCTCTCCTTCTCTCCCTCTCCCTCTTTCTCTGCTCCCTATCCTACCTCCTCTCTTTCTCTCTCTCTGTCTCTAAAAATAAATAAAAGAAACCATGGGGATTTGGAGAGCCATTTATTATGTAATGTTTGTTTTTTTTTTTTCAGAAAAAAAGCTGACTAATATAATATAGTTCCAAACAGATACTCTTTATTGTTTTAATGTCTTTAGGAGTGAGGCTACGTGTTAGTTCTATTGGTGGCTGTGTCACAGCTTAGGTATTTTACTTAGTCAGAAGTTCAGAATTCCCTGGACTAACACTCCTTATAGTGGTCCAGTTATCTGATGTTATTAACACAAGGTGCAAAAAGTGTAACTTTTGGAGTGTGCCTTTCTTGAATAGGACCTTAATTCTGCCACTTCTGCAGCAAGTAAACATGGGTGAATGACTTGACTTATTTTGATTTGTGTTTCTTCTCTTTTTTTCATTTGCCTATAGTGAGAGCAGTTTCTTTATAAGATAATGAGGATTATGATAATGTAGATATAATGCTTTGCACAGTTTTTTGGAAAATAGTTAATTGTCTAAAAATTAAGTAGCTGTTACTACATGATCATGACTTTTCCACTCCTGCCTTCAGGGAAATTTTCACAATGTCTTATCCAACCTTCTTCTTCAGTCTATTATGGTTCTTGTCATATTTTTGTGCCATTATGGCTTTTTAGTATTCCTGAGATGGTGGTGCTGAGACGAGCACCTGGATTTGCACCCTTTAGTTTTGGTTGACCTGTAAAGACCTAGAAATTCTTGACAACTCAAACTTATTTTGAATAAGCAATGCTAAAATCAAGTAACAGTTGGATACACTTGAGAAGACCACACTCTCAGATTGATTTTCAGCTTCTTGGTACTTTAGATACCTCTACAAAGAATAAAAGCAGTTGTAGCTTTCTCTAAAGGAGTTTTTCCCCTGGAAAATATATTCTTTTATTGCATAGCAGCATTTAATTCTCAAAATGTCAGAGGGAAATACTGTGAGCTCATCTGGCCCTCTACAAGGAACTATTTTGTCTAAGATCAGGTATCTTAGTGATCAAGGCTTTTTATTAATGTATTATGCCTAGGCAGCCACATGTAACTGCCACGTGGCAAGGTTATGTTTCAGAAACATGGCTGTCTTATAATAAAGATGTTTCCTTCATGAGGTAATGTTCCTGAAATATATGCTGGGTAATCCATGATCCACTAAATCCATGAGGTAATGGGTCTGAAAGATGTGCCATAAACCACAGAAATTTTTTGATGGGAAAACTGGACTTGGATTTTTTTCTATTTCCCTGAATGTCAGGGCTGTCAGGATGACTAACACTTATTTTCCCCCGTTTCCTCTTTTCTTTCACAAAGATAGACAAAGTTAAAACTCCCCGTTATTTCAGAGGGAAAAGTTATTTATATTAAAAAAAAAATCTTCTACAAAGAAAGGAGGAACAATGACCTGACAGTTTGCAATGTAGCAAAGTGTGTTGCGACCTTTCCCCCTTTCCAACATGCACACATTCAAACCAGTAATATGGATTTCTCCCCTCTTAATTGAGTTGCAGAAATGAGGGGAAATCTTCACTTTGAGGCAAAGGGCATTAGTATAAATTCAAGACCAATTGATTTCAAAATAAATGTATCTTTCCTCAGAGTCACCACACCCCCTGCCAGGGGCTATCCCTTCTGGAAGTACAACACTCAAGCTACTTTAAACACAAATATGTAAACATGTATGCACATATACTTCAGGAATCTTTGCAACCAACTAGCTCAAACCCAAGCCAAAGAGCTTACATTTTTATCTGCGGTGGTTTTAAAATACATCCGTAATTTGTATAAACTCCCCTCAAAAGACAGAGTTGAATTTCTCTGTCCTTGAGAGAAAGACAGACTTGGAGACTTAACACTAAATAACAGAATGTAGGGGTGCCCAGGTGGTTCATTGGTTGTGCATCTGACTCTTGATTTCAGCTCAGGTCATGATCTCTTGATTCATCATGAGTTTGAGCCCCGCACTGGGCTCTGTGCTGACAGCTCAGAGCCTGGAGCCTGCTTCGGATTCTGTGTCTCCCTCTCTCTCTGACCCTTCCACACTCATGCTATGTCTCTCTCTCAAAAAATAAATCAACATTTAAAAAGTTTACAAATATGATTTTATATTACTTTCATGACTAGATATAGCTATACAGAATACATGAACAGATAGTCACTCCCATGATTGTCATTGAGGACTGTCATAGCAACTGGAGAGACTCTCCCATCATGTTAGAAGAAGTAATTTGCCATGCTATGAGAAGGCCATGTGACTGGGACCTGAGGACAGGCTCCAGGAGCTCCAGGAGATGCTGGCCAACATCCAGCAAGAAGACAAATGAAGTGACCTCATCCCTATAGTCACAAGCAGCTGGAACTGGCAAACAACCTGTATGGGCTTGGGGAAGGACTCTGAGCTCAAGATGAGACCACAGCCCAGCTAACATCCCAATCAGCCTCAGACTAGAACCCGAACAGAAGACCCCATTTAGCCTGTACTCTGCCTCCTTACTCATGGGAACTGTGACATATTACGTTTGTGTTGATTTAAGCCAATAGATTTGAGGCAATTTGTTACAAATCACTAGAAAACAAATACAGAACTAAACTGAGGCCTCCCACCAATAATTGGCATCATGAGGACAAACCATCTTGGAAGTGCCTCCTTCAATACCAGTCAAGCTCTCAGGACTGAAACTCTGGCTGACAGATGAACTGGAACCTCACGAGGGGCCCAGAGCTAGAACCACCCAGCTAGGCTGTTCATGAATCATGTTTTTTAAATATTTTATGCTGTTTGACCTCTTGAGGGGCCTAGCCTTCTGGGGAGAGACTATTTCTCTCAGGGCTAGCTAATTGCTAGAGCTAACAAACAACTCACCTGCCATCACAGACACATTGCATATGCACATGACCAATCCTGAATCTACACCACTCACCACCTCCTTTGCGTAGCTCTCATATGCCAAGCCAGTATTTCTTCGCCTTAAATCAATCCAGGGCAACTAACGACCACCCCTACATCCCAGAGCCCACTGATATTATTCTAGTAGCCAATTCTGAGCTGTATCCTCTGTCCTTCTTGTTTTTCCTGCAGAAAACACAGGAAAGGATCTGCTTCCTCCTTTCCTCATTCCTGCCTCTTGCCTGAATCTGTCCTTCCCCAGGCAGCCCTGCCTGGTGTGGCATACCTCCCTTCCCTTGGGAAATGAGCAATACATTATTCATTCTTTCAATAGCATTGACCTCTCCATCTTGGAACTCCATCGGCTCCATAATTTAAAATCCCCTGGGTATTTTTAAACACAGCTGCTCCCTAATTTCTGATCCACAAAACCCATGTGCAGTAATCAATATTTACTTCTATTTTCAGCTGCTAAGAACTGGGGTAATTTGTTATGCAGCAGTAGGTGACTAATACACCATCTTTGCTTGTATTTGCTGTCAGGGCCAGAGAAGTGAGTCTAGGTTCTTGATTCTCCTGGATATAGGTTGAAGTAGCAAAAACAGCACAGGCTCTGAATTTAGACTTCAATTCAAATAAAAACTGCTGCTTGGGGCACCTGGGTGGCTCAGTCAGTTAAACTTCTGACTTCACCTCAGGTTATGATCTCATGGCTCATAAGTGTGAGCCCCATGTCAGGCTTTGTGCTGACAGCTCAAAGT